>NC_092341.1:291189500-291528000 GCF_046630445.1 Rutidosis leptorrhynchoides | reverse complement strand
AATTTATAGGGACGCTCAATTGTAAATCTTTATATTAACATTAACAAACTATCATTTAGTTAAACAAATATAAAGCCCATTAATAGCCCATAGTCTAATTTCCACAAGTGTCGTTCTTTTGTCCAAACCCCAATTATGGTACAAAGCCCAATTACCCAATTTTAGTAATTAGCCCAACATCATGATTACTTCGTTTTAAATAAGCATAATAATAACTTAGCTACGAGACATTAATATAAAAAGGTTGAACATAACTTACAATGATTAAAAATAGCGTAGCGTTACACGGACAGAATTTCGACTTACACCCTTACAATATTCGCTAACATACCCTTATTATTAGAATTATAATTAAAATTAAAATATAAATTATAAATATATATATATATTTTACGTATGAGGAGAAGAAGAAAAAGATGATGAAAATGATCAGAATTCGGTTTGCTTTATAGGGAGTTTCAAAACTGGGGGCTCCGCGACTCGCGGCCATTTTGGCCTTCAAACTCCGCGAGTCGCGGAGAATGAAATTACAGCTCAGTCCCTTGGAGTCTTTCTCTGCCGACGGTTTTTATTTATAAATATAATATATATATAATTAATATAATTAATTATATATTATATTATATTTATATACATAGTTAACTTGTAATTTTTAGTCCGTTGCGTCGAGCGTTAAGAGTTGACTCTGGTCCCGGTTCCGGATTTTCGAACGTCCTTGCGTACAATTTAATATCTTGTACTTTGCGTTTTGAATCTTGTACTCTTGTAATTTCGAGACGTTTCTTATCAATAATTGGAACCTTTTTGATTGTCTTTTGTACTTTTGAGCTTTTTGGTCGTTTGCGTCTTCAATTCGTCGAATCTGTCTTTTGTCTTCACCTTTTATTATTTAAACGAATATCACTTGTAAATAGAACAATTGCAACTAAAAGCTTGTCTTTCTTGAGGAATAATGCTATGAAATATATGTTCGTTTTTAGCATTATCAAATATTCCCACACTTGAGCGTTGCTTGTCCTCAAGCAATATCGTCTTGAAATACTAGAATCACTTCTTTATTCTTCACACTTTGTATATCAGTGATTTCTATACGGCGGTATAAACAATGGTAGTAACGATATGGTTTACAGTCCCACATGACTATAAAAATTTAGATCCATTAAGGAAATTGGATCTTTATGAAAACATTTGATCTTTTGAAAATTAAATCTAGTTTTTACCCTAGATAAGTTTTCCGGAATAATCCTTTACCGGTGTTTGCAAAATATTTTTGTGGGTTTGGTGGGTTTCAGATTTGAAAATTTTAGCTCAAAACTTATGGTTTTGTGTCACCCACTTGCTAACCTTGTATTTGGAAAGTAACACGTCCAGTTTACTTGTCCCGTATATTACCTTTAGGTAAACTACCGTCCGGTTGTAAAGGAAAGCGTTGAACAAGCAACTGTTAAGGCAATGTCCCCTGACATGCTTTTAATTATGGTCTATAACGTGTCTGATGCAATTACTATCCTTGGTAGGAGCAATAGTAAAGCTCACCCTTATAATTTTTCGGTATGGCACAAGGTCCTGTCTTTGACCACTATGCAACCACCGTTCTTACGGTTGACACCCGATTTAGTTCAGGTGACCTAATGAATTCCAGGTGAATTCCTAGGTTTTTACGTTCAATGGTAATGAACGCATTGAAAATAGGGTTTTCAGAAAACAAATCGGTTTGTAATTTTGATCAAAATATTTTCTCGTTCAAGCTTGAGTTTAGATATCATTGAATTCCATGAGTTTGTAATTCTCAATCTTTAAGGTCAATCTCAAGGATTGAGTGATATCAGTCTTAAAAGCTGATTTTTAATCTTTAAGGAGATTATCCTTTCTGGGGATCTGATTCATTAATCTTATCCAGCTAATTTGCATGGTGCCCCCCCCATTGTACGAGATAAATCCTTCTCATGGTTAGGATAAATCTGACCACTTGGCGACCCTGTTTAATGCTGAGGTCCGTGGATTTCCTGCTGATTTTAGTGATGACTTTTCTAGATTTTTCGTCAACCTACAGCTGGTCTGGACGACAACTTCATGACCTAAATCAAGAAGCGCGTTTCTTTTTCGGAAGACTTTACTTCCTTTTAATGATGGAATTGATTCATCGTGTAGATCCATCTCTTCTTTTCTTTCATCGGGTAAAACAGTTTAGTTTAGTCCAAAGCAAAAGTATTTTCAGTTATTTGTTACAGATATATGTGACATATGTTTAAGATAACTTGGTAAATTTTCCCACACTTGGCTTTTATTTTCCTTTTTATCGTCCTCTATTCCATTTTAAATGAATTTTAACATTTTAGTTTGTTTCTCAATTTATGTCCTTTCCGAGGTAACAATAATTTTGGTGTTAAAACCTAGTTTTATCGTTCATAAATATGTATAAACATGATTTTTAGTTCATTTAATTGAAAATTTTGAAAAATTTTACTAGAATTGGGTAGTCAGTATATAAGACCGTGGCTGTTCTTTATTATCAGAGAGCACTAGATTCTAATATAACTACTGCTTTACTAGTATTTTTAATGGTAACCAAGTGTATAAAGTAAAAATTTTTAAAATCCGAAAGAATTTAACCCCTTCCCACACTTAAGATCTTACAATGCCCTCATTTGCAAGAAATCAGTAACAATTTAAATTATTGAGGGTGATTTGTGTGAAAATGATTAAATTTTACCAAAATTTCCAAATATATTGGCGTTTGTTTGCTGAATGATAAATGGTGCACATCATTTGTTCATTCCGTCTTGTTGTTATTTCACATATATTTTGCATCTTGTCGTCAAAATTAGTTGCTTTTGCTGAACTTAATGCCAGTCTTTGAAAATGCGTTGTTTTACCCTGTTGTGTACATAAGATAAACTGCAAACATATATACATATTTTTGAAGTTTGGTATATTACCCCACATTCAAAAATTATTAAAATCTAAGAATAAAAGTTAGATAATTATAAAAATGATTACAATATTAACAAAAGTATTAAACGTATCAATAATTACAAATTACAAAATAAATAAAACTAAGTATACTAGGGATGATACTGGTACCAATAGGGGTTCCAGGCATAACCATAGGTGCTATAGAATGCTTCGGCAGGGTTATACGTAGGATATGGTGGCTGCATCTCTATAGACCAGGGAGGGAAGATGGGTTTCGGTGTAGGAATATAGTTTCTACCTATATGTTGGCAATGAGCTATGATTTGGTTCTGATGAACTTGCCAATCTTCAAATGCTCTCTGTCTAGCATTTTCGTATTCCTGAAAAGCTATAAACCTTTGCATTTCTTGCATCTCATTCCCCCCCCTCCTACATTACCTTGCTGTTGGTTTCTCTCCACCTGTGGATGTCTACCATGGTATCGTACTGCGGCGTTATTTCGCCTCTTCAAAACTTTCGCACCATGGTATACATTTAAACCTATAGTATCGCGGGGTTCCGGTTCTTCTACTAATAATCCCCCCCTACTTATATCCACACCGAGATATTCACCAATCAAAGTAATAAAAATACCACCTCCTATTATGCTATGCGGTCGCATCCCCCGAACCATAGCTGATAAATAATAACCCACACAATATGGTATACTTACAGCGCTTTGTGGGTCTCGAATACACATATGGTAAAACAAATCCTGTTCATTTACTTTTTCCTTGTTCTTACCCCTTTGTGTAATCGAATTAGCTAAAAACCTATGTATCACTCTTAATTCGGCTCTATCTATATCCAAATAAGAGTAATTTCCCCCTTTGAAACGGTGATGGCTTGTCATTTGACTCCACACACCGTGTGTATCAAAATTTTCATCTATCTTTCTACCGTTTAGTATCAATCCTCTACAATCGACAGACGCTAACTCCTCAGGCGTATATATACGTAAAGCCTGAGCCATGTCCAGTAAAGACATGTGGCGCATCGAACCGCCTAACAAAAATCTAATAAAAGAACGATCGGTTAAACTAGCTACCCGATCATTCAACTCTATACTACATAACAATTCTTCACACCATACTTTATATACAGGTCTACGCATGGTGAATAAACGTACCCAATCATTAAAAGAAGAATTACCATACCTCTGTACAAGTAATTCCCTAATTGGCCTGGCCAATTCTACAGCTTCTAAGGGTCCCCATTCTATGACCCTCGGTACCTCAACAACCTTAGAATGAAGAGTATGCAAACCCCTTTGGTATTTTAGATAATCAATCCAAAGTCTGTCAAATCTCAGGTTCGGGTGCAATTCTTCCAAGTGCATATCAGAAAAGGTCATGACTGGATGAGGTATATCCTGCTTGTAGTAGTTATCCACCTCCTGTTGTTCCATATTCTTAGCAGGAGCATTGCGGGCTTGGGATGAAGATTCACCCCTTTCAGTCTGCAAAACACATCAAACACAATTTTTGTGCATCCAAATATGCATTAGTGTCAGCAAAATCATCAATCAAAATAATTACAATGACATGATCAATTTATATCAAACTTAAGCTCATTTTCACATTTTTATCAAATCTACACTTTTGCAAATAAGCATATACGAAAATGTTCGCCAAGTTCATAAGCATTCAACTCAAATAACATGTCAAAATAATCATTACTAGCAATTAAACAAGTCTCAAATGGCATTATCTTTCAAAAATCAAGTTCATGAATTTTAGACTTGAAAAAGTCCACTTTAATTCTTAAAATCATATTTAGGCTCAAAGTTTGGATCATTTAACTACCTAAACATGTTACACTGCTTATTTTAGCAACAATTCATGACAAAAATCGGCCATAACCTGTTTATATCAAAAAGCCCCAAATTTGCTCAAGAACACAAACCCTAAATTATTCAAAATTTGAAGTTTAAGGCTTCTAATCATGTTAAACAGCATCAATCTAGGTTATACAAGCATAATACATAAACAATTTAAGCCTAATTACACTAAAAAGCATCAAAATCAAATTGGGAAAAAAATGACTCAAGAACACCAAATTTCGGATTAAATGGTGTTTAGGTGTAGAAATTTACTGTTTTTCTTGAGTAATTCTTAGATAGCATCCTTCTCAACATGATTTTAGCAAAAGATTTGGTGATTAACGGTTAAAAATTGTGATTTTGGGGGTTTTTTCTCGGGTATTTTCGTGGGTTTTCGCAGTTTATTTTCTGTTGTGGGGAGTGAAACTGAGCTGTTGCAGCTCTTTATTTTTTTTTCTGTAATCCGACTCCTCCGCGACTCGCGGCGAATTGCACTTCAAACTCCACGAGTCGCGGAGTTTGCTATTTTTTTTATTTTTTATTTATAATCATTAACTTATGAAACAATTAAGTACTTAATTTTAAAATTTTGTTTCCTTTGTTATTTAGGACGAGGTCGTTTCGGATCGATGTCCTAGTCCGTCCCTCGACAAAATTTTAAAATTTGTCTTTTTGTAGCGATTGTTTTAAAAGCTAAGATTTTTGGATTTTTTAATGTTTTTGGCATACTTTAATTCAATAAGATTAAAAATAATGATAATAAAAGTTCTCGTCCCTCCCTCGGGTAAAGCAATTTCGGTTCAAAGACCTAGTCTTCAACTTACGACGAATTTTAAAAATCATATTTTTAACTTAATGAGATAAAGTAAATTTTTTTTTTTAAATTCACACAACTTAAATATAAAAAAAAATTCACACCAAACTTAAAATTGAAATGCATAAAATTAAAAATTTATATTTTAAAAATTAAAAATTCACACCAAACTTAATTTAAAAATTTATAAATTCATACCAAACTTATATTAATTTTTCAAATATTTACAATTTTAAATATATTGTTTTTACAAAGTTTACAATATTAATTTAAGATTTAAATTTTAATTTTAAAAACATGGTAAGAATAAAATTAAAAATCTTTTTGTCTTTTTATCCCACTTTAATCAATCAAATATTATCAAAAATATGCGCCCCTCTTTTCGGTAAAGTAATTTCGGTTCCAAGACCTAATTTAACTCATGACGAATTTTTGAAATATTTTGGGTTGATTGATTAAAGATATTTATACCTTAAGAATAAACGTTAAATTTCGCAGTGTTGTAATAAATTTTTGAATGATATCAATAATTTCGGTCGCCAAACCTAATTTTATTCAATACCAATTTAATACTTTTTAGCGAACAAATTAGCGTTTATTATCAAAAGGTTAAAAATAAAAAAAAATAAAAATAAAAACTGTACAGACATACCTGTGAAATAGATTTCTTAGTTATATGATCTATCCCATTCATAAGATAGTCGGTTTAATTGGTTTTCCATGGCTACATAGGCGTAACCTCGCGCATTCAGTGTCTTTTCTTCTAAACATATGAACGGTTCGTCTCTGCATAAAGTAACAAATTCGGTATTTGAATAGGTTTGATTATTTGAACATTTACCTCCATGTGACCATTTTCCGCATTTGTGACATCGTTCTAGGTGTCGTGCTCTTCTTTTCGCTGCGGATTTTGATTTTCCTTTACCAAATTGTAACTTATTATCTTCGCATCTGGATTCTTTTCTAACTCCGTCCATTCTTTCTCTGATTACTGATACTATTTCACTTGGTAGTATGTCATTATTTCTTTTAGTGATCAAAGCGTGTAGCATTAGGCCATGGTTTAGCTCACAGGCAGTCTTCATTTTGTAAAAACCTAAAAAAATAAAAATTCAGAATGGGGGGAGAAGACTAGTTCTTTAGGGTCTGCTAGGGAAAGACCATTCGGGTTCCATTTTCGAGATTTACACGAAAACAAACAATCTAACTCTAACAGAAATACATATTATCCTTTAAAGACTTGATTCTCCCCACACTTAGTTAGCTGTGGTGTCGAAATTATGATTAACTTCGTTGTCGACTTCCATCGGACCATGTATGTAATGTTTAACTCTGTGACCATTAACTTTAAATTCCATCCCATTTGAATTTATTAATTCTATCGTTCCGTATGGGAAAACTCTTTTGACTATGAATGGTCCAGACCATCTTGATTTCAATTTTCCAGGAAATAGCTTGAATCGTGAATTGAAAAGAAGAACTCTGTCTCCTTCTTTAAATTCTTTTGAACTTCTGATTCTTTTATCATGCCATTTCTTCGTTCTTTCTTTATAGATTAACGAATTTTCGTATGCTTCATGTCTTAATTCTTCTAATTCGTTTAGTTGACTTAATCGTAGACGTCCAGCTTCATGTAAATCAAGATTACATGTCTTCAAAGCCCAAAATGCTTTGTGTTCAATTTCTACTGGAAGATGACATGCTTTTCCATAAACAAGTCTAAAAGGTGTGGTTCCAATTGGAGTTTTGTAGGCTGTTCTAAAAGCCCAGAGTGCATCCTCCAATTTAATGGACCATTCCTTCGGATTTGATCCTACGGTTTTCTCTAGAATACGTTTTAAAGCTCGGTTGGTATTTTCAACTTGTCCACTTGTTTGTGGATGATATGCGGTGGAGATTTTATGAGTTACTCCATATCTTTTAAGAACTTTCTCAAGTTGATTATTACAAAAATGAGTTCCCCGATCACTTATTAAAGCTTTCGGTGTTCCAAACCTTGCAAAAAGATGTTTTAAAAAGTTGACTACAACTCGTGCATCGTTAGTTGGGAGAGCTTGTGCTTCCGCCCATTTAGATACATAATCAATGGCTACGAGTATATATAGATTATTATGAGATTTTGGAAATGGACCCATAAAGTCAATACCCCAAATGTCAAATACTTCACATACTTGGATGACATTTTGTGGCATTTCATCATGTTGACTTATTTTTCCGGCCCTTTGACATGCATCACAGGATTTGCAAAGAAGGTGTGCGTCTTTGTAAATTGTAGGCCAATAGAATCCAGCTTCATAAACTTTTCTTGCTGTTAGTTGAGGCCCATAATGCCCTCCTGTTGGTCCTGTGTGACAATGGTTTAAAATTTTACTAGCTTCATCTCCAAATACACATCGGCGTATTATTCCATCGGGACAACTTTTAAACAGATGTGGATCTTCCCAGAAATAGTGTTTTATATCACTGAAGAATTTCTTTCGTCTTTGGTACGATAATCCTTTTTCAAGGAATCCACAAACTAAGTAGTTTGCATAGTCTGCAAACCATGGGATTTCTTTATAATCTATCTTCAATAGATATTCATCAGGAAAGTTGTCTTGTATGGCCGATTCATTTAGAACTTCTAATTTGGGATTTTCAAGACGAGAAAGATGATCAGCGGCGAGATTTTCTGCTCCTCTTTTATCTCGGATTTCAATATCAAACTCTTGTAAGAGTAAGATCCAACGGATTAATCTTGGTTTAGCATCTTGTTTTGAAAATAGGTATCTAAGAGCAGAATGGTCGGTATAGACCACCGTTTTTGCTAGAACGAGATATGATCGAAATTTGTCAAAAGCAAAGACAATAGCAAGGAGTTCTTTTTCAGTAGTTGTATAGTTCGTTTGTGCTCCTTGTAATGTCTTACTAGCATAATATATAGGTTGAAAGCGTTTTTCAATCCTTTGTCCTAAAACGGCTCCCATTGCAAAATCACTTGCATCGCACATTAGTTCAAATGGTAGATTCCAATTTGGTGTTATCATGATCGGCGCATTAGTGAGTTTCTCTTTAAGAATATTAAAAGATTTGATACACTCATCTGAAAAGATGAATGGAGCATCCTTTTCTAGGAGTTTATTCATAGGAGTGGCAATTTTAGAAAAATCTTTTATGAAACGTCGGTAAAAACCGGCATGCCCTAGAAAACTCCTAACTCCTCTAACATTGGTGGGATGTGGAAGTTTATCAATTACATCTACTTTAGCTCTATCCACTTCAATTCCTTCTTTTGAAATTTTATGTCCAAGAACGATGCCTTCTTTAACCATGAAATGGCATTTCTCCCAATTAAGTACTAGATTTGATTTTTCGCATCTAATTAGCATTCGTTCCAGATTAACTAGACATGATTTAAATGTATCACCGAAGACTGAAAAGTCATCCATGAATACTTCCATGCATTCTTCTATCATGTCGTGAAAAATCGCCATCATACACCTTTGAAAGGTTGCAGGGGCGTTGCAAAGTCCAAATGGCATGCGTTTGTAAGCAAAAGTACCATAAGGGCACGTGAATGTGGTTTTCTCTTGATCTTCGGGTGCTATTGGAATTTGAAAATATCCGGAAAATCCATCTAGAAAACAATAGTAACTATTTCCGGCTAATCTTTCCAACATTTGATCTATGAAAGGTAAGGGAAAGTGATCTTTTCTGGTGGCGTCATTTAATTTTCTATAATCAATACATACACGCCATCCTGTTACAGTCCTAGTAGGAATAAGCTCATTTTTCTCATTTGTGATGACAGTCATGCCACCCTTCTTAGGCACGCATTGAACTGGGCTTACCCATGGACTATCAGAAATTGGATATATCAAACCTGCATCTAGCAGTTTAATAATCTCTTTCTTAACTACATCTTGCATATTAAGATTTAGTCTTCGTTGGCATTGCACATACGTTTTATGACCTTCTTCCATAAGGATTTTATGTGTGCAATACGAAGGACTTATTCCTTTAATATCATGAATCTTCCATGCAATGGCTGGTTTATGAGCTTTCAACACAGAAATGAGTTGTGATTTCTCATTTTCAGTAAGAGAAGACGATATTATTACAGGTAATTCAGATTCACCATGTAAATAAGCGTATTCCAAATGGTTTGGAAGTGGCTTTAACTCTAATTTCGGAGGTTCTTCTATCGATGATTTGTATCGATATCTGTCTTCTTCTTTTAGCATTTGAATTTCTTCTGTTGTTGGTTCATATCCATTAGCTATAAGTGTAGCCAACATTTCAGCTTCATCAATTGGTTCATTACCTTCTCCTAAAGAACATTCTCCTGTTCCTTGTAATTCTGGAAATTCTTCTAATAATTCTGCATGTGCATCTATAGTTTGAATATAATAACATGTATCATCTGCAGATTGTGGTTGTTGCATTGCTCTATCAACTGAAAAGGTAACACTCTCATCCTCTATACTTAGGGTCAGTTTCTTACCGAACACGTCTATCATTGCTTTAGCCGTGTTTAAGAATGGTCTTCCTAATATGAGAGGAACTTGAGAATCTTCTTCCATGTCCAAAACAACAAAATCTACTGGAAATACTAAAGTACCAACTTTAACTAGCATGTTCTCCATTATCCCTCTAGGATATTTTATTGATCTATCGGCTAGTTGTATGCTTATTCTGGTTGGTTTCAATTCTCCAAGGTCTAGTTTAGTGTATAGTGAATACGACATTAGATTTATACTAGCACCTAAGTCTGCCAATGCTTCTATTGAACTAAGACTACCCAGAAAACATGGAATTGTGAAACTTCCTGGATCAGATAGTTTTTCTGGTATCTTATTCAACAGCACTGCTGAACAATTAGCATTCATAGTAACAGCCGAGAGTTCTTCCATTTTCTTTCTATTTGAAATTAGATCTTTCAAGAATTTAGCATATCTAGGCATTCCTGAAATCACATCAATGAAAGGAAGATTTACATTTATCTGTTTAAACATATCCAAGAATTTGGATTGCTCGGCTTCAAGTTTCTCTTTCTTCATTTTACTCGGGTAAGGAAGTGGTGGTTGGTATGGTTTAACATAAGGTTTATCCTTAACTGTGTTATCTTCATTAACCTTTTCAACTACCGGTTCTTTTTCCTTATCTTGATCAGGTTGTGGTTCTTGTGGAGTAGGAATGGCTTCATCAGAAGTTACAGGTATTTCAGGTGGTTTAAGTGTTGTACCACTTCTTGTGGTAATGGCTTTAGCTGTTTCATTCCGGGGGTTAGCATTTGTATCACTAGGTAGACTTCCCGGTTTTCTTTCACCTATTAACCTTGCTAGGTTACTTACTTCTTGTTCCAGATTTTGAATAGAAGCTTGTTGATTTCTAAATGCTTGAGCATTTTGTTCATTGGTTTGTTTTTGAGATGTGAAAAACTGCGTTTGAGTTTCAACTAGCTTCGTCATCATATCTTCTAAATTAGGATTTTTATCATCGGTTTGTTGTGGTGGTTTGTTTTGAAAATTTGGTCTTTGCTGATTGTAAGTATTATTGGATACTTGTTGATTGCTAGGACCTTGTTGGTTGTTGTATGGAATATTTCTGTTATAATTCTGGTTTTGATTGTAAATCGGTCTTGGCGATTGATAATTATTCTGATAATTATTTCCAGGCCTTTGGTTTATGTATGAAATATTCTCTCTTTGTTCCATTGTTAATTCAATACTGAGACAATCTTTTGTCAAATGTGGTCCTCCACACTGCTCACAACTAATTCGTATTGAGTGAATATCCTTAGTCATCTTTTCCATTCGTCTTTCCACAGCATCTATCTTTGCGGAAATGGAATCTAAGTCATGGCTAGAATCGGCTCTAGCTGCTTTAGATGATCTAACGATGTCTTTTTCTTGGTGCCACTCATGTGAGTGAGAAGCAGTATTATCAATAATTTTGTAAGCATCAGTTTCGGTTTTTTTCATAATAGAACCACCAGCTGCTATATCTATGTCTTTTCTTGTAGTGATGTCGCATCCTTGGTAGAATATTTGTACTATTTGACAGGTGTCTAAACCATGTTGCGGACATCCTCTTAACAATTTTCCATATCTTGTCCATGCCTCATATAGAGTTTCATTTGGTTTCTGTGTAAACGTAACAATTTCTGCTTGAAGTCTTACGGCTTTAGATGCAGGAAAGAATTGTTTAAGAAATTTGTCAACTAAAACGTCCCATGTATCGATCGCCCCTTCAGGTAACGATTCCAACCAATCTTTGGCTTCTCCCTTTAAAGTCCAGGGAAATAACATGAGATATATCTGTTCATCCTCCACTTCTCGGATTTTAAATAGTGTGCAGATCCTATTAAAGGTACGTAGATGTTCATTTGGATCTTCCTTCGGCGCACCACTAAATTGGCATTGATTAGTCACCATGTGTAGAATTTGTCCTTTGATTTCATAATCTGGCGCATTAATGTCTGGATGAGTAATTGCGTGACCTTGGCCAGTGCGTTTAGCTCTCATTCGGTCTTCCATACTTAAAGGTTCCAGATTTTCCATAATTGAATTTGTTGAATCGGTATCACTAGATGATTCTGATTTAATGGTTCGTTCCTCAACAATCTCTGTTTGAATGATTGGTGGCTCCGGAGGAAAGTTTAGTGGTTCAGGATCTACGAACCGTTCCTGAATATTTTCCGGATTCTCAATTGTGAGGTCGGGTTCAAAAAATGGATTATCGGAAATTTGAACTGAAGTACTTGGTCGACTGGATGACGATTCTAAAGAAAAATCAACGGCGGTTATATTTGCTAAATGTCTTGATCTAGTTACAGGTGGTGAACGTACAAAAGGTGGTGAGCGTCTTGCTCGGTGCATTCACTGAATATCCTATTAGTTTTTAAAAAGGAAAGAAAAATTATAATAAGTTATCCAATCAATAGACTTTTCTGATTTTGCCCACGTTTCGAATAGCCAAAAGATGCAGCAGAGGGGCAGGATTCGTTTGGTCTCAATATAATTGAGGACTGTTTGGCTCCAATAACCCGGTCCACGTACAAATCCAACTATTACTACGAACCAGAAAATTTTGATGTCTATCAATTTAACCACTCAAAATAAATTTTCGTAATTTTAAGAAATTTAGATAAGAAGTAGAATAAAAATCTATGTCCTAAAAACTAGAATAGCGAGAAATAAGAAAGAAAAAGAGTTCGTCGAAAAAGGTTGAAAAAGAAAAATGGTTGAAAAATAAAAGGTGACGGAAAAATAAAAGAAACTTATAAAAACTTAAAAATACTTGACTAACCTAACCTTATTACTACAACTAACTTAAAATTATAATCGCAAATTGAAATTACTAATTGGAATGATAATTGATACATAGTAAAAGGTGTCTAAAAATATTAAAGCTTACAGGAAAACTAAATCCCAAATGAAAATAACTTAAAAAGAAACTAAAACTTAAAAAGGCGTCGCAAAATTCTAACGCACCTAAATCTTAGTCTAAAGAAAAAGCACTTAAGGAATTTTACGGCAAAGCCTAAAAATCTAGGAGTAAAAATGACTATGGCAAAAACTAAGTTTAAAATTAAATATGAGCGAAAAAATACAAATATTACGCTACAACGATTAAAAAGGGACAAAATATAAAAATATACAAAATGTTGTAAAAATTACAATTTTTATAAAAATATTATTTTTATATTATTTATTTAATAAAACTACTAATTTTACAAATTAATTAAATTAATTAAACTAAAAATACAAATTAATTAAAAAGTAAAAGTTAAAATAAAACTAATAATAATAATAATAATTATTAGGGTTAAATAATAATAATAATTAATAATTATCCGTAATTAATGCTGAATTAGGGTTTTGTCGCCTGTCAGAAAATCTCCGCGAGTCGCGGTATTTATTGCATCAAACCCCGCGAGTCGCGGGGTTCAGAAATTCAACTCTGGAGCAGTTTTAATTTACGCGTTTTTTTTTTTGTTTTAATATAAATAAAAGATATTTAAATAAAACTTATATTTTTATAAACTAAAAGAAACTTATAAAACTTTTTAACAAACTCTTAAAAATATATAAATTTTTGTTTTTCTTTTTATATTTTCGAATATTCAAAACATATTTTTACAAAAGCGAATTTTAATAAAAGTAAATAAAAAATCTTTTTTTTTTATATTAGCGTTGCGCTTCCGGCTTTTAAGATGGTCCCCGGCAGCGGCGCCAAAAATACTTGATGTGCAGCGGGGCGTATATAAAATAGTTATTAAATTTTAGCAGGAAATACTATTAAATACGATACAATTTTACACAAGATATTTATTTATTTATAGAATGGATATACTTAAACCTTGCTACAACACTTATAGGCAGTGTACCTAATCGTACAGTAGTGTAGTTTTTAGTAAGTCCGGTTCGTTCCACAGGGAATCTTTTTTAAACAAAGCTCAACGCTATATTAGTTTACTTTTATAAAAATACAAACATATATATAAGTAATATTATTATTATAAAGGGGGGTTTTTACCGTTTAATGACCGGTTTGTCGATTTTTAGACTTTAGTCGCAGTTAAAACCAAATGTAAAATAATAAATATAAATACAAGACTTAAATTAAAGCGTAAAGTAAATAACAATAATGAAATTGCGAATAATAAAAATGCGATAATTAAAAATACGATAATTAAAAATGCAATTAAATAAAATAACAATAAAAATGCGATAATTAGAAGTGCAATTAAATATAAAATAAAGGAAATTAAATATGAAATAAAAGAATTATGCTTATTTAAACTTCCGTAATCATGATGTTTGACATGTTGATTTTAGTTTTATACCCATGGGTTAATTGTCCTTTGTCCTGGATTATTTAATATGTCCGTCTGGTTTTTGTCCATAACAGTCCATCAGTCATAAATATAAAGTGCGAGTGTCCTCGTCAAATTATTCTTATACCCGAAGTTAAATATTCCAACTAATTGGGGATTCGAATTGTAACAAGGTTTTAATACTTTGTTTAATGAATACACCAGGTTATCGACTGCGTGTAAACCAAGGTTTTACTACTTTGTTAACAATTACACCAATTACCCTTGAATGTAATTCACCCCTGTTTCAACAAGTTTATTAACTATTAATCCATTTCCGTGTCCGGTTAAATGAACGATTATTCGTACATATAAATACCCCGCCCATCGTGTCCGATTGAGTGTATATGGTAATTTATAGGGACGCCCAATTGTAAATCTTTATATTAACATTAACAAACTATCATTTAGTTAAACAAATATAAAGCCCATTAATAGCCCATAGTCTAATTTCCACAAGTGTCGTTCTTTTGTCCAACCCCCAATTATGGTACAAAGCCCAATTACCCAATTTTAGTAATTAGCCCAACATCATGATTACTTCGTTTTAAATAAGCATAATAATAACTTAGCTACGAGACATTAATATAAAAAGGTTGAACATAACTTACAATGATTAAAAATAGCGTAGCGTTACACGGACAGAATTTCGACTTACACCCTTACAATATTCGCTAACATACCCTTATTATTAGAATTATAATTAAAATTAAAATATAAATTATAAATATATATATATATATATATATATATATATATATATATATATATATATATATATATATATATTTACGTATGAGGAGAAGAAGAAAAAGATGATGAAAATTATCAGAATTCGGTTTGCTTTATAGGGAGTTTCAAAACTGGGGGTTCCGCGACTCGCGGCCATTTTGGCCTTCAAACTCCGCGAGTCGCGGAGAATGAAATTACAGCTCAGTCCCTTGGAGTCTTTCTCTGCCGACGGTTTTTATTTATAAATATAATATATATATAATTAATATAATTAATTATATATTATATTATATTTATATACATAGTTAACTTGTAATTTTTAGTCCGTTGCGTCGAGCGTTAAGAGTTGACTCTGGTCCCGGTTCTGGATTTTCGAACGTCCTTGCGTACAATTTAATATCTTGTACTTTGCGTTTTGAATCTTGTACTCTTGTAATTTCGAGACGTTTCTTATCAATAATTGGAACCTTTTTGATTGTCTTTTGTACTTTTGAGCTTTTTGGTCGTTTGCGTCTTCAATTCGTCGAATCTATCTTTTGTCTTTACCTTTTATTATTTAAACGAATATCACTTGTAAATAGAACAATTGCAACTAAAAGCTTGTCTTTCTTGAGGAATAATGCTATGAAATATATGTTCGTTTTTAGCATTATCACTCATGTTTGTCAATTGAAGTAAAAATGGTTATTTGATAATCTTATAGGTTTTTAGATGTATGTATGCCCTGCTTCGTTTGAGATTAGTTTGATAATCTCAAACTAATCTTATAGGTATTTAGATGTATTTAGATGTATGGTTATTTGATAATTTTATAGGTATTTAGATGTATATAATGAAATTAGTTTGTACTAAAAACATATACAATTAGAGATGTACATAAAATATTATTTTTAACAATTGATTTTGAAATAACTTTTTAGGGGGCTCATGTTTGTTGTTTAATCGATTATTTGTCTATTTGGAGTTAAACTGATTTCAACATACAGACTCATAATCTATGCGTTAATATTCAATATTAATGTTTTGGATACAAATGTTATCAGTAATAAAGGATTTTGTTTAATTGTAATTGTATTATACATCCGATAAGTATCAATGTTAACGTTATCGATTACTAATTTATACAAATGTCTTGTAAAGCACGGACTCATAAAACTAGTATATATATACATATATATACACACACACACCTTACATCTTAGATAGGCGACATCGACATCACTCAGAGGGGACTTAAGCACCTTCGCGATCATGTCACCCGCATACATGTTAGGAGGAAACTTAATCGCGACGATTTTGGCAGTAACATCAAAGGTTGGAAAAACCCTCACGAGACCTTCCCAAATCGCATTGATATTAACAGTACCATTAAAGGTTCGAAACTCCCGCTTGAAGTGAGAATCAAACTTGGGTTGACAGTACCCCAAGTTGAATCTCACCCATACCACTCAAGTCGAGGCTTCGATAATATTATATATACATATTACTTTATATATACTTTATATATACTGTAATATTACAAACATATCATTAACCTTGACTGACAAGAACATTAACGCTCACTCTTTCATCACTTCAATGTTCTCAGAAAATATATGATATGGACACTAAATTAAACTCATTAACACTTCTAAACAAATAATATTTCGTAATTTGTAGTTTTTGTTCGAAATAGATCATATGGAATGTGTGGATAAACCGTTGAATCGTGTAATCACTTTCACGATAAAGACGTTTTTCGATTTCATACATTGCCTTAAAATTACACGAAATCTTTATTCAAAATAAGACAATGACACAATTCCAATTTAACGCAACCGACATTTAGAGTCAAAAACAAAGAAATTTTGTATATTATGATTGTTCCTCATTTCATTATATATAAATTAAAACAAGAACTTCATATATATATAGAGTGTATGTGAAAGGTTAAATCTTTTGGTGAAAATGTGTGCATGAATGATCACACCTTTTGATGAAAAGGTACCATGAATGGTCATACCTTTCGGTGAAAATGTACCATAGATGATCACATATTTTGACACCTTTTCATAAAAAGTAGACAAAATTTCATTCCTCGTCCCTGAACTTTACATCGACTTTGACTTCAGGTCCTTTTTCTTTTTTTTGTGCATTCCGAGTCCCTAAACTATGAAAAGAGTACATGCCTCGTCCCCCCGTCTAGTTTCTGTCAATTTCAGCCGTTTGTTCAGTCATGTGCAAATCATGTGAGGGTAAAAAGGTCATTTTGTCTTAAATGTATTTAATTATTAAAGGTTCACCCATTTTGGCTTATTTTGGCTAAGGAGGGACAAGGAGAATAAATTATGGGACCCACCTACCAAACTTCACAAATATTACACTCAATCCACCCGTAACTACTGATGTTGCTGTTTCTTCTTCACACACACACACACACACACACACACGCGCGCACACACATACACACACACACACACACATATATATATATATATATATGTGTGTGTGTGTGTGTGTAATTTTTTTTTTATGTTTTTGAACAGCAACATCATAAGTTTTCGAACACCAAGAACAGAGTGTGGCCGAAGATGGGTGGTTAGTGGCGGTTGGTGGTGGTGTTAATGGAAAACACCTCAAAACTCCATGAAACTTCATGAAAAGTTGCAAATAGCTGCAGTATCAACCATTAAACACATCTCCATTCTTAGATTTTGCAGAAACACAACCAAAATCGATGAACAATTCGATTTTAGTTTCAATTTTTTTATCAAAATAAAATATACAGATCTCAGTGATGACAACGAATTAGCTTCTGGTATTTTGAACACACCTTCACGAAAGGATTACCAAGCTTTCCATTCAAACACAATTTCCAATTTTGTTCTCGATTTTCAAAACCCAAAAGTCAACTAAAAAGTCAAACTTTCAAAAAACAAAAATTGGTTTTTCAGCAGTTGAGATGTTGTTTTTGGATTATATATATATGAACCTTCACGTTTGACTCGAGTGAATCCGAATTTTGGTGGTGGTGATTGTAAATGTGATGAGATTGAAGAAGATGAAGAATTGAAGTGGGTCCATTTGGGATTTTGATTTTTTTTTTTCTTCTAAAGAATGAGTGGGTGATAAATGGGATTTAATAAAAAATGATAACTTTGTTATGTGAAGAAGAAGACATAATTACGCTCCTCATCCCTGTAGTTTAATGACTTTTTTACCCTCACATGCTCTGCACGTGATAGGAGGGTAACGGAAAATAGACAGAAAATAAACGGGAGGATGAGGGATGTACTCTTTTCATAGTTTAGGGACTCGGAATGCACAAAAAAAAGAAAAAGGACCGGGAGTTAAAGTCGATGTAAAGTTCAGGGACGAGTTTCGTCTTTTTGAAGAAAAAAAACACAAACCAACCAACATATTTATTGACTTTAGTTACCTTAAACAAGTTTACATTCAACACTCTCCTAACTTAGAATAAAGATTAACTAAAAATTCACTTATCTAAGTAAATCACCATCACACATAGAATAATCAAGAATCAACAATACTAAAATTCCCAACACTTCCACATTAGCGATAATAAATTGTTGAACGATTCAAACGTATTTAGATTATTTATACATATATAGTTCCATACCGACTTAAACATATACGGAGTAACTTATTTAAACCAATATATTTAAACCAATACATCCATTACACTAAGTACTACACCATTAAACTTTTACACCATTCTCCAAGTCGTTAATCGTTGTGAAATTTTATGTTTTCGCGTCTTCTACTGTTTTTGTTTATCATCGCATCGCTTTGAGTTTGATGTTGCGACGACATTTTCTTTAGATAACATTGACTGCGAGACATCAACGGCACGAGTTTTCTTGAATTTCCAACAAGAACAGTGGCACCGGGAGACCTTTTCATCATCGTTATCATAACTCATGCGTTTCTCGCCATCTCTACGATTTTCGATTTCTGTTATCTTCTTTTTATGAAGCTTTCCCATTGCATAAACCTCAGCCAAAGTGCTACCTGCCATACTATTTGGACTCAAATGAGAAATTTTATGTGAAAGTACATACAGATTGAAAACGCCACTAATTTATATAGTACTCCGTACTATAAAGGTGCTTGGGCAACAAGGAACTTTTGTGGCTAATAAATTAAATAACTTTGAACTTTAATTAATCAACGGTTCACCTATTAAAAATTGCATTAGTGTATGTTAAAAAGTGTAGTTCACATGGATAAAATAAAAACTGGTTTTGTCACCATGGAGAATGCTACAAAATTGTTAAAGGTAGCACTAAGATCTACACTTATGTTATAATATATAAATTGTTATAATTCAGTAGGCTTATAACTAATTTTGACCTAAGCCTATACAATCCTTAAATATGAGAGAGTAGTAATGGAAGAGAGAGATAGTATATTTCTTATATGTAAGAAAAATGGTGTGTATATGTGTGTTCATTATCCACATATATATAGTACAAATTTTACTATCCATATTTGACTAATTACCATCCATATTTTACTACTAAATTTACAACACTCCCCCTTGGATGGTAATTTTTTTAAAGAGCAATTAATACTGCCTCGTTAAAAACCTTGCTAAAGAAAATCCAGTGGGATAAAACTTTTAGCTAAGGGAAAAAGAGTGCAGCATAGAGTTGACTCCCCCTTAAGTAGACAACGCTGAGTCGTCACATCTTTTGAACTTGCCTCATGCCAATATTGTGAATGTATGTTTTGAAAAACAGCGATTGACAGTGCTTTGGTATAAAGATCAACAGAGTTGTTGATTGAACGTATCTCATTTTAATCTGGTTATCTTTTACGAGATCTTGAGTATATGAGAAGAATCTGAGGTTTTCATCTGAAACTGTATCATCTAAATCTTTTATGTACAAGACTGGTCCACGTGATTTGTCTACAGTCTCCTTCATGGTTTGTTCAAACTGTTGTTTCAATTCCTATTCCCTTTCAGTCTTTTTCTGAGCCTTACCAATATACCATTCTTTTCCATCAAACTTATGACTGTTGAGACCGTTTATAACTTTAGCGCCTCGTCAGCATTTATGTTTTGTTCTGTCATTTTTTGATACTCTTCTTTCATTTGTACTATGTAAGCTGTATTATCTTCATAGATAGTTGTTAGGCTTTTATAGCGTTCTAGTCCACAAGAATCAATAATGATTTGTATCATTGATCTTAACTAAAATCATTCCCGAGTAGCTTCATGTAATGCAATCACTTCGGCATGATTTGATGATGTTGCAACAAGTGTTTGTTTTGAGAACGTCATGATATTGCGGTGTCTCCATTTAGGAATACATATCCAGTTTTGAGATTTAGCTTTATGTAGATCAGATAAATAATCTGGATCTGTATAACCAAACAAATCTTGTTTCGAGTTGTTAGAATAAAATAATTATAAATCAGTAGTTCCCCGAAGGTATCAAACTATTTGTTTGATCCCATTCCAATGTCTTTTGGTATGGGCTGAGCTGAACCTTGTCAACAAATTAACTGCAAAATAAACGTCAGTTCTTGTACAATTTGTAAGATACATAAGAGCTTCAATTGCATTAGGATATGGTATTTCTGGTCCCAGAATATCTTCATGATCTTCACAGAAATTAAATGGCTCAGTGTCAACATTAAGTGATCTAACAATCATAAGAGTAGTTAATGGTTTTGTCTTGTCCATATTGAAAATGTTTTAAAATCTTTTCTGTATAAGCTGTTTGATGTACAAGTAAATCATTAGGCATATGCTCAATTTATAAACCAAGGCAATACTTGGTTTTTCCGAGATCCTTCATTTCAAATTCTTTCTTTAGAAGTTGAATGACTTCATGAATCTCTTTATTTGTACCTATGATGTTAAGATCATCAATATAAACAGCTATAATCACATATCCGGATGTTGTTTTCTTAATGAAAACACATGGGAAAACAAGATTATTTGTATACCCTTTGCTTATCAAGTAATCACTTAATCGGGTATACCACATGCGACCCGATTATTTCAACCCATAAAAATCTTTGTGATTTAATGGAATACATTTTCTTGTGTTTTGCATCAGATGCTTCTGATACCTTAAACCCTTCATGTATATTCATGTATATATCATTATCAAGTGATCCATACAGATAAGTAGTAACAACATCCATGAGATGCATTTAAGTAACTATTAGGTTGATTAAGTATCTAATAAGTAATTGTATCCATTACAGGAAGATAAGTTTTCCTTATAACCCATTTTCGGTCTTTGTGGGAAATCTTGAGTTACAAGTCTAGTTTTGCCTTGTAACTTTATTTGCACATTTCTTTTTCGGATAAAAATTCATTTGTATCCCTTACGTTTCACATCTTTAAAAGTGATAACGATTGATCCGAAATTTTTTTTTTATTGAGCGATTCTAGTTCAGCTCGTAATGCTCCTTTCCATTGAGCTCAATCATATCTATTTTGATATTTAATTACAGATTTTGGTTCAAGATCATCATCTTTAATCATGATGTCATTGTAATATTATATGAAAATATCTCATCAAGATTTTTCATTTCATTTTGGGTTCCATAATATTGCATAAGTTATCGCAATTTATGTATTTACATTTATCAATATCCTCTGCAGAAGGAATATTGATTTGTGGTTCTTCTTGAACACTTTCTTTTACCTCATTATCAGCTGATTTTCTTTTTCGAGGATTTTTATCTTTGGAACCAATTGGTCTCCCACGTTTCTGCCGTAGCAAAGACTCATAAGTGACATTATTGCCAGCTTTTGTAATTTCAATTCTAGCTGAAGCATTTACTGCTGGTATATATGATTTAGTCACTTATTTTTTGTATATTTAAATGCATAAAGTAATTAATTTGCAAGTTCTTGCATATGCATTATATTTGAACTTTCTTTTCACATTCTTTTGTGTGATGATCAATATTCCTTAATTGATGTTCACACCATGAAACATCATTTTATTTATATTTCATTTCTCCCCCTAATATAGGGAACAATGTTTCATTAAAGTGACAATCGACAAAACTTGCTGTAAAAACATCACCCGTCATGGGTTCAATATATCTTATGATTGAAGATGTTTCATATCTAACATATATTTCAATCCTTCTTTGAGGAACCATTTGTTGTGATTGTTCAATTAAAAATACACTGCACAATCAAATGTTCTAAGATGGAAAATATTCGGTCTCCACCAAAATTAAGTTGGTAATGGAGAATATTTATAACTTGCACTTGATGTAATGCGAATTAATGTCACATCATGTAAATTTACATGTCCCCATATAAATATTGAGAGTTTTGTACTCATTTCTAATTGTCTAGTTATTAGCTGTAAGCGTTTATCTATTGATTCAGCTAAACCAATTTTGTGTATGCACATGAGCAACTGGATGTTCAACAACAATCCTTGTAGACATATAATAATCATTAAAAGCTTGAGATGTTAACTCACCAGCATTATCAAGTCTCATCCTTTTAATAGTGTAATCAGAATAATGTGTTCTTAATTTAATAATTTGTGCAAGAAACTTTGCAAATACCATATTACGGCTTGATAACACACAAACATGAGACCATGCGTTAGATGCGTCTATTAGAAAAATAGTCCACATGATGGATGAATTGGTCCATATATATACCCTTGAATTTTTTCAAGAAACATTGGTGATTATTTCTCAATGTGCTTTTCATTAATCGCCATATGTGCTTTTCATTAATCACCATATGTGTTTTTCGTTAATCACTATATGTGCTTTTCATTAATCACTATATGTGCTTTTCATTAATCACCATATGTGATTTTCATTAATCACCATATGTGCTTTTCATCATATATCATTTTCACCATATGCGCTTTTAATCATATGTGCTGCGCTTTTCGTCATATGCACTTTTCATTATATGCGCTTTTAATTATATGCGCTGCGCTTTTCATCATATGCCTTTTTTATCATATGCGCTTTTAATCATATGCGCTGCGCTTTTCATCATATGCGCTTTTTATCATATGCGCTTTTAATCCTATGCGTTGCGCTTTTCATCATATGCGCTTTTTATCATATGCGCTTTTCGGTGCTACATAGATATTTCTCATTTTCGATTATCATTGACTGATAATCATATCCATTATGATATATATCAGAGAAACTTAACAAATTTCTCTTTGATTTGGGAGAAAACAAGACATTGTTTACCAAAAAATTCGTACCATTTGGTAATATGAAATTTTGCCTTTTTCGTTCCTTATATCAAGTTTGCAAGAGTTGATATAGTATTTATAATTCCTTCATTTGATTTAAATCAATGAAATATTTGATAGATTTGATCATAGTGTGTATGTTACTACTATCTGCAATACATAGGTCTTTACCATTTAATTGATGTTGTATTTCAGCAGGATTCATACTAAAACTTCAAATAAGATAAGCAAATAATGAGTTATATTTCAGCAAGATAATCAAATTATATTACCTGCAAACAAGTTATAATCTGAAGTACATAAAAGATAACACTTAATAAAACATATGCGTTATGGTCTAAAACCATTTATTTATGAGTGATACATAAAAAAAACTAGGCATCTTAGAAAATTCAAACCATTCAAGTCTCAAGGTAGCTCAGAGTTAATTTAATCAAGATTTGTCAACAGATTCACTCTCGTTTTCTTTTCTTTTGGGACTTATTTGTAGAGCTAAACGAGATGTTCATGTATTCAAGAAATACTAGACCGATGATCCACGTTACCAGATCATTAATAAGAATCTCCGAAATTCTTATAAGAGCGTCTACTAATATCTTTAATTTTATTCTTTCATGGATCACCGTTATTATTATTTATTTATTTTTGATAATTAATATCGTATCTATCTTTGAGTATTTTCCATAATACACTTGGATTTTCGATCATATAATATGTAGATTCTAAGGACTCGTCAATATGTTTACTAAGAAAAATACTTACTATTGCTTTCTCTTGTTCGGAATAATTGTTATTTTCATTTAGGGTTTCTAAAATACCGTTTGATTCGAGATGTTTTTCTACATTCATAACCCATGTTAAGTAGTTGTTCCCACTTGTTCTAAATGAGCAAATTTAAGCCTTTTCAAATTCGACATTTTCTATTATAAAAAAGATGAATAACATAAATCATAATCATAATCAACTTCTATTCATAGACAAATAATAAAATGAAATTAGAATCATTTTAAATTCATAAGTAGCAAACAACAGAATAATGGTATGATTACAAATAATAAAACCACAAGGGCAGGATAGAATATAGGTTCACCCGGTGGTATATTAGCAACAATGATGATAGTTAATATGACCAATACAATAGGAAAAATCATCCTTGTGTGAATCATTTTTACAAAAACTTTTTGAGAGTAGTAATCTGAAAAATGAAAATTGATTTGTGAAAATGTGAAAACGGAGATGTTTATTTTATATTTGAAAAATATAGTTGTTGTAACGTCGTTAGTTGACGTTAACAACCGTTATGTATATATGACCGTTGTAACGTCGTTAGTTGACGTTAACGAATAAAGTCACTATATCAAAACGCGTATGAGTAATATAAAGGACAAGATTTTTTTTTCTTATTTTAACTTTTAAGATTTACTTTTAATAAAAATACAAACAACTTTTTCTTATTTTAACTTTTAAGATTTACTTTTAATAAAAATACAAATAACTTTTCTTATTTTAACTTTTAAGATTTACTTTTAATAAAAATACAAACTACTTTTCTTATTTTAACTTTTAAGATTTACTTTTAATAAAAATACAAACTACTTTTTCTTATTTTAACTTTTAAGATTTACTTTTAATAAAGATACAAACTACTTTTTCTTATTTTAACTTTTAAGATTTACTTTTAATAAAAATACAAACTATTTTTTCTTATTTTAACTTTTAAGATTTACTTTTAAGAATAAACATTAGTATGCATGAAATAAATAATGATTAATTGCATAAGTAATCATAAATGTTAGATAACATATAAAGACCCCATCGTATTCGTATTGATCGGAATTAATCTCGACCCATGGTACCGTGTTGTCAAATGACGTGTTGCGTACATAAAGTACCGTGTTGTCAAATGACGTGTTGCGTACAATCATGAGGTCTTATTAACATAAATATAAATGTTAGTGAAGTTAATAAGAGTTAGATTACAGAAAATATAATTCAGGCGGTATAACCGGCCATATATAACTTAAATAACATAAATATAAATGTTAGTGAAGTTAATAAAAGTTAGTAAACATAAATGATAGTTAGGCGACAGTGTCGACCATATATAATTTAGGTGGCAGAGCCAACCATATAATAAGAACAATACAAATGCACTAAGAACTTAATAAAAATTAGTAGTTCAAAATGTTAGTAGTCCAAAATTTGATATGTCCGAGTCTGAAAAACCTTAATAATTTCATACCTTGATTAGTGACTCGTGATCGTTTGAGATATCCTTTGATTACACTAAGCTCTTCGTGCTGATAACGTGTTATAATTCAGTAGGCTTATAACTAATTTTGACCTAAGCCTATACAATCCTTAAATATGAGAGAGTAGTAATGGAAGAGAGAGATAGTATATTTCTTATATGTAAGAAAAATGGTGTGTATATGTGTGTTCATTATCCACATATATATAGTACAAATTTTACTATCCATATTTGACTAATTACCATCCATATTTTACTACTAAATTTACAACATAAATATATATATAAATGGATAGTCAATTATTGATACACAAAAGTAATATTATTGTATTATCTAAACTTGTGATATTTTTGCTATAAATAGCCATGAATGCAAGCATTAAACTTGCACCATTTTCTCACACTTACAAAGTGTTTCTTTCTTTCTCTCCATTATCATCTTTGTTCTTACACTTCATTATTAGCATTCTTAATCAAGAATCAAACCACTAAAGGTAGTTATAAGCCTACTGAATTATAACATCAAGAATCAAACCACTAAAGGTAGTTATAAGCCTACTGAATTATAACACGTTATCAGCACGATAATCTTAATACTAATTATGGTTGGCTCTGCCACCTAAATGATATATGGTCGGTTATACCACCTGAATAATATATGGTCGACACTGTCGCCTAATTATCATTTATGTTACTAACATTTATATTTCTATTATCTAACATTTATATGGTAGACACTGTCGCCTAATTATCATTTATGTTACTAACATTTATATTTCTATTATCTAACATTTATGTGGTCGACACTGTCACCTAATTATCATTTATGTTATATAACATTTATTTATGATTGCTTACATATGGTCGACACTGTCGCTTACTTATCATTTATGTTATATTAAATTTATGTTTAATGTTTATATACTTATGAATATAAATCGACTCTAATTTATCATGTTGTTTGTTTTAATTTTTGATAATAGAAAATGTCGAATCTAGAAAAGCTTAAATTTACTCCTTTAGAATCGACAGGAAACAACTACATGTCATGGGTTATAAAAGTAAAAATGCATCTTAAATCAATGGGCATTCTTGAAACCATAAATGAAAACAACACTTGTTCTGAAAAAGAACAAGCAACGGCATGTTGCTTTATTCATCAACATATTGATGAATGCTTACAAAATAATTATGTG
This sequence comes from Rutidosis leptorrhynchoides, assembly GCF_046630445.1. Lineage (NCBI taxonomy): Eukaryota > Viridiplantae > Streptophyta > Magnoliopsida > Asterales > Asteraceae > Rutidosis > Rutidosis leptorrhynchoides. Next base: position 291,501,157 of record NC_092341.1, on the reverse strand, counting down.
ACTGTAGAAGATCCCCATGTTTTATGAGAAGGTCTCAAAAGCAGATTCAATAATCAAAGAGAAATTTTACTTCCAGCTGCTATGGATCAATGGAGAACATTAAGGTTCCAAGACTTTAAGAAAGTAAATGAATACAGCTCAACTCTGTATAATACAGTCTCACAACTTAAATTCTGTGGACATGAAATAAGTGATGCAGACATGTTGGAGAAAATTTTCTCCACAATGAATGCTGCCAACATCACAGTGCAAAGAAATTTGAGAATGCTAAAGTTCAACACATATCCTGAACTTAATTCATATCTCTTGGTTGCAGAGCAAAATGATGAGCTATTAATGAAAAATCAGCAATCCCGTCCTACTGGTACACTTGCAATCTCTGAAGCAAATACTGCAAATAATTATAAACAGGGACAAGGACGCGGGCAAGGTCGTGATTATAATAACCATCACCATCATCATGCCAAAAGCCATAACTATGGTAGAAACCATCCTTATGGTAATGGGAATGGGAATGGGCGTGGATGTGGCCGTGGTCGTGGCCGTGGTGGTCAAAGAAATAATAATCCACGAAAATATAAATATCAACCACAAAACAAGCCCACTAAACAAGATGTTGAAGAAAATTCTTCTAAAAATTCTGAAGAATCTTGTTACAGATGTGGTAGAATGGGGCACTGGGCTAATACTTGCCGAACATCTAAATATCTTGTTAAGATGTATCAGGATTCGCTGAAAGGTAAAGAAAAGGAAGTAAATTTTGTGGATAATATTGATCCAACAGTCACTGAGCAACCATCTGATTTATATGAAGATTTCTTGAATTAAATTAATATGTTTCTTTTATAAATAAAACGATTTAACCTTTGTCATCATGTTTTCTCAAATGTTTCAGTTCTATATGTTTTATCAAATGTTCCAGTTCTATGTTTGATGTTTCAATTCTATGTATGTCAAATGTTTCAGTTTTATCTATTTGTGTGTAATAAACATTTTGTGCAACATTTATATACTTACTGTTTGTTTCTTATATATGAGGTTTAATATGAATTCTGCTGGAACACAACATCAATCAAGTAGTGGAGATATCTGTATAGCAGATAGTGGTACTACACACACTATACTTAAATCTGAAAAATATTTCATTGATTTGAAACCAACGGAAGGAACTATACATACAATATCAGGTGCTGCTAACTTGATAGAAGGGATAGGAAAGGCAAAATTCATATTACCAAATGGTACAACATTTTTAATTAATAATGCCTTATTCTCTCCTAAGTCAAGCAGAAATTTATTGAGTTTTTCTGACATATACCTTAATGGATATGATTATCAGTCAGTAACAGCAGAAAATGAGAAATATTTAAGTATCACTAACAAGAATCACGTGATTGAAAAACTGCCAAGACTTAATTCTGGATTACATTATACACATATAAATGTACCAGAAGCACATATGGTGATTAAAGAAAAGTATATTGATCCTGGTGTATTTAATTTATGGCATAACAGATTGGGCCATCCAGGATCAACAATGATGAAAAGAATTATTGAATGTACACATGAACATCCACTGAAGGATAGAAAAATCCTTCATGATGAAATGTCCCGTTCTTATTGATTAAAAACGTTCCATATTAATTGATTTCGTTGCGAGGTTTTGACCTCTATATGAGACGTTTTTCAAAGACTGCATTCATTTTTAAAACAAACCATAACCTTTATTTCATAAATAAAGGTTTAAAAAGCTTTACGTAGATTATCAAATAATGATAATCTAAAATATCCTGTTTACACACGACCATTACATAATGGTTTACAATACAAATATGTCACATCGAAATCAGTTTCTTGAATGCAGTTTTTACACAATATCATACAAACATGGACTCCAAATCTTGTCCTTATTTTAGTATGCAACAGCGGAAGCTCTTAATATTCACCTGAGAATAAACATGCGTTAAACGTCAACAAAAATATTGGTGAGTTATAGGTTTAACCTATATATATCAAATCGTAACAATAGACCACAAGATTTCATATTTCAATACACATCCCACACATAGAGATAAAAATCATTCATATGGTGAACACCTGGTAACCGACATTAACAAGATGCATATATAAGAATATCCCCATCATTCCGGGACACCCTTCGGATATGATATAAATTTCGAAGTACTAAAGCATCCGGTACTTTGGATGGGGCTTGTTGGGCCCAATAGATCTATCTTTAGGATTCGCATCAATTAGGGTGTCTGTTCCCTAATTCTTAGATTACCAGACTTAATAAAAAGGGGCATATTCGATTTCGATAATTCAACCATAGAATGTAGTTTCACGTACTTGTTTCTATTTTGTAAATCATTTATAAAACCTGCATGTATTCTCATCCCAAAAATATTAGATTTTAAAAGTGGGACTATAACTCACTTTCACAGATTTTTACTTCGTCGAGAAGTAAGACTTGGCCACTGTTGATTCACGAACCTATAACAATATATACATATATATTAAAGTATGTTCAAAATATATTTACAACACTTTTAATATATTTTGATGTTTTAAGTTTATTAAGTCAGCTGTCCTCGTTAGTAACCTACAACTAGTTGTCCACAGTTAGATATACAGAAATAAATCGATAAATATTATCTTGAATCAATCCACGACCCAGTGTATACGTATCTCAGTATTGATCACAACTCAAACTATACATATTTTGGAATCAACCTCAATCCTGTATAGCTAACTCCAACATTCACATATAGAGTGTCTATGGTTGTTCCGAAATATATATAGATGTGTCGACATGATAGGTCTAAACATTGTATACGTGTCTATGGTATCTCAAGATTACATAATATACAATACAAGTTGATTAAGTTATGGTTGTAATAGATTTGTTACCAATTTTCACGTAGCTAAAATGAGAAAAATTATCCAATCTTGTTTTACTCATAACTTCTTCATTTTAAATCCGTTTTGAGTGAATCAAATTGCTATGGTTTCATATTGAACTATATTTTATGAATCTAAACAGAAAAAGTATAGTTTTATAGTCGGAAAAATAAGTTACAAGTCGTTTTTGTAAAGGTAGTCATTTCAGTCGAAAGAACGACGTCTAGATGACCATTTTAGAAAACATACTTCCACTTTGAGTTTAACCATAATTTTTGGATATAGTTTCATGTTCATAATAAAAATCATTTTCTCAGAATAACAACTTTTAAATCAAAGTTTATCATAGTTTTTAATTAACTAACCCAAAACAGCCCGCGGTGTTACTACGACGGCGTAAATCCGGTTTTACGGTGTTTTTTGTGTTTCCAGGTTTTAAATCATTAAGTTAGCATATCATATAGATATAGAACATGTGTTTAGTTAACTTTAAAAGTCAAGTTAGAAGGATTAACTTTTGTTTTCGAACAAGTTTAGAATTAACTAAACTATGTTCTAGTGATTACGAGTTTAAACCTTCGAATAAGATAGTTTTATATATATGAATTGAATGATGTTATGAACATCATTACTACCTCAAGTTTAGTAGGTAAACCTACTGGAAGTGACAAGAAATGATCTAGCTTTAAAGGATCTTGGATGGCTTGAAAGTTCTTGAAGTAGGATCATGACACAAAAACAAGTTCAAGTAAGATTTTTACTCGAATTAAGATATTTTATAGTTATAGAAATTGAATCAAAGTTTGAATATGAATATTACCTTGAATAAGAAAGATAACCTACTGTATATAACAAAGGTTTCTTGATCTTAGATGATTACTTGGAATGGATTAGAAAGCTTGGAAGTAAATTAGTAAACTTGAAGGGATTTTTGAAGTGTTCTTGAAGTGTTCTTCCTATGATGATTATAGCTTGATTCTTGAAGTGATTTTTGATGAAGATGATGATTAACTACTGGAAAAATACGTTCATAATAGTGTGTGTGTTGAGAGAGAATTAGAAAGAGAATTGGAAGTGAAATGGAGTGAATAATGAGTGGTAATTGGTGAGTGGTGAGTGGGGTTAAAAGGAGTTCTAGTTAGTTGACTAGCTCATGGTAGAAGTTAAAATTGATTAGTCATACATGACATAATCAAGAGTGGAATCCCATGCTAGTTCCTATTGGTATATACCCATAGTAAGCACGTTTTGAAGCTGTGTATAATACGAGTAAGAATACGACTAGAATTCTTGATGAAAGAAAAGAATGGGAAAGTAACTGTAACCATTTTCGTTAAGTATGAGTGTTTTGATATATGTCTTGAAGTCTTCCAAAAGTATTTTAATACATCTAAATACACTACATGTATATACATTTTAACTGAGTCGTTAAGTCATCGTTAGTCGTTACATGTAAGTGTTGTTTTGAAACCTTTAAGTTAACGATCTCAATTAATGTTGTTAACCCATTGTTAATTATATCTAATGAGATGTTAAATTATTATATTATCATGATATTATGATATATTAATATATCTTAATATGATATATATACATTTAAATGTCGTTACAACGATAATCGTTACATATATGTCTCGTTTCGAAATCCTTAAGTTAGTAGTCTTGTTTATATGTATATAACTCATTGTTAATATACTTATGGAGATACTTACTTATCATAATCTCATGTTAACCATATGTATATCCATATATATATCGTCATGTCGTTTTTACAAGTTTTAACGTTCGTGAATCGCCGGTCAACTTGGGTGGTCAATTGTCTATATGAAACATATTTCAATTAATCAAGTCTTAACAAGTTTGATTGCTTAATATGTTGGAAACATTTAATCATGTAAATATCAATCTCAATTAATATATATAAACATGGAAAAGTTCGGGTCACTACAGTACCTACCCGTTAAATAAATTTCGTCCCGAAATTTTAAGCTGTTGAAGGTGTTGACGAATCTTCTGGAAATAGAACCTTAACGATCCATTATTTCGAACCTTAACAATTGGTATCTTGTTTTGCTTAAGTCTTTTAACTTCACGATCCATTATTTCGACGGGTTATTCGATGAATTGAAGTTTTTCGTTGATTTGGATTTCATCTAACGAAATAGTGAGATCTTCTTTAGCAAAACATTTCTTCAAATTCGAGACGTGGAAAGTGTTATGTACACCCGCGAGTTGTTGAGGTAACTCAAGTAGGTAAGCTACTGGTCCGACACGATCAATAATCTTGAATGGTTCAATATACCTTGGATTTAATTTCCCTCGTTTACCAAATCGAACAACGCCTTTCCAAGGTGCAACTTTAAGCATGACCATCTCTCCAATTTTAAATTCTATATCTTTTCTTTTAATGTCAGCGTAGCTATTTTGTCGACTTTGGGCGGTTTTCAACCGTTGTTGTATTTGGATGATCTTCTCGGTAGTTTCTTGTATAATCTCCGGACCCGTAATCTGTCTATCCCCCACTTCACTCCAACAAATCAGAGACCTGCAATTTCTACAATAAAGTGCTTCAAACGGCGCCATCTCAATGCTTGAATGGTAGCTGTTGTTGTAGGAAAATTCTGCTAACGGTAGATGTCGATCCCAACTGTTTCTGAAATCAATAACACATGCTCGTAGCATGTATTCAAGCGTTTGTATCGTCCTTTCGCTCTGCCCATCAGTTTGTGGATGATAGGCAGTACTCATGTCTAGACGAGTTCCTAATGCTTGCTGTAATGTCTGCCAGAATCTTGAAATAAATCTGCCATCCCTATCAGAGATAATAGAGATTGGTATTCCATGTCTGGAGACGACTTCCTTCAAATACAGTCGTGCTAACTTCTCCATCTTGTCATCTTCTCTTATTGGTAGGAAGTGTGCTGATTTGGTGAGACGATCAACTATTACCCAAATAGTATCAAAACTACTTGCAGTCCTTGGCAATTTAGTGATGAAATCCATGGTAATGTTTTCCCATTTCCATTCCGGGATTTCGGGTTGTTGAAGTAGACCTGATGGTTTCTGATGCTCAGCTTTGACCTTAGAACACGTCAAACATTCTCCTACGTATTTAGCAACATCGGCTTTCATACCCGGCCACCAAAAATGTTTCTTGAGATCCTTGTACATCTTCCTCGTTCCAGGATGTATTGAGTATCTGGTTTTATGAGCTTCTCTAAGTACCATTTCTCTCATATCTCCAAATTTTGGTACCCAAATCCTTTCAGCCCTATACCGGGTTCCGTCTTCCCGAATATTAAGATGCTTCTCCGATCCTTTGGGTATTTCATCCTTTAAATTTCCCTCTTTTAAAACTCCTTGTTGTGCCTCCTTTATTTGAGTAGTAATGTTATTATGAATCATTATATTCATAGATTTTACTCGAATGGGTTCTCTGTCCTTCCTGCTCAAGGCATCGGCTACCACATTTGCCTTCCCCGGGTGGTAACGAATCTCAAAGTCGTAATCATTCAATAATTCAATCCACCTACGCTGCCTCATATTCAGTTGTTTCTGATTAAATATGTGTTGAAGACTTTTGTGGTTGGTATATATAATACTTTTGACCCCATATAAGTAGTGCCTCCAAGTCTTTAATGCAAAAACAACCGCGCCTAATTCCAAATCATGCGTCGTATAATTTTGTTCGTGAATCTTCAATTGTCTAGACGCATAAGCAATCACCTTCGTTTGTTGCATTAATACACAACCGAGACCTTGCTTTGATGCGTCACAATAAATCACAAAATCATCATTCCCTTCAGGCAATGACAATATAGGTGCCGTAGTTAGCTTTTTCTTCAATAACTGAAACGCTTTCTCTTGTTCATCATTCCATTCAAATTTCTTCCCTTTATGCGTTAATGCAGTCAAGGGTTTTGCTATTCTGGAAAAGTCTTGGATGAACCTTCTGTAGTAACCAGCTAGTCCTAAAAACTGGCGTATGTGTTTCGGAGTTTTTGGGGTTTCCCACTTTTCAACAATTTCTATCTTTGCCGGATCCACCTTAATACCTTCTTTGTTCACTATGTGACCGAGGAATTGAACTTCTTCCAACCAAAATGCACACTTTGAAAACTTAGCGTACAATTCTTCCTTCCTCAATACTTCTAACACCTTTCTCAAATGTTCACCGTGTTCTTGGTCATTCTTTGAGTAAATAAGTATGTCATCAATGAAAACAATGACAAACTTGTCAAGGTATGGTCCACACACTCGGTTCATAAGGTCCATGAACACAGCTGGTGCATTAGTTAAACCAAACGGCATGACCATAAACTAGTAATGACCGTAACGTGTTCTGAAAGCAGTCTTTGGAATATCATCTTCTTTCACCCGCATTTGATGATACCCGGAACGTAAGTCAATCTTTGAATAAACAGACGAGCCTTGTAGTTGATCAAATAAGTCGTCGATTCTCGGTAGTGGGTAGCGGTTCTTGATGGTAAGTTTGTTCAACTCTCGGTAGTCGATACACAACCTGAATGTACCATCTTTCTTCTTGACAAACAAAACAGGAGCTCCCCACGGTTATGTGCTTGGTCGAATGAAACCACGCTCTAAAAGTTCTTGTAATTGGCTTTGCAGTTCTTTCATCTCGCTGGGTGCGAGTCTGTAAGGAGCACGAGCTATTGGTGCAGCTCCTGGTACAAGATCTATTTGAAATTCAACGGATCGATGTGGGGGTAATCCCGGTAATTCTTTCGGAAATACATCGGGAAATTCTTTTGCAATGGGAACATCATTGATGCTCTTTTCTTCAGTTTGTACTTTTTCGACGTGTGCTAGAACAGCATAGCAACCTTTTCTTATTAGTTTTTGTGCCTTCAAATTACTAATAAGATGTAGCTTCGTGTTGCCCTTTTCTCCGTACACCATTAAGGGTTTTCCTTTTTCTCGTATAATGCGAATTGAATTTTTGTAACAAACGATCTCTGCTTTCACTTCTTTCAACCAGTCCATACCGATTATCACATCAAAACTCCCTAACTCTACTGGTATCAAATCAATCTTAAATGTTTCGCTAACCAGTTTAATTTCTCGATTCCGACATATATTATCTGCTGAAATTAATTTACCATTTGCTAATTCGAGTAAAAATTTACTATCCAAAGGCGTCAATGGACAACTTAATTTAGCACAAAAATCTCTACTCATATAGCTTCTATCCGCACCCGAATCAAATAAAACGTAAGCAGATTTATTGTCAATAAGAAACGTACCCGTAACAAGCTCCGGGTCTTCCTGTGCCTCTGCCGCATTAATATTGAAAACTCTTCCGCGGCCTTGTCCATTCGTGTTCTCCTGGTTCGGGCAATTTCTAATAATGTGGCCCGGTTTTCCACATTTATAACAAACTACATTGGCATAACTTACTCCGACACTACTTGCTCCGCCATTACTCGTTCCGACACCATTTGTTCCTTTCGTTCTATTAACCCCTGGTCCGTAGACCTCACACTTCGCCGCGCTATGACCATTTCTTTTACACTTGTTGCAAAATTTGGTGCAGAACCCCGAGTGATACTTTTCACACCTTTGGCATAGCTGCTTCTGATTGTTGTTGTTGTTGCGGTTATTATTGTGGTTGGGATGATTGTTGTAGTTGCTGTTGTTGTTGTTGTTGGGCCGTTTGTTGTAGTTGCGATTGATGTTGCGATTGTTGGGATAATTGTTGCGATTATTGTTGTAATTGCTGTTGTTGTTGTATTGGTGATTCTTATCACCCTTTTCCTCCCACTTTCTTTTGACTTGCTTCACATTGGCCTCTTCAGCAGTCTGTTCTTTAATTCTTTCTTCAATCTGGTTCACTAGTTTGTGAGCCATTCTACATGCCTGTTGTATGGAGGGGGGCTCGTGTGAACTTATATCTTCTTGGATTCTTTTCGGTAATCCTTTCACAAACGCGTCGATCTTCTCTTCCTCATCTTCGAATGCTCCCGGACACAATAGGCACAATTCTGTGAATCGTCTTTCGTACGTGGTAATATCAAATCCTTGGGTTCGTAACCCTCTAAGTTCTGTCTTGAGCTTATTGACCTCGGTTCTGGGACGGTACTTCTCGTTCATCAAGTGCTTGAATGCTGACCACGGTAGTGCGTACGCATCGTCTTGTCCCACTTGCTCTAGATAGGTATTCCACCATGTTAACGCAGAACCTGTGAAGGTATGCGTAGCGTACTTTACTTTGTCCTCTTCAGTACACTTACTTATGGCAAACACCGATTCGACCTTCTCGGTCCACCGTTTCAATCCGATCGGTCCTTCGGTTCCATCAAATTCCAAAGGTTTGCTGGCAGTGAATTCTTTGTAGGTGCATCCTACACGATTTCCTGTACTACTAGATCCAAGGTTATTGTTGGTATGTAGCGCAGCCTGTACTGCTGCTATGTTTGAAGCTAGAAAAGTACGGAATTCCTCTTCATTCATATTCACGGTGTGTCGAGTAGTCGGTGCCATTTCCTTCAAAATAGTCAAATGGAACAAGTTAATCATACAGAATATCAAGAGTAGTTAATATTATTTCGTAGCATAATATGAACTCATTTATAAAAGCTTTTTCTTCATATTAGCGTTTTATAAGTTTAAATTCGGGTAGTACCTACCCGTTAAGTTCATACTTAGTAGCTAATATACAATTCAACTACTACAATTCTATATGAAAAACTGATTATAATAATATTTCGCGTTCAAACTTTTATACAATATTTTACAAACTTACAATACCGCTTATTTTACATAAAGCATGAAATATAGCACACAATAACTTTGATACAAGATAGTTGTGAAGATAATTCTAGCTAGTACACAAGTCGTTCAGCAAAGGCAATAAAGACACGTAATTCATACGTCCAGAAACAAGTCATGCATTTTGGTTTTACTAGGACTACTTCCCATCCTTGGTCTTGTGGAACATAACCGTTATGGCCGTTGATAAGACAGCGTGTTGTAACGTCGTCAAAGGGACGAGGGTTACGTAATGTCCAACAGTCCCGTAACAATCTAAAAACCTCATTTCTTACCCCAATTACCGACTCCGTCACTTGTGGGAACGTTTTGTTTAATAGTTGTAGGCTGATGTTCTTGTTCTCACTTTGGTGAGAAGCGAACATTACTAATCCGTAAGCATAACATGCTTCTTTATGTTGCATGTTAGCCGCTTTTTCTAAATCACGAAGTCCAATATTCGGATATATTGAGTCAAAATAATTTCTTAACCCATTGCGTAAAATAGCATTTGGGTTCCCCGCAATATATGCGTCAAAGTAAACACATCGTAACTTATGGATTTCCCAATGTGATATCCCCCATCTTTCGAACGAAAGCCTTTTATAAACCAAGGCATTCTTGGAACGTTCTTCGAATGTCTTACAAACTGATCTCGCCTTAAATAGTTGTACCGAAGAATTCTGACCGACTCTAGACAAGATTTCATCAATCATGTCTCCGGGTAGGTCTCTTAAAATATTGGGTTGTCTATCCATTTTGTGTTTTTATACTGTAAAATAGACAAGAGTTAGATTCATAAAAAAAATACTTATTAATACAAGCAATTTTTACGCATAAAGTTCATCGGGGTTGGAATTAGATTTCTCTATTTTTATGCCCTTTTCCTTATTATTTTCTTTTGCCTTTTTAAATTCAGTTAAGGTAATTTCTATAACATCATCGGAATTCTCGTCGGAATCCGATTCATCGGAGAATTGGTAATCCTCCCAATATTTTGCTTCCTTGGCGGAAACACCATTGACCATAATTAACCTTGGTCGGTTGGTTGAGGATTTTCCTTTACTTAACCATTTTATTATTTCCCCCACCGGTTCTATTTCTTCATCCGGTTTCGATTCTTCTTTCGGTTCCGATTCTTCTTCCGGTTCCGACTCTTCTTCCGGTTCCTCTTCGGGAACTTGTGAATCAGTCCAATATATATTCGACTCTTCGTTATTATTAGGTGAGTCAATGGGATTTGTGCTAGAGGTAGACATCTATCACACAATATCAAACATGTTAAGAGATTAATATATCACATAATATATACATGTTAATAATATATAGTTTCCAACAAAAATGTTAAGTAATCATTTTTAAAGAAAACACGATCGAAGTCCAGACTCACTAATGCCTCCTAACAAACTCGATAAGACACACTAATGCAAATTTTTTGGTTCTCTAAGACCAATGCTCTGATACCAACTGAAATGTCCCGTTCTTATTGATTAAAAACGTTCCATATTAATTGATTTCGTTGCGAGGTTTTGACCTCTATATGAGACGTTTTTCAAAGACTGCATTCATTTTTAAAACAAACCATAACCTTTATTTCATAAATAAAGGTTTAAAAAGCTTTACGTAGATTATCAAATAATGATAATCTAAAATATCCTGTTTACACACGACCATTACATAATGGTTTACAATACAAATATGTTACATCGAAATCAGTTTCTTGAATGCAGTTTTTACACAATATCATACAAACATGGACTCCAAATCTTGTCCTTATTTTAGTATGCAACAGCGGAAGCTCTTAATATTCACCTGAGAATAAACATGCTTTAAACGTCAACAAAAATGTTGGTGAGTTATAGGTTTAACCTATATATATCAAATCGTAACAATAGACCACAAGATTTCATAATTCAACCATAGAATGTAGTTTCACGTACTTGTTTCTATTTTGTAAATCATTTATAAAACCTGCATGTATTCTCATCCCAAAAATATTAGATTTTAAAAGTGGGACTATAACTCACTTTCACAGATTTTTACTTCGTCGAGAAGTAAGACTTGGCCACTGTTGATTCACGAACCTATAACAATATATACATATATATTAAAGTATGTTCAAAATATATTTACAACACTTTTAATATATTTTGATGTTTTAAGTTTATTAAGTCAGCTGTCCTCGTTAGTAACCTACAACTAGTTGTCCATAGTTAGATATGCAGAAATAAATTGATAAATATTATCTTGAATCAATCCATGACCCAGTGTATACGTATCTCAGTATTGATCACAACTCAAACTATACATATTTTGGAATCAACCTCAACCCTGTATAGCTAACTCCAACATTCACATATAGAGTGTCTATGGTTGTTCCGAAATATATATAGATGTGTTGACATGATAGGTCGAAACATTGTATATGTGTCTATGGTATCTCAAGATTACATAATATACAATACAAGTTGATTAAGTTATGGTTGGAATAGATTTGTTACCAATTTTCACGTAGCTAAAATGAGAAAAATTATCCAATCTTGTTTTACTCATAACTTCTTCATTTTAAATCCGTTTTGAGTGAATCAAATTGCTATGGTTTCATATTGAACTCTATTTTATGAATCTAAACAGAATAAGTATAGGTTTATAGTCAGAAAAATAAGGTACAAGTCATTTTTGTAAAGGTAGTCATTTCAGTCGAAAGAACGACGTCTAGATGACCATTTTAGAAAACATACTTTCACTCTGAGTTTAACCATAATTTTTGGATATAGTTTCATGTTCATAATAAAAATAATTTTCTCAGAATAACAACTTTTAAATCAAATTTTATCATAGTTTTTAATTAACTAACCCAAAACAGCCCGCGGTGTTACTACGACGGCGTAAATCCAGTTTTACGGTGTTTTTCGTGTTTCCAGGTTTTAAATCATTAAGTTAGCATATCATATAGATATAGAACATGTGTTTAGTTAATTTTAAAAGTCAATTTAGAAGGATTAACTTTTGTTTGCGAACAAATTTAGAATTAACTAAACTATGTTCTAGTGATTATGAGTTTAAACCTTCGAATAAGATAGTTTTATATATATGAATCGAATGATGTTATGAACATCATTACTACCTCAAGTTTAGTAGGTAAACCTACTGGAAGTGACAAGAAATGATCTAGCTTCAAAGGATCTTGGATGGCTTGAAAGTTCTTGAAGTAGGATCATGACACAAAAACAAGTTCAAGTAAGATTTTTACTCGAATTAAGATAGTTTATAGTTATAGAAATTGAATCAAAGTTTGAATATGAATATTACCTTGAATAAGAAAGATAACCTACTGTATATAACAAAGGTTTCTTGATCTTAGATGATTACTTGGAATGGATTAGAAAGCTTGGAAGTAAATTAGTAAACTTGAAGGGATTTTTGAAGTGTTCTTGAAGTGTTCTTCCTATGATGATTATAGCTTGATTCTTGAAGTGATTTTTGATGAAGATGATGATTAAATACTGGAAAAATACGTTCATAATAGTGTGTGTGTGTTGAGAGAGAATTAGAAAGAGAATTGGAAGTGAAATGGAGTGAATGATGAGTGGTAATTGGTGAGTGGTGAGTGGGGTTAAAAGGAGTTCTAGTTAGTTGACTAGCTCATGGTAGAAGTTAAAATTGATTAGTCATACATGACATAATCAAGAGTGGAATCCCATGCTAGTTCCTATTGGTATATACCCATAGTAAGTACGTTTTGAAGCTGTGTATAATACGGGTAAGAATACGACTAGAATTCTTGATGAAAGAAAAGAATGGGAAAGTAACTGTAACCATTTTCGTTAAGTATGAGTGTTTTGATATATGTCTTGAAGTCTTCCAAAAGTATTTTAATACATCTAAATACACTACATGTATATACATTTTAACTGAGTCGTTAAGTCATCGTTAGTCGTTACATGTAAGTGTTGTTTTGAAACCTTTAAGTTAACGATCTCAATTAATGTTGTTAACCCATTGTTTATTATATCTAATGAGATGTTAAATTATTATATTATCATGATATTATGATATATTAATATATCTTAATATGATATATATACATTTAAATGTCGTTACAACGATAATCGTTACATATATGTCTCGTTTCGAAATCCTTAAGTTAGTAGTCTTGTTTATATGTATATAACTCATTGTTAATATACTTATGGAGATACTTACTTATCATAATCTCATGTTAACCATATGTATATCCATATATATATATCGTCATGTCGTTTTTACAAGTTTTAACGTTCGTGAATCGCCGGTCAACTTGGGTGGTCAATTGTCTATATGAAACATATTTCAATTAATCAAGTCTTAACAAGTTTGATTGCTTAACATGTTGGAAACATTTAATCATGTAAATATTAATCTCAATTAATATATATAAACATGGAAAAGTTAGGGTCACTACACATGATACAATGGTTCCATGTATATCTTGCTCTCTTGGAAAATTGATAACTAGACCCTCACCACTTAAGGTTGAGAAAGAATCACAAATGTTTCTTGAAAGAATTCAAGGTGATATTTGTGGACCAATTCATCCACCATGTGGACCATTTAGATATTTCATGGTCCTAATAGACGCATCTAGTAGATGGTCTCATGTTTGTCTGTTATCAAGCCGTAATGTGGCATTTGCAAAATTTCTTGCTGAAATTATTAAATTGAGAGCACATTTTCGTGATTACATCATTAAAAATGTGAGACTTGATAATGCCGGTGAGTTTACATCTCAAGCATTTAATGACTATTGCATGTCTATAGGAATTGTTGTTGAACATTATGTTGCTCATGTGCATACACAAAATGGTTTAGCCGAGTCACTGATTAAACGTTTACAGTTAATCGCTAGACCATTGATAATGAGAACAAAACTCCCTGTATCTATATGGGGTCATGCAATTTTACATGCTGCTGCATTGATTCGCATCAGACCAAGTGCAAGTCATAAATATTTCCCACTACAACTTGCTTTTGGTCAAGAGCCAAATATTTCCCACCTTAGAACATTTGGTTGTGCAGTATATGTTCCAATTGCGCCACCACAACGTATAAAAATGGGTCCTCAAAGGAGGTTGGGAATATATGTTGGATATGAAACATCTTCAATCATAAGGTATATTGAACCTATGACAGGTGATGTTTTTACAGCACGTTTTGCTGATTGTCATTTTAATGAAACATTGTTTCCTAGATTAGGGGGAGAAATAAAAAATAAAGAAAATGATGTTTCATGGTGTGAGCCTCAATTAAAGTATCTTGATCCTCGCACAAAAGAATGCGAGATAGAAGTTCAAAAGATAATGCATATACAAGAACTTGCAAATCAATTGCCTGATGCATTCACAGATACAAAAAGGGTGACTAAATCATATATACCAGCAGTTAATACTCCAGCTCGAGTTGAGATTCTAAATCGAAAAACTGATAATGTAGTCACTCAAGAATCTATGCCACGTCTGAAACGTGGGAGACCAGTTGGTTCCAAAGATAAAAATCATCGAAAAAGAAAATCAGCTGATAATAAGGTAAAAGAAAGTGTTCAAGAAGAACCACAAATCAGTACTCCTACTGCAGAGGAGATTGATGATGTCAATACAGAAATTGCAATCAATTATGCACATTCAAAAATATTATGGAACCGAAATGAAATGAAAAATCTTGATGAGAAATTTTCATTTAATGTTGCATATGACATCATGAATAATGATGATGATCCAGAACCAACATCTATGGTTGAATGTCAAAATAGACATGACTGGGCTCAATGGAAAGAAGCAATACGAGCTGAATTAGAATCACTCAATAAAAGAAAAGTTTTCGGATCCATCATTCTCACTCCTAAAGATGTGAAACCTGTAGGATACAGATGGATTTTTGTCCGAAAAAGAAATGAGAAAAATGAAGTTACAAGGTATAAAGCTAGACTTGTAGCTCAAGGTTTTTCTCAAAGACCGGGAATTGATTATGAAGAAACTTATTCCCCTGTTATGGATGCAATTACTTTTAGATACTTAATCAGCCTGGCAGTTTCTAAAAATTTAGAAATGCATCTCATGGATGTTGTGACTGCTTATCTATATGGATCACTTGATAGTGATATATATATGAAGATACCTGAAGGATTTAAGGTACCAGAAGCATCAAATGCAAAACCCAAAGAAATGTATTCGATTAAATTACAAAGATCTTTATATGGGTTAAAACAATCGGGACGTATGTGGTATAACCAATTAAGTGATTACTTGCTAAGAAAAGGGTATACAAATAACCTTATTTGTCCTTGTGTTTTCATTAAGAAAACAACATCCGGATATGTGATCATAGCTATTTATGTTGATGATCTTAACATCATAGGTACAAATAAAGAGATCCATGAAGCCATTCAACATCTAAAGAAAGAATTTGAAATGAAAGATATCGGAAAAACCAAGTATTACCTTGGTTTACAAATTGAGCATATGCCTAATGGTTTACTTCTACATCAAACAACATATACTGAAAAGATTCTGAAACGTTTCAATATGGACAAGGCAAAACCATTAAGTACTCCTATGGTTGTTAGATCACTCAATGTTGAAACTGATCCATTTCATCCATGTGAAGATCATGAAGATATTCTTGGACCAGAAGTACCATATCTTAGTGCAATTGGAGCCCTTATGTATCTTACAAATTGTACAAGACCTGACATTTCTTTTGCAGTTAATTTGTTGGCAAGGTTCAGCTCTGCTCCTACCAAAAGACACTGGAATGGGATCAAACACATATTTCGATACCTTCGAGGAACTACTGATTTAGGATTATTTTATTCTAACGAATCAAAACAAGATTTGGTTGGTTATGCTGATGCAGGTTATTTATCTGATCCACATAAAGCTAAATCTCAAACTGGATATGTATTCCTAAATGGAGGTACTGCAATATCATGGCGTTCTCAAAAGCAAACACTTGTTGCTACATCATCAAATCATGCCGAAGTGATTGCATTACATGAAGCTACTCGGGAATGTTTTTGGTTGAGATCAATGACATAAATCATTACTGATTCTTGTGGACTAGAACGCGATAAAAGTCCAACAATTATCTATGAAGATAATGCAGCTTGCATAGCACAGATGAAAGAAGGGTATATCAAAAGTGATCGAACCAAACACATACCTCCTAGATTCTTCTCATACACTCAAAATCTCATTAAGGACAATGAGATTGAAATGAGATATGTTCAATCCAGCAAAAACTATGCTGATCTTTTCACGAAAGCACTTCCAACTGCTATTTTCAGAACACACGTTCATAACATTGGCATGAGACATGTTCAAAAGATGTAACAACTGAAGCGATGTCTACTTGAGGGGGAGTCAACTCCATGCTGCACTCTTTTTCCCTTAGCTAAAGTTTTTTTCCCACTGGGTTTTCTTTAGCAAGGTTTTTAACGAGGCAGTAACTTACAGTTGATCTTAAACAAACAAAATTGCTATCCAAGGGGGAGTGTTATAATATATAAATATATATATAAATGGATAGTCAATTATTGATACACAAAAGTAATATTATTGTATTACCTAAACTTGTGATATTTTTGCTATAAATAGCCATGAATGCAAGCATTAAACTTGCACCATTTTCTCACACTTACAAAGTGTTTCTTTCTTTCTCTCCATTATCATCTTTGTTCTTACACTTCATTATTAGCATTCTTAATCAAGAATCAAACCACTAAAGGTAGTTATAAGCCTACTGAATTATAACATCAAGAATCAAACCACTAAAGGTAGTTATAAGCCTACTGAATTATAACAACTTAAACATTTATTACAAAGTGTTAGTTTTATACACTTAAACTCATGAAGTCAATTTATTCATATATTATAAATATTAACTTTACAATTAATGTTTCATCATAGCCCTTAAAGTTATAGTTATCATTTTTTCCTTTATTATTTAACTTTTAACTTTTGAGAATACGTAAGTTGTGTTTTAGTTTTGTTTTATTTTCATAATTATACTCCGTATTCAGTAACAGTTTTACTAAATATGTCAAAAAGGTGAAAAAAATAGAGGTATTCAGATGATTAAAATTAAGTTATGTACTTGTAAATTAATATTCATGTTACTACACATAAAGGATTTGTTGTCGTTGTTGACAAAAAACACTTCACTTTAGTTCTATTAGTTTTTTTCTCGACAATGGTGATTTCATGCTTACAGCAAAATAAGCGATTTGAAGTTTAAAGTTTTGAAGATTGCTTAATTGATATTGTTTAGAGCTCAAGATTTATTTGAGGACAAACAAAGACAAATGTGAGAATTTGATCGGTCCCTACTTTATCCTCACAATGATAACTTTATGCCAAGGTTTATGTGATTTTAACGGTGGAAACGAAGTGTTTTTGTGAGTTTTTGCATATTGTAAGTGTGGAATGAGAAATGCGTGAAAATTAGCTAAAAGATGTTGAAAAATTCGACTCCTACCAGCTGTCACCATTTTGGCCATAACTCACTGATATTGCCGAAATTATAGATATTTTCACGCCTTTTATTGAGCAATATACGTACTTTACTGACCAAAGCAACACACTTATATGCACCTTTTGCGTTTAATTTGATATTTGGGGATTTCCGATAACATTACATGATTCAACCCCAAAAGGAACAAAATAAGCAGAAAAACTAATTAAAACTTACGAAAATGAAGAAATAAATCTGAGGCCGATGGCCCATGCTGTTGGGCGCCGGGAGAAGGAAATCAAAAAAGAAGATTCACACGAAGATTCAAAAAGAAGAAATTTCCTGCCAAATTCCAAAGCCGGCAACAGCGCGTGTAATAAACTTTGACCAAACATTTACGACGAATCTCTGGTGACAACTAAGGACGGTGAAAAATATATGAAGTCGGCGGTAGAGTGTCGAACAACTTCAATAAAATACCAAAACGCGTTGACCAAATGCCAGCTAATTAAGCAGGTCGGTGTCCTGAGACATTCAGCTGGCGACCTGACTCTAATACCTCAGCTATAAATAAAACATCATTTTCTGCATAAGAAGAGGTTGGACAGTGGTGTTTCTCTCCATTGATCTCATTTACATTTTTAAGTCTTTTTTATTTCAAAGTTAGTTCCAATTCATGTTTAAAGTAGAAGAATTAATTGATTCGATTTTGTGCAAGTATTTACAGCTTTTGTTGGAATACCTTATGTAAGTAACTAGAGGGGGGTGAATAGTTACTTAATGGTTTCTTAAATTTTTTTTTTTTTAAATCTTTAACAATTAAAACATAAGTTTTAAGTGTAGAAGCGTCCGTGTTTGTTAATGCAAGTATGTAAAGAATGTAAGTGCATAAATACGAGGATTTATAGTGGTTCGGGAGGATGTAAACAAATCCTCCTTATCCACTCCCCGATTCACTAATCGGGAGTTAGCATCACTAAGCATTTCTCCAAATCCTGGTGGAGA
Organism: Rutidosis leptorrhynchoides; assembly: GCF_046630445.1. Classification (NCBI taxonomy): domain Eukaryota; kingdom Viridiplantae; phylum Streptophyta; class Magnoliopsida; order Asterales; family Asteraceae; genus Rutidosis; species Rutidosis leptorrhynchoides. The sequence goes on along the minus strand of NC_092341.1, from coordinate 291,481,996 downwards.
GCCGATTACATCACACTAGCATGGATCTTTCGGTGTCGTTGAAAGAATCTCCACGAATGTTAATGTTCTTATCACAAGAACAAAATCTAATAGAAAGTTCACTCACAAGTAAACTTACACATTTGTGGTTCTTAAATAAGCCACACCAACTTGATTTTTCACACACTTAGTAATAATCAAGCTTACTTAGATCAAACTTGTCTTCATCTTGGACAAGTATTAATTCCTAATGAAATTAATAAACTTCCTAGATTCCTTTAAGGAAGTTGAATCACTAAATAAGATAGTGTTCTTGTCACAAGAACTAACCAACTTCCTTGATCACTCTAAGGAAGTATCTCACAATGTAACCTTAAAGATATGAATGATAAGCATAAGTTTTACATTATAATTCTACTTAGTGTAAGTAGAATCTGCCTTTCTCTCTTATAATCTCTCCATAGATATGTGCTTGAGGCTTGGGAGATTAGTTGATAAGTCTTTGAAAGAATGTTGGAAAGAGGTGTCCTTTAATTGCTCCAAGGCTTGGTATTTATAGGCAAGGAAAATCTTTCCAGATCCCGTGCGGCTCACCCCACGGTCGACCGTGGATCGACCTTGTAGCCTCAGGACAACTTTTCAATATATCCGTTGGAGCTATTTTGACTTTAAATTTTTGGCTTCTTTACTCAATATAGAGCCTTCAGAAGATGCTTATTAGTCCTTAACCTTCTGATGCGTAATTATGACTTTAAAAACGAAATTTAGAACAAGCTTTCTTCACTCAACAGATCTGAACACGAAACCCCCAATTTATAACAGTAACAACCCAAAACAGAGTATAAAACTCTGAAATAGGAACACAAAGGATAAAGAATCTAAACCCCAAATTGATAAAGATACCACCACAATCAGAGATCTAGAAACACTCCAATCCTTCAACTACAGCTGATAAAGATTCCATCACAACTATAATATCAGATACGAAGATTTGGATTTCACCACAATATTTGATAAAGTAACACCACAAACACTGATAAAGAAACCACTCTTAGCCACCGGAATCAAAGATTCGTAAAGACACATAGATTTTTGTAAATAAATAAGCTCTATCAAACTTTCATTTATTCATCAACTGAGTTTTACAATTATAAGAGTTCTCTATTTATAGGAGAAGCATATCATCTACTATCTAGATAAGACAAAATATAAAAAGAAAAAGGAGACAAAAAGGACAAACAATTACAAATCATCTAATAAGAATAAAGGACACAATCTGAAAAAGTCTGCCAATTTGTAGTGCTCCTCCCATGATAAAAAGCAGCCAATGATAGACAAGAATCTTCCTTGGACAGCTCAACATTCTAGAACAGCCACACACACGTGTTAAGCACATGACTTGGCCTGGTTATTGAAAAGCATAAGATAAACTTTGAATCGCATCAGCAAGTTGGCCTTTTAGAATGAAAACAATGTTGCGTGCTGGTTGTATTAAAGTTCTTCTTGCTGGTTCTATTTAGAAGTTCGTCTTGTTGGCTGAACTAGCTTTATCGGCTGAGTAAAACTTTGCTGGTTGAACTAAAGACATTTTGTTGGTTGAACTAAAGTGCATTTGCTGGTCCGGCTAGCTGGTTCTTCTTCGTTGCTGGCTTGCCTTCAACTATCAAGAACTTTATTCATGAAAACTTAACTACTTCAGTTTAAGGACTGAAGTAGGGTAACCCCTGAGCCTCTTGAACCAGCTCCAAAAACACTTAGGTGATACGAAACAGATGGCAACACGAACATTGTTTGACCAGATTCAGGTGTAACATCTTTTGAGCTTGTGCTGGTTGTGTTGGTGGTTACATTGCCCAGCTCACCCGCATCACCTTCATCTTATACTTTCGATGCATTCATTGAAGTGGACATGAGCTTTTAAAAGAGCAAAGTCACATAGTCCTTGCATTGTGTCATTGATTTCCAAAATGGTATATGTAGATGTTTGTGCTTTGACAAACCACAAGCTTCCAAAGATCATATCACAAGTCTTCCATGAATATGTCAACATTTTGGGTGCAAGTATATACTTTCATTGGTTACTTGCAACACTTCAAATAAGACCAATTTTTTTTACATGAAGACTTCTAGGAAATTACACTAATCATAAAGAGATAAACATACTTAAGCATGTAAGTAATGCTTAATGACTAATCAAGTGGAGAACATCTCTTTAATTGGGACTTAATGACCATCTTATATGTAAAGATATATTTTAGATTCAAAGACTATTTAATAACATTTATGTGTTATTCTTAATCATATACTAAGATGTCATTAGATGAGATTAATCATAATTAGTGTAGTGGTGATCAAAAACTCCTTTGATTAAAAAAGGATCAACTATATTAAGCTCAATGAAAAAGGTTTCGAGAATTATATCAAAAACTCCTTTGATCTTATATATAAAGATGTATTTTTTTACTCGTAGCTCCGATTTAGTCACCGCTTTTTTTTGAAATCGTGTATTTTTCGAAAACGGTGACTAAATCGGTGCTAAAAGTCAAAAAATACGTTCATTCAAAGTTCTTGCCCAACAAGCACAAAACGCCAAACACCATGCACCAAGCTCCATGCACAAAACATCATGCACCAAACACCACACACGGTGCGTGTTGCGTGGTTTTTGGTGCATGTTTAAAAGCAAAAAGGGTTGTCAAGCTGAATATCACAAAAATATGCATCATGCACGGGTTTGCACGCATCATGTGTGGTGCATGATGCGTGGACAGGGGGCGTATCTTACTATTTTGATTTTTTGAGGGCACATTGTTAAAGACTTCCGAAAATGAAGATATATTGACCAATTTCCACAAGTTCTATATGTTTTTAATATAATGTCGAATTATAACCTTATATCTTCTAACTATGAGCTTAAACCTATAGCTAGAAAATTAGTTTTACCAAACAAACCTTAAATATATAACTTATTTATTTTATTAGTTACGAGTACCTAAATCATTTTGTATATTCAAGATTGCCTTTTTTTCCTGAAAAGCAAGTGAGGATTTTATATATAAATATATGATATCTACATGGATTGAATAGTCAAGCATCAGTGGAAGATGGTAAGTTTTTGGGTGCGTTTAATAAAACTGAATGATTTAACGTTAAATGGTTCATAATCTGAACGATTCAAAGGTTCTGAATGAAGTCGTTTCCGAATTAAAAATAACCTGTTTGACAATCATTTTAAACGAATAATGTGAATGATGTAAAATTAACATATTAACCTTTGATATGAATAAAAACTACAATATAGTTGTTTATGTATGTTCTTGATAAATTATGAAGAGCATATTACATAAATTAGGTGCTTAATGGTTAAGAGAGATTTTCAGCTCTGAATGGTTCAACACTGAATGCTGAACTATTCAACACTGTTTGTCATTCAGAGGTCAGAAACAAACGCACTACATGCGGAATGATTCAGTATTTAGTGCAACCATTCCATTAAGAGGTAAACAAACGCACCCTTAGACTCGAAAGCTATATATACAACACGATTAATCAGGAAATAACAGAACACAAGCATACATTAACCAATTCCTGCTCTTGGTCTTGCACCCGAACAACTGCCATCAGGAGAGGCCAGCCATTGTTGCCAATTGATTGTACCGGGATTTAGTCGATTAGATATCCACTCAAAACTTTTTAGTTGAATCTCGGTAACCACCATAGGAGTGGACCAATCTTTTTTCTGAAAAAAATTCTCATTCCTTATTTTCCATATTGTGTACCCTGTGATCCATTGTACCGCTTGCCATATGCTTCTTTCAATAGGTGAATATGTCGAAGAATTTAATCCATCAAAATAACCATTTGCATTTGTATGAGCATGAGGGTTTATATTCCACCTTGTATGAGCATGAGGGTTTATATTCCACCTTGTATAAATTCTTGACCATATTTCCTTTGCATACTTGTACTCAGTGGCGGACTCAGAAATTTTCACCGGGCAATATTTTTTTTTTAAAATGTAGGGATTTTTTTTTGCGCAAAACATGGAGGTTTTGGGGCAAAATATACAGTTTTTTTAAGCAAAATTTGAAGATTTTTGGACAAAATACGAAGATTTTGGGGCAAAATATGAATGTTTTGAGACAATATACGAAGGGTTTGGGGCAAGAAAAAAAAATTCCACCAGAGGCAAAATCGAAAAACCAAAAAAATTTGCACAAAAAATTGCGAATCCACTGGGGGCGGGCGCCCCCTTTGCCCCTACATAGGTCCGCCCCTGCTTGCACTCGAACATCATATGAGACCGTGTCTCGATTTCATCTTTACATCGAGGACAAAGAGTGGAATTTAGATCAATGCACTGTTTATCCAATTCGCTCCGAGTTGCAAGCCTATTCTTTCTAGAATTCCAGATGAAAATTATCACTTTTTGAGGAATCAGTTGATTTCGGCATGTTTCTAAATTGCGAAAAGAAGTAGGAAGCAACTTATTTTCTATCTTTGACACAAGGGATTTGGTATGAAATTTACCACTGTTGTCGAGATATCATTTCGATGAATCGTGGATATGATCAGGCATCTCAAATGATGTAATTAATTCATTTAACTCATCACATACTCTTCCTGTTAAATGAGCTCCATTTCCAAACAGATCTATCCATAGTAAATTAGTAATGGTGATCACATTTATATTTAGTAGAATATAATATCCAGACCTATTATTGACGGGGCTCAAACATTATGTGTTGTTAGATACAGATATGGTATATATATATATATATATATATATACTCATAATCATTTGTATTATGATTAATGACTAATCAGTCATGTCAGTTATATCATATCACTTTCAATATTTGAGCTTAAACACATTAACTGATTAGGCTTGGGAGCTGATCGAACTGGGACGAATCATTGACCCGATACATACGAGATATATTGGAAATGACATTCACACCCTTTGAGCAAAACAAGAAGTTTTAATTTATACTATAAATACAATCTCTGTAGTAGCACATACCGACATAAACGTAACTTATTCAAACAAAAAAAAAAAAAAAAAAAGAAATACATAATACATCCATTAATTATACATACGTTACAGTCCTGTTACATGTACATTTACACAACTCTTTATTTCTTGTTTTTGTTTATCGTCACACCACTTTGTTTTGAATGAGAGACGTTAGCCGTACGAGTTTGCTTGAATATCCAACAACTACAGTAGGACGGGGAGAGCTTTTCTTCTTCATCGTCATAAATTATTCGTTTCTCATCTCTATCATTTTCTGTTTCTGTTACTTTTTTCTTATGAAGCTTTCCTAATACGTAAATTTCAGCCAAAGTGTGACCTGCCATGGCCATGGACTTACTCTAAGTGGAAATAGAAAGAAAAAACTAATTGCAAATTACAAGTACTTGGAATTTATAATCTCCACCAGTTAATAAAGTACCGAGGCAATTGGACAACAAGCAATTTTCTTGGTGGCTAAAATCGGAACCTTTTGCCTTGGGGAACAAGGGGATTGATATTGTAATGTAGCGACCTTCTTAATTGCTCATTTTTGGACTTTAGTCAGGAATATTGACTATAATTATATATTCAAATTGATCTTCTTTCTTTTATGGTCCAAAATACCAATAATAGAGATATAAATATATGTGTGTTTAGTGATTTATTAATCAAATGTAAGGAGGAGGTTACTAAGGAGCAAGGTTGTAAAAGTCGCGAGTCGGCGACGCATCGGTCGAGACCTAAAAAGGACGCGTCGGCCTAGTCGGGGGACGAGTCGGGGACGCCTTGGTCGTTGACCAACGTTGACTTTATTAATAATTTCTTATATATATATATATAAAATAATTGATTATGTACCATAAATTTCTTAAATAAGAACTCGAATTTAAAAACAATCAAACTTCAAACTCAATTAATGTTACAGAGTACATAATCAGTAAGGACACAAAGAAAAGAGTGGACCGAAAAATGAAAACAACCCTAATTTTAAAATATATCAGATCATGACGAAAATTTGACTGACTTTGACCATTTTTGACCGTCTTTAACAGACTTTGACCGAACTTTTAGCTCTAACCGTCTTTTGGGGAACCCAAAAAAATGACGCATCGGCCGACCCGTCGGTCAAGTCGGCCGATTTTTACAACACTGCTAAGGAGTATAATTACTAACTTCCTCCCCTCATATCATTCTTATTCATGATTCATGACATGATTTTCCATTAAAGACTATTACATTAATGATACTACCATTTTCTTGTTATGAGAATAACAGATTCAATGTTATCTTTGACATTTTTCCTCTCTATCACATTGAATCCCACTTTAATATAGAATTAGTTTCATTAAAATCAAATAACATTAATCTAAAATAAAATATTTCATTAAAACTAAAAGAACATTACATAAATTTACAATAAAATAAATTATGCAAACATATAAATTATAAAACTAATCTCCGTCTTCGTCTTGTTTTCGTCTTGTTTGATTGAATTTTAGAAAATGTTGGAAGGTCCCACTTGCATTCATATCGAATTTGTTGACTCATGTGTAGATATTCGTCTAAAAACCGACAGACGTACCATACACTATTTGTCGTATAGCTTATGCACATTTTTGAAATTTCTTATAGCCAAACAAATCAAGTAGCATCACGCTTTTGATGAAAATAACTAAAATAATCGAGTAATGGTACTTAATAATACTTAATTATACCTTGGCTCATACGGATAAATCTACAAGGTGCTCTTGGTATGTAAGTTACTACAATGACGATCCCTTTATATAAATCTACAAGGTGCTCTTGGTATGTAAATTTCAATCTTCTTATCTATCAAGTTATCGATCATGTCGAGTGTGTTGGGTGCTTGAATTTGATCGTATACAAACACGATTTCTCGAATTTCCTCGATATGATATCGTTCATATTCATTTTAAAATATGAAAATATTAAAGATAAATATCGAGAGAATGTCTGAAAATATATAAGAATGAGTGATAATGTGTGAGAAAAGTTTGGACTTTTTAAAAGTACCTTTAAAAAGCTTAAGTTTTGTTTCTAAAATGTATTGGTTTATTTATGGTTAGTCTAGAAGTTTGTGCAGGTTTTGTAATTTAAGACAAGTTGAAGAGTTTGCTTGTAGATTGAAGATGGTTGGAGGTTCTTGTAGCTGTTTTATGAAGAAGTGGGGTTGCTGGTGTCAACATTGAGATGCTTAGGGTTACATCATGGTTATCTCATTCTCTATATAAGGAATGAGATGAGATTAATAGTTTTGTAATAGACTTGTTTAGTTGTTGATTCTCAATCGTGTTGATTGAGAAGAGTGATTGTAAATGATAAATGACACTTTCGGTGATTTGGGTGCCCTATTGATTGTGTTGTGGTGTTATTTTAGCCTTCTTGTCGTCTTTTGTTGTTATCTTTAATTACGTACTTATCTTTTATTAGGTTGACGTAATAGTAAAGCTCGGTAGTTTAACGTTCTTTATATGTTTTGGTGGGATTCCTTTTGAGCGAATGACCCAAAAGGGTAACATAAGTACCCAAAATTACTAATTATAGGAATATAAATTTCCTAATTTTTTAAATGGGTCGTATATTTTAATTCATTCTCAAAAAGGATTATAATTTCAAAAATGTGAGGTAATGTTATCCAACTTATCAACTATTATTTTCGTTAAGTGATCAAATTTCGTTACACGGTGTGTCCTTGAAATTATAAAAACCTATAAATAATAAAAAAAATGGTCATTTCAGTGTCTTTTTTAACTTTTTGTTTTTATTTTTTATTATTGTTTTATTAATTTTTACTTTTTATTATTGTTTTTTATTTTGTTATTATGATTATGATTATTATTTTTAATTATTTTTTATTAATTTCAAATTTTTTATTATACCGTTTTTTGAATTTTCAATATTTTTTTATTCCAGGGACCAACCGTGTAACGAAATTTGACACAATTTGAGTAGTTAACGAAATTTGACTAACGATCGTTATAAGTTGAAAAATATTAATCAATTTCACACTTTTTAATATAATAATCCTTTATGGGAATGAACTAAACTATATGATCTGTTTAGAAGTTATATTACCTTGATTGATTGGTAATTTTGGACACTTATATTAATCGTTTGGGCTATTTGTCCATTTCTTTTGATAAATCCTTTAAGTGGTTATATAATTTCTTCCTTTTTTGGCCAAAAAATTGTTTACTTTTGGTTCTAGTAATAAATGATTGAGTTATTTTTACAGATATAATTGTGTCTATGGAAGTAGTAGCGTAGTTTATAGTTTGGGCTTCTTAAATCATCTTGATCACTTATTCCATATTATTCTTCTGTTACCTGGAATAAATTTTGCAAACGTGAGTGACACCATTTTATTTTTGCTGAAGAAACAATAATATAAATAAATAGATCCGAAGCTTAACAAGACATAAATCGATATAACAGTGAATAAAATCTAACCGTAGTCAACACTCGCAACATACGAGAAAACTAACAAAAAAGCTAACCGAATAAAATCTATTCCCAAATATAGTTAACCTAAAGCTAACAAGGCAAGCTAAATATGACCAAACCAATGTCATCGAACACAACTAGCCATTGGAAGAACGTCGAAGACTGCAATATCCGCCCTCAGTCAGAACACTTGTTGCCACAACAACGCGTCGTCAAAAGAGCCCCAACCGCAAAACCAGTCACATCACCTGGCTCAAAAATCAATTCTTCGATGGGGAGATCGTCGTCTGGCTCAACTCAAGAGATGAGACCGAAAACGAAGGAGCAATGTCATTCAATGTGTCTCTTACAATATTATTGACACCGTTAATTATGGACATTATTTTGATAACTACATTTATATTATATATAATCATATTACAAAACTAGTAGATAATAATAAAAAATATGAATAAATAAACATTAGTCTGTATTACAACAAATTACAATTATCAATAAGATTTTTTTTTTTTTTTTTTTTTTACATTTGACCCGACAGAATGGCCTTGACTCTAACGATGGCACGGATAATTGATCTTCATTGGTACTATATCACTCATTTATATTCTCCGTTTAATGAGGCGTTATGTTTTTTTAGCTATAGGTTATGAGGAGTAGAAGATTTAGACACCATTGAGGACGACGTTGTTGTGGGATGAATTTTCTTGAACAGAAATGGGAAGCAACTAATTGCCGATGAAGCATGATCATTGTTGTAAGGTGTTGTAAGTTTGGTTGTACCATGTGCATCGAAGGTTGTTTTCATCATCTTCTGTTGATGAAGTTTTTTCATCACATAAGCTTCAGCAAGGGCAGAACTGGCAATTGACATATTTTGGTAACGAAATAAGAATGAAAGCAATGAATTAAAAATTATTTGTGATTTATGAAAAATTGTGTTCGGGTGAGTATTTATAGGATAATTTGAACTTGGCGAACACGTTGATGCTTTCAATTTTGCCTTTTTTTCTTTCTTTCTAAAGTCCAAATAGTCAGACAGAATTGGTAAGCATATTATGAGTTAAGTAGAAAAGTCAAGTTTGATAACTCGTTTTCAATTTCATCTTTTTTTTTTTTTTCTCTTGGGCTACAAGCAATAATACTTTGACGCCATCAAATACGTATCTTATAATGTACAGTAAAAAACTTAACATGCACATAAAAATTTTGGGTTTATAATCGGTTCATAATTAACGTATATCTGAAATATTTAAAATTATTAGTACAGTGATTGTAGTTAATATACAAAGTGTCAAAGTACGAACACTCAAAATTTCGCATCATAGACGTCGTTAAAAGTATGCAAGATGTGCAATCAAACATAAGCATAAAATTTCAAAGTGACCCAAAATTTAAATAACACTCATTTTATTTATTTTTTTCTATAGGTCCAAGTAGGGAAAAAAACTTAAAATTGCAAAAAAATAAAAAATAAAAAAAAATTATTTGCTATACTTTTAAAAATATTGAAAAATCTATTATATATTGAAAAATTTGAGATTAATAAGGTTTCATATTCTATATTTCAAATGGGTGGTGTTTTGGTTGATACAATTTTTGAATTCTCTATTTTGAATGAGGTTGAACCGTGTATTTAACATATTGAGGCCCAACATCATGAGGTGGTACCACTTTTTGAGGTTGCTCCTATTTCTTTTGGTGTTCAAAGTGTCAAAAAGTGTATGTTGGAATCTCGAGATAAAAAAGATAAACGCAAAGCAAAAAAGGATAAGGTTTCGTTTGTAATTCGGGACAAGAGGAAGTAGACCATCCGGATGATAAACAAGAGATTTATGATCAAGGATTGGTGGATAGTGGTCTGGGTACAACGGGTTGTAGATCGGATTTTGAAGTGTTGGCAACCCCGGATGATGTTTGTGTTGTTGAAGCGGATCGGAACGTTGGTTCTTTTTAGGGTCTTGAGAAGGAAGGTGAGCTCCGAACTCGCGTGTCAGACATTAGAAGTGGTAGTTTTTCGACGAAGGTTTCATCTTATGAGATTAAAATTAGAAGGGCAAGTTATTTAATCGATTGAAGGTGGACAGAGTGGTCAAGTAGTCCGTGTTCGGTTTTTTGTCTTGTTCTTATGTTGTTTGTAATCTTTTTATTAGTATTGGGCATATTGTGTTGGATTTTGTTTTCTTGATTTTGTTTTCTTGAATTTGTTAATCCGGGATCGGGTTTGCGATACGGTTTGCTTAATGTTCGAGCTTAGTTAGCTTTTGCTCATTTATTAGTGTTACGGTACGTTTACTGCTTTCGAGCCTTGCAACATTTTTATTTCGTTTGTATCTTTGTTAGTCTTTTTCATCTTTTGATGAAAATGATTTGTTTCCATGTTATCTTTATTTGTCATAAAAAAAAGGGCCCTATAAATTACGAGTAATTAATGAAACATGCTATTTTGTACCACAAAAATTTATATTTATATGCATATAATGATTATGATTATTAGACTAAAAGCATCAACATGATTAACGACTTTAATAGGAAAATACGGCTACTATTTAATTATATATGTATGCATACAATAAGCAATATAACCCGATTATGATTGATTCGTACATGGGTGTTGAATACTAGGCGACCAGATAATTATCGCAATATAGGCTTATAATGACAGAAACATATATACACGATTTGGGATGTATCGGTTTCAAGTGATCAGCAAAGATTGGGACCGAATCCCACAACTCCGTTAGCAGAATCAAAAGAAATTTGGATTCCTTCTTGTTGAATATTTCCAATAATCGAAAGTCCTGACGATGTTGGGGCGAAAGCAAAGCAAAATGTTCCCATGTCGTCCACTGGAATTAGAAAGTTGTTGGCAGGAAGTGTCAAGGCTGGTCCTCCCGAGAAGATGAATGAAACAGTGGGGACTCGAACGGTGACAAAACCGTTTAGGTTGTAGCATGTGTCGAATATAGAAACTGGTTCTGCACGAGGTAGGGAAGTCGTCTGAGCGACGAAAGCGTCACGAAAGGTGGTATATGCGACAGTTGGGAGTCTGGTGACAGCTGTCCCAGTATCCATCACAACTCCTCCATGGCCCATATCACTTAACTTGAAAATGGGTTCAGGTATGCTGACCTGAACCCCTCCCACACCGAGGCCCGAAAGCCCAACATAGTAAAAACTAGGGGCTTTCGGGTTCCGTAGAAGTGGAACCCAAACTACATTATCTGACGGGAGAGATTCTCTCCCGAATTCCAAGGAGCCTGGAGAATCATTTCCACGACTAACAAGACAATAACTAAACGCACCCCCGACTTCACCACCGAGTTGACTCACTAGCGATATTGAGCCACCACCAATTCCAAGTAAGCCGGCGGCTCCAACAAACAACCCTTGGTTTCTATGACCACATCCAATGGCAACATTTCGGATGATGGTATTACCAAAAGTTAGCGTCTCAAGGGCCAAAGTTCCTTTAGTGAAGGATCCGTCACCATACGAAACCTTGTATTGACACCATCGACCACCACCATGACCACGACAGCCACCTGCAGTCTCTGCATGTTCGCAAATTGTTGATCCACATGACACAGACACAAAAGAATCGGAACTAGTCGGGTCAAAAATCGGGTCGGACTGTTGGTAGCATTGCTTGCATGGCAAGCATTGGATCCACACAACGTCACTCCCGGAATCAACCACCATGTCTTGACTCCGTGACGGAGTACCAACCCCAATTCTAACAAAATACTCTCCACTCCCTTGTTGCATGCCGGAAACCACATCCGAACCAAAATCCTCCACCTCAAACCGCCCACCGTCACCACCACCACCGGTAGTGTGATTACCACCTATTCGACTATTTAAAAAAGCCACTCTTTTTACATCCCTCTTCAACCGAGACTCCACACGCTTCCGATGGCCACCATGGTGCTCCGACAGCTTGTCCCGATGTACAAGGTTGAGCTTCCATTTCTTTCCGTCGTTAGCCTCATCGGATTCTAACATTTTATGGTCAAAAAGTTTTGTTTGGGGTACATAAGAAGCTGATTTGATACTCTGCATGATTTCATGGACATCAAGTAGTTGATGAGATGGATGCAACAACGATGATGGTGATGGTGATGATGCTGTTGCGGCAGAGGTGATGGTGGCGAGTGGCGGTAAGATAAGCATAATAACTACTGCGGTTAGTATGGCGGCTGTCATCATTATGCCTTTCTGTTTTCGATGGCAAACGCGATATAGCTGATGATATACATATAAACTATACTATATATATATATATAGTCAACTTTTAACTAATAACACTATTCTGTTGTACAATTAATATTAATAATTGATTAAAAGTGAACTTATTAACGTGTACTTAATACGTAAATTAAATAATGGAGTAGCACTTTATATATTGAATATATATTGCAGGTATATATATATGGTGTTTTCAAGATTAAAACATACGTGCATGGTGGCCATATAATAAAGCTAGCTGTGGTTGATGTTTGAATTTTGAAGAGAGAATATTATTTGTGTTGAAAAAGTTGGTAAAAAAATAAGTGTGTTTTCATTAACTTTGGACAATAATTAATATAAGATAAATTAATAATAAACATTTAGTGAGTTTTGTAGTCCTTGACGAGGGCGTTACAATGAACTAAAGTGTGTTCAAAACAGATTAAACGTGAATGAGATATCGAATCTCAAAGTAGCTTGTTTGATGCAAGATCTAGAAGGTTTGACAATTGTCTCACATCGGAAGTGGGAGCAAATCTAAGTCTTTGATTTCCACTATAAATAAAGGCCTATAGGGTTTTTAGAAAAACACACTAAAAATCGTATAAGCATTCTTATATGATCTGAGTTTCCTCTCAGCCGCAACAAGGTCTCCCCGTTCCGGTTACCTTTCAGGCAAGTGTTTAAGTCCGGTAGTACGTTGCTTCAGAATGTGTTATATGTTCCTGAGATTCGCAAGGAATCTGGTGTCCGGATGTTTTTTGAACAAGTTTGGCTTTAAAAAAAAATGGAAAGTATGTTCAACTTGTGTTGAAGCCAAATTAACGAGATTGTTTTCGATTGAACGAATAACCGGACCTCTTGATATGTTCCACACCGATGTGTGTGATTTGAAATTCATTCCAGTGAGGAATGGTAACAAGTACTTCATTACGTTTATCAATGATAGCATGAAGTATTGTTATGTTTACTTGTTGGAAAGTAAAGAAGAAGCAATTGAGAAGTTTATTGCTTATAAAATTGAAGTTGAGAATCAACTAGAATAAAAACTCAAGGTTGTTCGTAGTAATAGAGGTGGTGAATATGTTGTACTCTTTGCTGAGTTCACAAAAAGGCATTAGACATGAATTCACTGCACCTTGCCGAACGAAAGAATAGAATCTTGAAAGAAATAGTAAATGTCATGTTGGTGTGTTTAGTTGTAATTCAGAACATGTGGGGGTTCTATTGGCAAATTATCTTTTAAATAAGATACCCCAGAAGAAAAGGGATAATACCACATATGAGTTATGGTGGAAAATGAAACCATCCCATGAATATCTCAAAGTGTGGGGGTGCCTAGCAAAGGTAGTTGTTCCATTGCCTAAGGCACGAAAGTTAAGATCCAAGAATGACATATGCATTATGCTTATAGAGGAACTAATACTGAATGTATACAAAGATATACGTGATGCTTAAAACCATCTTAAATGTTATATTTAAGGCGGTGATTAAATATATGAAGTCGATTTTGTCATGATACAGGGATATCATATTACATTCCTTGTGAGAATAGCTATGGAGAATATGAATGATGTGTCTTCTATTCTCATGCTTTGGACTTGAAGTCTATAGAATACTAAACTTAGACTTGTTAATAATGATCATCTGCAGAGATCAATTAACAACTAATATTTCACTGTGTTAAATTTATTTAAAGACAAACTCACTTTCATTCAGTAATAGAAGCATTTGGTATATTGTGAAACCAGATTTGTAAACATCATTGATGATGTGAATTATTCCATTTTATGTGGAATATGATATTGAAGATAATTATAAATATAAAGATGATAATCTTTATTATATTATTATTTTGAGATTTGGATTACCTAATCAGAATTCAGATGTGGAAATATAATTATGAGTGCGAGAACTTTGTTAAGTTTTTCTAAATTCGATATCTCTAGGTATCAAGTTGCAAGACATGTGGGGGAAGCTTTAAAAAGATGAGCAATAACCCTTGTTAGTTGTGTAAAATGAACACAATAACTTTAAAATGTGGGGGTGTCTTGTATTTGATATCAAGAACATGATACATGATAACACGTTCTAACGTATCTAATGAGTTGTACTAGATCTGACTTAGCATATGATGTAAGCAAGCTAAGTAGATATAAAAGTAATCCAAGTACATCTCATTAGAGTTAAGTTAGTAACAGATATCCTGCAGTGATCATGGGACACTGTGATGCAAACTAGATATCTGATACGAATGGTTCCAGAGCGACAAGTGGGTACATATTCACACTTGGAGGTGCGGCTATATCGTGGAAATCGTTTAAACAAGCGGTTATTGCTAGATCCACGATGGAATCAAAATTCATCGCTTTAGATAAAGCTGGTGAAGAGGTAGAATGACTACATCAATACGTTAATGATATACCAGATGACCTAAGTCGGTGTCAGCTATATGTATACATTGTGATAGCCAATCGGTGATTGGTAGAGCTCATATTACAAAGTGTAATGATATGAATAAACATACGAGATGTAGACGTAATAAAGTACGACAACTAATCTCTAGAGGAATTATCACTATTGACTATGTGAAGTTAAAGGATAATATTGCGGATCCACTGAAAAAGGCTTAAGTAGAGAGTTAGTGTATGAGTCATGTGTGCGAATTGGAGTGAAGCCCTTGAAAGACTAAGTTTATATGAAAGAAAACCTAACTCAATTAACTGGAGATCCCAAGATCCGAGTTCAATAGGACAACCTAAAGTCACTGTGGGGGAGTTAATTACTAAACTAGCAACCCCTACTCCTTTTAAAGGAAGTTTACTAATTAAGGGTAGACTTCCTAGTCCATTCCTAAATGTGACATGTAAGAGGATAAGTCAATGGCTTTTAATGATTCAACTGAAATAACCATGTGTGGTTAATCAGTAGCCATTCGGTGGTGAATCACCTATGTGAAAGAGAAGTGGGCTCGCTTCGAAGGGTATTGTTGGGGCACAATACTTGATAAGCTCTCGTAGAACCAGGCTAGTGTTCATGACCATAACGAACATAACTATGAGGACTTGAAGTTGTCAGGGAGAGTCTTGTGTGAATCGTATTGTCGCCTACACAAATGGTACACGAGTTCAAAGACATCGCCGTCTACTCAGAGCCAGTAGACTAAGTGCGTTTTCACAAGCGAAAGTTCAAAGGGTAACACCTACTTATCATATGCAAGAATCAACCGCTGAAACGTAATCGAAATATTGTTGTTTCTGAGATCGATCTCCATTCATGTAGGGGATTGTTGGAAAATTTGGTAAAAAAACAAGTGTGTTTTCAACAACTTTGGACACTAATTAATATATGATAAAATGATATGTATTAATATACCTTTAGTGGCTTTTGTAGTCCTTGACGTTACAATGAACTAAAGTGTGTTCAAACAGATTAAAGGTGAATGAGATATTGAATCTCAAACTAGCTTGTTTGATGCGTGATCTAGATAGTTTGGCAATTGTCCCACATCGGAAATGGGAGCAAACCTAAGGCTTTGATTTACACTATAAATAAAGGCCTATAAGGGTGTAAGCCCCTAATATTTATTGTACATAGAGTATTAATGATGTACGTTTAGTGTGTGAAGCGTAGTGTAAGAGGTAAATCTCAGAACCTGTTCAAACAAGTGTGCGCGCCGTGCACATTCATGGGAGCGCGCCGCGCACGTGGCCTAGCGACAGATTTCTGTCTTTTTCTATTTAGAGTTAAATGAGGGGATTTTTGGTCATTTCACTTGGGGACGGATCTGAAGCCATATCAGCTGGTTTGGATCCAACTTTGGATCACTTTCACATCCACAAACACTCTCAACTATCTTAGAGAGAGAGAGAGTCCTAGAGTTCTAGAGAGAGAATTGGGGTTTTGGAGAAGAAGAAGCTCGAATTGATCAAAAGCTCGAGTGTTAAAGTTGTTCACCTCGTTCCTACCTATGTTTTGGTGGTCGGGGTAAGTTCTAACTCCAAATTTCAATGTTTTATTTGATATTCAAAGTTATGGTTTGAACTTGAATGGTAAAGAAACCCATTTAAACTCTTGAAGTGAGTTCATTGATGCTTGTAATCGGGTTTATTGCTGTTGTTGGTGGGTTTTGGGTTGGAAACTGACTTGGACATGATTAGGACTTGTAATTGAATTTAATCACTAGGCTTGGTGATTATGGAAGTGTTGGAACCCATTTTAGTGTATTTGAAAGACTAATTTTGAAATGAGTCATAATTTTGAACCCATTTTAGTACGGTTGTGCATTTTGGTTGACCACCTTTGGTGAGGTGCACACTTCGTGTGTACGTTATTACATGTGTTTGTGATGTGGATTATATAACCCCAATGGCGAAGGGTTGATATTTGAGTTGTGAATTGGATAACCCCGATGATGTGGATTTTTATAAATCCCGGGACCGTGGGTTTTGATGTGGGAAGTGAATCTCGTGTGGATGCGGATTCACGATGACGAGTGTAGTTCGGTCATCTTATTGAGGTAGTGATCTCGTGTGGATTCGGATTTACTAAGGCTCGTGTAGTTCGGTCAATCTTCATTTTGGTATTGGGTTAAGGGGTTAACCTTGCGCGGTTTACGCTTTTGATATATATATATATATATATATATATATATATATATATATATATATATATTATCGTACTGTTGTGATGTAGCTAGCCCTCCAGGTGTAGCTTGATGGCATTTGTTCATATTGTCGTTGGTGAACTTACTTTGTTGATATTGTTAGCTTGTTGTATAGCGATTGTACGGTATGCTTAGATTAGCTTGCCTTTATACTTGGATACTCCGGTATGTGTTATTTGATTATTAGTATGTGGCGTGTCCATTTTATGCATATATATGTATGTAATATATTCTCACTCACTAAGCGTTAGCTTACCCTCTCGTTGTTTACATTTTTATAGATTTGCATGGATGCAGTGGCTCGGGTAAGCGTGGGAACTAGTGGACTCGCGTAAGTTGCTTTAGAAGACGTGCTTTTGGATTGATTAGGATTGGGTAGCATATCCCCAATCGCCATGCTCGGTCTTTATTTTGTGTTAAAATCATGTGATCGAAAACTTGTATTTTGTACGAAAGTCGTAAAACGGCCGATGTGGGCCCGGTGTCGTAAAACTCGTTTTATTATTGGAACGTGTTAGTTTTACTTATTATAATATGTTGTGAAAAACCGTTTCGTCTAAAAGTGTCGGGAAGTGGGAGATCTTTAAACCAAAATTGGAAATTTCGGACAGAAGGGGCTGCGCGCCGCGTGTAGTGACCCGAACTTTTTCATGTTTACATATATTAAATGAAATTGATATTTACATGATTAAGTGTTTCCAACATGTTAAGCAATCAAACTTGTTAAGACTTGATTAATTGAAATAGGTTCTATATAGACAATTGACCACCCAAGTTGACCGGTGATTCACGAACGTTAAAACTTGTAAAAACTATATGATGACATATATATGGTTATATATATAGTTAACATGATATTATGATAAGTAAGTATTTCATTAGGTATTTTAACAATGAGTTATATACATAAAAATGAGACTATTGAATTAAGAAACTCGAAAACGATATATATAATGATTATCGTTATAACCGCGTCTTACTAAATACATATGAATCATATTAAGATATTGATACACTATGTTTAATCATGATAAATGATAAGTAAACATGTCATTAAGTGTATTAACAGTGAACTACATATGTAAAAACAAGACTACTAACTTAATGATTTCGAAACGAGACATATACGTAACGATTATCGTTGTAACAATATTTAACTGTATATATATCATATTAAGATATATTAATACATCATATTATCATGATAATAATATAATAATTTAACATCTCATTTGATATAATAAACAATGGGTTAACAACATTTAACAAGATCGTTAACTTAAAGGTTTCAAAACAACACTTACATGTAACGACTAACGATGACTTAACGACTCAGTTAAAATGTATATACATGTAGTGTTTTAATATGTATTCATACACTTTTGAAAGACTTCAAGACACTTATCAAAGTACTTCTACTTAACAAAATGCTTACAATTACATCCTCATTCATTTTTCATCAACAATTCTACTCGTATGCACTCGTATTTGTACTCGTACAATGCACAGCTTCTAAATGTATTTACTATTAGTATATACACTCCAATGATCAGCTCTTAGCAGCCCATGTGAGTCACCTAACTATGTGGTAACCATCATTTAACATCTAGCATGAAATATCTCACAAAATTACAAACTAATGGAGCCTATATGGAGAGTCTAAGTTCACGTGAATGAGGGAGCTCACAAACACTTTCACTTTGCAATTTTCTTGAATCAAATTACTCTCTCTCAAGTGTTCTTCATTTGTTCTAAGTTTTCTTCATCATCTTCAACAAAATCTAGCTTAATCTAGTTCATAAATCCGTACATAAACCAAGTTATAAAACAACTACTCAAGAACACACCAACAACACTTCCAAGTTTGCTAGCTTACTTCCAATCTTGCAAATCCACTTTGAGTGATCATCCAACCTCAAGAAATCTTTCTTATTTATAGTAAGATATCTTTCTAATATAAGGTAATACTCATATTCAAACTTTAATTCAATTTCTATAACTTTAACAATCTTATTTCGAGTGGAAATCTTACTTGAACTTGTTTTCGTGTCTTGATTTTGCTTCAAGAACTTTCAAGCCATCCAAGGATCCTTTGAAGCTAGATCTATTTTTCTCATTTCCAGTAGGTTTATCCATAAAACCTGAGGTAGTAATGATGTTCATAACATCATTCGATTCGTATATATAAAACTACCTTATTCGAAGGTTTAAACTTGTAATCACTAGAACATAGTTTAGTTAATTCTAAACTTGTTCGCAAACAAAAGTTAATCCTTCTAACTTAACTTTTAAAATTAACTAAACACATATTCTATATCTATATGATATGCTAACTTAATGATTTAAAACCTGAAAACACGAAAAACACCGTAAAACCGGATATACGCCGTCGTAGTAACACCGCGGGCTGTTTTGGGTTAGTTAATTAAAAACTATGATAAACTTTGATTTAAAAGTTTTTATTCTGGGAAAATGATTTTTCTTATGAACATGAAACTATATCCAAAAATCATAGTTAAACTCAAAGTGGAAGTATGTTTTCCAAAATGGTCATCTAGACGTCGTTCTTTCGACTGAAATGACTACCTTTACAAAAATGACTTGTAATCTGTATTTCTGACTATAAACTTATACTTTTTCTATTTAGATTCATAAACTTAAGTTTAATATGAAACCATAGCAACTTGAATCACTCAAAACGGATTTAAAACGAAGAAGTTAGGGGTAAAACAAGATTGGATAATTTTTCTTGTTGTAGCTACGTGAAAATTGGTAACAAATATATATTAATCATATCCTAGTTAACTCATATTGTATTATACATATATTCTAATATATTATGTAATCTTGGGATACCATAGACACAAATACAATGTTTTGACATATCATATCGACCCATCTATATATATATTTCGGAACAACCATAGACACTCTATATGCAGTAATGTTGGAGTTAGCTATACAGGGTTGAGGTTGATTCCAAAATATTATATATACTTTGAGTTGTGATCTAGCATGAGGCTTGTATACACGAGGTCGTGGATTGATTCGAGATAATATATATTGCTTTATTTCTGTACATCTAACTGTGGACAACTAATTGTAGGTTACTAATGAGGACAGCTGACTTAATAAACTTAAAACATTAAAACGTATTAAAAATGTTGTAAATATATTTTGAACATACTTTGATATATATGTACATATTTGTTATAGGTTCTGAATCGACCAGTGGTCAAGTCTTACTTCCCGACGAAGTAAAAATCTGTGAAAGTGAGTTATAGTCCCACTTTTAAAATCTAATATTTTGGGATGAGAATACATGCAGTTTTGAAAATGATTTACAAAATAGACACAAGAATTGAAACTACATTCTATGTTGAATCGTTATACCGGATATCGCCCTTGTTATACTTGGTAACCTAAGAATTGGTGTTTATTATAATTGCCACCAATTGACGCGAATCCTAAAAATAGATCTACGGGCCATTGACAAGCCCTAGTCAGAAAATTTGAACTGCTTTAGTACTTCGATATTTATATATGGGGATATTCTAGATGCATTTGTTAATGTCGGTTACCAGGTGTTCAACCATACGAATGATTTTTATGCAGATTGCATGTTATTGAAAGATGAAATCTTGTGGTCTATTATTACAATTTGATATATAGGTTAAACCTATAACTCACCAACATTTTTGTTGACGTTTAAAGCATGTTTATTCTCAGGTGATTATTAAGAGCTTCTGCTGTTGCATGCTAATATATGTACAAGATTTGGTGTCAGCATGCTTGTATAATATTGTTTAAAACTGCATTCGAGATTTACTTTGTTGTAACATATTAATATTGTAAACCAATATGTATTGGTAGTGTGTAAGTGTGATATTTTTAGATTATCATTTCTGATAATCTAAGTGGTGTCCTTTTAACCTTGTCGATAAAATAAAGGTTATGGTTTGTTTTAAAAATGAATGCAGTCTTTGAAAAACGTCTCATATAGAGGTCAAAACCTCGCAACGAAATCAATTAATATGGAACGTTTATAATCAATATGAACGGGACATTTCAGTTGGTATCCGAGCGTTGGTCTTAGAGAACTAGAAATTTGCATTAGTGTGTCTTATCAAGTTTGTTAGGATACATTAGTGAGTCTGGACTTTGACAGTGTTTTCTTTAAAAATGATTGCTTAACACTTTTGTTGGAAACTATATATTATTAACATGTAATTATTATGTGATATATTAACCTCTTAATATGTTTGATATTGTGTGATAGATGTCTACTACTAGTACAAATCCCATCGACTCACCTAATAATAATGAAGAGTCGAATATACTTTGGGAAGATTCACAAATTCTCGAAGAGGAATCGGAAGAGGAGGAACCAGAAGAGGAGGAACTGGAAGAAGAGGAACCGGAAGAGGAGGAACCGAAAGAAGAAGAGGTTCCGGAGGAATAAATATTGATACCTACACTAATTCGATTAAATAAAATAAAATCCTCAACCAACAGACCAACGTTAAAAATGGTCAATGGTGTTTCCTCCGAGGAAGCAAAATATTGGGAAGATTACCAATTTTTCGATGAATCGGATCCCGATGAGGATTCCGATGATGTTATAGAAATTACCTCGACCCAATTTAATATAGCAAAAGAAAATAATAAGGGAAAAGGTGTAAAAAAAGAGAAACCTGATTCCAACCCCGATGAATTTTATATGTATCGACAACATCCGTATCTCCCAAATTGTAACAATAACCCGGGAACATCTAAACCACCAGGTTTTTCTAAACCATTGTGGAAAACGACGGCTCGTATTAGAGGAGCACCATATATCCCTAGAAAATTAGGAAAACGAACCAAGTCCGAAGAAGAAGAAACCAGTGATTCAGATTAGAGGGTTGTAATCATGTTGTGTATTATATGTATCGTAGTGTGCTTGTACTTTTATGTTGTATGTAAAAATTACTTGTATTGTTTGTTAATTATCTTTTACGAATCTAACCCTTGTCTATTTTACAGTATAAAAACACAAAGTGGACGTTAAGGATAGACAACCAAAAATTTTAGAAGACCTACCAGGAGATATGATTGATGAAATCTTGTCTAGAGTCGAGCAGAATTCATCAGCACAATTAGTTACGGCAAAATTAGTTTGTCAAACGTTTGAAAGACATTCCAGGCATGCCTTAGTATATAAAAGGCTTTCCTTTGAAAGATGGGGTATATCACATTGGGGAGACTTTAAGTTACGCCAAGTTTTCTTTAAGGCATTTAATGCGGGAAACCCATATGCAATTTTACGCTACGGGTTACGAACCTATTTTGACTCAACATATCCCAACATAGGACTCCGTTCTTTAGAAAGAGCTTCTAACATGCAACATAAAGAAGCATGTTATGCTTACGGGTTAATAATGTTCGCTTCTCATCAAATTGAGAAAAAGAACATTGGGTTGCAACTTTTAAATAAAACATTCTCACAAGTGACGGACTCAGTAGTTGGGGTAAGAAACAAGGTTTTTAGATTGCTACGAGGCTATTGGGCATTACGAAACCCTCGTACTTTTGACGACATTACAACATGCTGCATAGCCAATGGTCATAACAGTTACTTTCCACAAGACCAAGGATGGAAAGTCGTCTTAGTAAAACCAGAATGCATGACTTGTTTCTGGACTTATGAATTACGTGTCTTTATTTCTTTTGCTGAACAACTTGCGTATTAACTAGAAATGCCTTTATAGCTGCCGAGTAGCAAAATTATTATGTGCTATATTTCATCCTAAATGTATAATAGTGGTATTGTAAGTTGTAAAATATTATATAAAATTTGAACGTGAAATTTTATTATAATCAGTTTTTTCATATGGAATTGTAGTAGTTGAATTGTATATTAGCTACTAAGTATGAACTTAACGGGTAGGTACTACCCGAATTAAAAACTATAAAACGCTAATATGAAGAAAAAGCTTTTATAAATGAATTCATACTATGCTACGAAATACTACTGACTATAAACCTATACTTTCTCTATTTATATTCATAAAATAGAGTTCAATATGAAACCATAGCAATTTGATTCACTCAAAACGGATTTAAAATGAAGAAGTTATGGGTAAAACAAGATTGGATAATTTTTCTCATTTTAGCTACGTGAAAATTGGTAACAAATCTATTCCAACCATAACTTAATCAACTTGTATTGTATATTATGTAATCTTGAGATACCATAGACACGTATACAATGTTTTGACCTATCATGTCGACACATCTATATATATTTCGGAACAACCATAGACACTCTATATGTGAATGTTGGAGTTAGCTATACAGGGTTGAGGTTGATTCCAAAATATATATAGTTTGAGTTGTGATCAATACTGAGATACGTATACACTGGGTCGTGGATTGATTCAAGATAATATTTATCGATTTATTTCTGTACATATAACTGTGGACAACTAGTTATAGGTTACTAACGAGGACAGCTGACTTAATAAACTTAAAACATCAAAATATATTAAAAGTGTTGTAAATATATTTTGAACATACTTTGATATATATGTATATATTATTATAGGTTCGTGAATCAACCAGTGGCCAAGTCTTACTTCCTGACGAAGTAAAAATTTGTGAAAGTGAGTTATAGTCCCACTTTTAAAATCTAATATTTTTGGGATGAGAATACATGCAGGTTTTATAAATGATTTACAAAATAGACACAAGTACGTGAAACTACATTATATGGTTGAATTATCACAATCGAATATGCCCCTTTTTATTAAGTCTGGTAATCTAAGAATTAGGGAACAGACACCCTAATTGACGCGAATCCTAAAGATAGATCTATTGGGCCTAACAAACCCCATCCAAAGTACCGGATGCTTTAGTACTTCGAAATTTATATCATATCCGAAGGGTGTCCCGGAATGATGGGGATATTCTTATATATGCATCTTGTTAATGTCGGTTACCAGGTGTTCACCATATGAATGATTTTTATCTCTATGTATGGGATGTGTATTGAAATATGAAATCTTGTGGTCTATTATTATGATTTGATATATATAGGTTAAACCTATAACTCACCAACATTTTTGTTGACGTTTTAAGCATGTTTATTCTCAGGTGATTATTAAGAGCTTCCGCTGTCGCATACTTAAATAAGGACGAGATTTGGAGTCCATGCTTGTATGATATTGTGTAAAAACTGCATTCAAGAAACTTATTTTGTTGTAACATATTTGTATTGTAAACCATTATGTAATGGTCGTGTGTAAACAGAATATTTTAGATTATCATTATTTGATAATCTACGTAAAGCTTTTTAAACCTTTATTGATGAAATAAAGGTTATGGTTTATTTAAAAATGAATGCAGTCTTTGAAAAACGTCTCATATAGAGGTCAAAACCTCGCAACGAAATCAATTAATATGGAACGTTTTTAATCAATAAGAACGGGACATTTCAGTTGGTATCCGAGCGTTGGTCTTAGAGAACCAGAATTTTGCATTAGTGTGTCTTATCAAGTTTGTTAGGATGCATTAGTGAGTCTGGACTTCGACCGTGTTTACTTGAAAAATGATTGCTTAATAAATTTTGTTGGAAACTATATATTTTTAACATATGAATATTATGTGATATATTAATCTCTTAACGCGTTTGATATTATGTGATAGATGTCTACCTCTAGAACAAGTCCCATTGACTCACCTAATAATAATGAAGAGTCAAATGTAAATTGGAATGATTCGTGGACTGATTCACAAGTTCCCGAAGAGGAACCGGAAGAAGAGTCGGAACCGGAAGAAGAATCGGAACCGGAAGAAGAATCGGAACCGGATGAAGAAATAGAACCGGTGGGGGAAATAATAAAACGGTTAAGTAAAAGAAAATCCTCAACCAACCGACCAAGGTTAATTATGGTCAATGGTGTTTCCGTCAAGGAAGCAAAATATTGGGAGGATTACCAATTCTTCGATGAATCGGATTCCGACTAAAATTCCGATGATGTTATAGAAATTACCCCAACTGAATTTAAAAAGGCAAAAGAAAATAATAATGGAAAGGGCATAAAAATAGAGAAATCTAATTCCAACCCCGATGAACTTTATATGTATCGTCAACCCCCGAAGCCCTTAAGTTGTAACAATGACCCGGGAACCTCTAAACCACCAGGTTTTTCTAAACCAATGTGGAAAACGACGGCTCGTATTAGGAGAACATCATATATCCCTAGAAACTTGTCAAAACGAACCAAAACCAAAGAAGAAGAAACGAGCGAGTCGGAATAAGATAGTTGTATTTGTGTGGTGTAATATATGTAATATAGTGTGCTTATGCTTTATGATATATGTAAAAATTGCTTGTATTAATAAGTATTTTTTTTTTATGAATCTAACTCTTGTCTATTTTACAGTATAAAAACACAAAATGGATAGACAACCCAATATTTTAAGAGACCTACCCGGAGACATGATTGATGAAATCTTGTCTAGAGTCGGTCAGAATTCTTCGACACAACTATTTAAGGCGAGATCAGTTTGTAAGACATTCGAAGAACGTTCCAAGAATGCCTTGGTTTATAAAAGGCTTTCGTTCGAAAGATGGGGGATATCACATTGGGAAATCCATAAGTTACGATGTGTTTACTTTGACGCATATATTGCGGGGAACCCAAATGCTATTTTACGCAATGGGTTAAGAAATTATTTTGACTCAATATATCCGAATATTGGACTTCGTGATTTAGAAAAAGCGGCTAACATGCAACATAAAGAAGCATGTTATGCTTACGAATTAGTAATGTTCGCTTCTCACCAAAGTGAGAACAAGAACATCGGGCTACAACTATTAAACAAAACGTTCCCACAAATGACGGAGTCGGTAATTGGGGTAAGAAATGAGGTTTTTAGATTGTTACGGGACTGTTGGACATTACGTAACCCTCATTCCTTTGACGACGTTACAACACGCTGTCTTATCAACAGCCATAACGGTTATGTTCCACAAGACCAAGGATGGGAAGTAGTCCTAGTAAAACCAGAATGCATGACTTGTTTCTGGACGTATGAATTACGTGTCTTTATTGCCTTTGCTGAACGACTTGTGTACTAGCTAGAATTATCTTCACAACTATCTTGTATCAAAGTTATTGTGTGCTATATTTCATGCTTTATGTAAAATAAGCGGTATTGTAAGTTTGTAAAATATTGTATAAAAGTTTGAATGCGAAATATTATTATAATCAGTTTTTCATATAGAATTGTAGTAGTTGAATTGTATATTAGCTACTAAGTATGAACTTAACGGGTAGGTAATAGCCGAATTTAAACTTATAAAACGCTAATATGAAGAAAAAGCTTTTATAAATGAGTTCATATTATGCTACGAAATACTATTAACTACTCTTAATATTCTGTATGATTAACTTGTTCCATTTGACTATTTTGAAGAAAATGGCACCTACTACTCGACACACTGTGAATATGAATGAAGAGGAATTCCGTACTTTTCTAGCTTCAAACATAACCGCAGTACAGGTTGCGCTACATACCAACAATAACCTTGGATCTAGCAGTACAGGAAATCGTGTAGGATGCACCTACAAAGAATTCACTGCCTGTAAACCTTTGGAATTTGATGGAACCGAAGGACCGATCGGATTGAAACGGTGGACCGAGAAGGTCGAATCGGTGTTTGCCATAAGTAAGTGTACTGAAGAGGACAAAGTGAAGTACGCTACGCATACCTTCACAGGTTATGCGTTAACATGGTGGAATACCTATCTAGAGCAAGTGGGACAAGATGATGCGTACGCACTACCGTGGTCAGCATTCAAGCACTTGATGAACGAGAAGTACCGTCCCAGAACCGAGGTAAATAAGCTCAAGACAGAACTTAGAGGGTTACGAACCCAAGGATTTGATATTACCACGTACGAAAGACGATTCACAGAATTGTGCCTATTGTGTCCGGGAGCGTTCGAAGATGAGGAAGAGAAGATCGACGCGTTTGTGAAAGGATTACCGGAAAGAATTCAAGAAGATATAAGTTCACACGAGCCCGCCTCCATACAACAGGCATGTAGAATGGCTCACAAACTAGTGAACCAGATTGAAGAAAGAATTAAAGAACAGACTGCTGAAGAGGCCAATGTGAAGCAAGTCAAAAGAAAGTGGGAGAAAAACGGTGATAAGAATCACCAATACAACAACAACAGCAATTACAACAATAATCGCAACAATTATCCCAACAATCGCAACATCAATCGCAACTACAACAAACGGCCCAACAACAACAACAACAACAACAACAACAACAACAACAACAACAACAACTACAATAATCATCCCAACAACAATAATAACCGCAACAACAACAACAATCAGAAGCAGCTATGCCAATGGTGTGAAAAGTATCACTCGGGGTTCTGCACCAAATTTTGCAACAAGTGTAAAAGAAATGGTCATAGCGCGGTGAAGTGTGAGGTCTACGGACCAGGGGTTAATAGAACGAAAGGAACAAATGGTGTCGGAACGAGTAATGGCGGAGCAAGTAGTGTCGGAGCAAGTTATGCCAATGTAGTTTGTTATAAGTGGAAAACCGGGCCACAATATTAGAAATTGCCCGAACCAGGAGAACACGAATGGATAAAGCCGCGGAAGAGTTTTCAATATTAATGCGGCAGAGGCACAGGAAGACCCGGAGCTTGTTACGGGTACGTTTCTTATTGATAATAAATCTGCTTACGTTTTATTTGATTCGGGTGCGGATAGAAGCTATATGAGTAGAGATTTTTGTGCTAAATTAAGTTGTCCATTGACGCTTTTGGATAGTAAATTTTTACTCGAATTAGCAAATGGTAAATTAATTTTAGCAGATAATATATGTCGGAATCGAGAAATTAAACTGGTTAGCGAAACATTTAAGATTGATTTGATACCAGTAGAGTTAGGGAGTTTTGATGTGATACTCGGTATGGACTGGTTGAAAGAAGTGAAAGCAGAGATCGTTTGTTACAAAAATACAATTCGTATTATACGAGAAAAAGGAAAACCCTTAATGGTGTACGGAGAAAAGGGCAACACGAAGCTACATCTTATTATTAATTTGAAGGCACAAAAACTAATAAGAAAAGGTTGCTATGCTGTTCTAGCACACGTCGAGAAAGTACAAACTGAAGAAAAGAGCATCAATGATGTTCCCATTGCAAAAGAATTTCCCGATGTATTTCCGAAAGAATTACCGGGATTACCCCCACATCGATCCGTTGAATTTCAAATAGATCTTGTACCAGGAGCTGCACCAATAGCTCGTGCTCCTTACAGACTCGCACCCAGCGAGATGAAAGAACTGCAAAGCCAATTACAAGAACTTTTAGAGCGTGGTTTCATTCGACCAAGCACATCACCGTGGGGAGCTCCTGTTTTGTTTGTCAAGAAGAAAGATGGTACATTCAGGTTGTGTATCGACTACCGAGAGTTGAACAAACTTACCATCAAGAATCGCTACCCACTACCGAGAATCGACGACTTATTTGATCAACTACAAGGCTCGTCTGTTTATTCAAAGATTGACTTACGTTCCGGGTATCATCAAATGCGGGTGAAAGAAGATGATATTCCAAAGACTGCTTTCAGAACACGTTACGGTTATTACGAGTTTATGGTCATGCCTTTGGTTTAACTAATGCACCAGCTGTGTTCATGGACCTTATGAACCGAGTGTGTGGACCATACCTTGACAAGTTTGTCATTGTTTTCATTGATGACATACTTATTTACTCAAAGAATGACCAAGAACACGGTGAACATTTGAGAAAGGTGTTAGAAGTATTGAGGAAGAAAGAATTGTACGCTAAGTTTTCAAAGTGTGCATTTTGGTTGGAAGAAGTTCAATTCCTTGGTCACATAGTGAACAAAGAAGGTATTAAGGTGGATCCGGCAAAGATAGAAACTGTTGAAAAGTGGAAAACCCCGAAAACTCCGAAACACATACGCCAGTTTTTAGGACTAGCTGGTTACTACAGAAGGTTCATCCAAGACTTTTCCAGAATAGCAAAACCCTTGACTGCATTAACGTATAAAGGGAAGAAATTTGAATGGAATGATGAACAAGAGAAAGCGTTTCAGTTATTGAAGAAAAAGCTAACTACGGCACCTATATTGTCATTGCCTGAAGGGAATGATGATTTTGTGATTTATTGTGACGCATCAAAGCAAGGCCTCGTTTGTGTATTAATGCAACGAACGAATGTGATTGCTTATGCGTCTAGACAATTGAAGATTCACGAACAAAATTATACGACGCATGATTTGGAATTAGGCGCGGTTGTTTTTGCATTAAAGACTTGGAGGCACTACTTATATGGGGTCAAAAGTATTATATATACCGACCACAAAAGTCTTCAACACATATTTAATCAGAAACAACTGAATATGAGGCAGCGTAGGTGGATTGAATTATTGAATGATTACGACTTTGAGATTCGTTACCACCCGGGAAAGGCAAATGTGGTAGCCGACGCTTTGAGCAGAAAGGACAGAGAACCCATTCGAGTAAAATCTATGAATATAATGATTCACACTAACCTTACTACTCAAATAAAGGAGGCGCAACAAGGAGTTTTAAAAGAGGGAAATTTAAAGGATGAAATACCCAAAGGATCGGAGAAGCATCTTAATATTCGGGAAGACGGAACCCGGTATAGGGCTGAAAGGATTTGGGTACCAAAATTTAGAGATATGAGAGAAATGGTACTTAGAGAAGCTCATAAAACCAGATACTCAATACATCCTGGAACGGGGAAGATGTACAAGGATCTCAAGAAACATTTTTGGTGGCCGGGTATGAAAGCCGATGTTGCTAAATACGTAGGAGAATGTTTGACGTGTTCTAAGGTCAAAGCTGAGCATCAGAAACCATCAGGTCTACTTCAACAACCCGAAATCCCGGAATGGAAATGGGAAAACATTACCATGGATTTCATCACTAAATTGCCAAGGACTACAAGTGGTTTTGATACTATTTGGGTAATAGTTGATCGTCTCACCAAATCAGCACACTTCCTGCCAATAAGAGAAGATGACAAGATGGAGAAGTTAGCACGACTGTATTTGAAGGAAGTCGTCTCCAGACATGGAATACCAATCTCTATTATCTCTGATAGGGATGGCAGATTTATTTCAAGATTCTGGCAGACATTACAGCAAGCATTAGGAACTCGTCTAGACATGAGTACTGCCTATCATCCACAAACTGATGGGCAGAGCGAAAGGACGATACAAACGCTTGAAGACATGCTACGAGCATGTGTTATTGATTTCGGAAATAGTTAGGATCGACATCTACCGTTAGCAGAATTTTCCTACAACAACAGCTACCATTCAAGTATTGAGATGGCGCCGTTTGAAGCACTTTATGGTAGAAAGTGCAGGTCTCCGATTTGTTGGAGTGAAGTGGGGGATAGACAGATTACGGGTCCGGAGATTATACAAGAAACTACCGAGAAGATCATCCAAATTCAACAACGGTTGAAAACCGCCCAAAGTCGACAAAAGAGCTACGCTGACATTAAAAGAAAAGATATAGAATTTGAAATTGGAGAGATGGTCATGCTTAAAGTTGCACCTTGGAAAGGCGTTGTTCGATTTGGTAAACGAGGGAAATTAAATCCAAGGTATATTGGACCATTCAAGATTATTGATCGTGTCGGACCAGTAGCTTACCGACTTGAGTTACCTCAACAACTCGCGGCTGTACATAACACTTTCCACGTCTCGAATTTGAAGAAATGTTTTGCTAAAGAAGATCTCACTATTCCGTTAGATGAAATCCAAATCAACGAAAAACTTCAATTCATCAAAGAACCCGTCGAAATAATGGATCGTGAGGTTAAAAGACTTAAGCAAAACAAGATACCAATTGTTAAGGTTCGATGGAATGCTCGTAGAGGACCCGAGTTCACCTGGGAATGTGAAGATCAGATGAAGAAGAAATACCCGCATCTATTTCCAGAAGATTCGTCAACACCTTCAACAGCTTAAAATTTCGGGACGAAATTTATTTAACGGGTAGGTACTGTAGTGACCCGAACTTTTCCATGTTTATATATATTAATTGAGATTGATATTTACATGATTAAATGTTTCCAACATGTTAAGCAATCAAACTTTTTAAGACTTGATTAATTGAAATATGTTTCATATAGACAATTGACCACCCAAGTTGACCGGTGATTCACGAACGTTAAAACTTGTAAAAACTATATGATGACATATATATGGATATATATATATATAGTTAACATGATACTATGATAAGTAAACATATCATTAAGTATATTAACAATGAACTACATATGTAAAAACAAGACTACTAACTTAATGATTTTTAAACGAGACATATATGTAACGATTATCGTTGTAAAGACATTTAATGTATATATATCATATTAAGAGATATTCATACATGATAATATCATGATAATATAATAATTTAAAATCTCATTTGATATTATAAACATTGGGTTAACAACATTTAACAAGATCGTTAACCTAAAGGTTTCAAAACAACACTTACATGTAACGACTAACGATGACTTAACGACTCAGTTAAAATGTATATACATGTAGTGTTTTAATATGTATTTATACACTTTTGAAAGACTTCAATACACTTATCAAAATACTTCTACTTAACAAAAATGCTTACAATTACATCCTCGTTCAGTTTCATCAACAATTCTACTAGTATGCACCCGTATTCGTACTCGTACAATACACAGCTTTTAGATGTATGTACTATTGGTATATACACTCCAATGACCAGCTCTTAGCAGCCCATGTGAGTCACCTAACACATGTGGGAACCATCATTTGGCAACTAGCATGAAATATCTCATAAAATTACAAAAATATGAGTAATCATTCATGACTTATTTACATGAAAACAAAATTACATATCCTTTATATCTAATCCATACACCAACGACCAAAAACACCTACAAACACTTTCATTCTTCAATTTTCTTCATCTAATTGATCTCTCTCAAGTTCTATCTTCAAGTTCTAAGTGTTCTTCATATATTCTACAAGTTCTAGTTACATAAAATCAAGAATACTTTCAAGTTTGCTAGCTCACTTCCAATCTTGTAAGGTGATCATCCAACCTTAAGAAATCTTTGTTTCTTACAGTAGGTTATCATTCTAATACAAGGTAATAATCATATTCAAACTTTGGTTCAATTTCTATAACTATAACAATCTTATTTCAAGTGATGATCTTACTTGAACTTGTTTTCGTGTCATGATTCTGCTTCAAGAACTTCGAGCCATCCAAGGATCCGTTGAAGCTAGATCCATTTTTCTATTTTCCAGTAGGTTTATCCAAGGAACTTAAGGTAGTAATGATGTTAATAACATCATTCGATTCGTACATATAAAGCTATCTTATTCGAAGGTTTAAACTTGTAATCACTAGAACATAGTTTAGTTAATTCTAAACTTGTTCGCAAACAAAAGTTAATCCTTCTAACTTGACTTTTAAAATCAACTAAACACATGTTCTATATCTATATGATATGCTAACTTAATGATTTAAAACCTGGAAACACGAAAAACAACGTAAAATCGGATTTACGCCGTCGTAGTAACACCGCGGGCTGTTTTGGGTTAGTTAATTAAAAACTATGATAAACTTTGATTTAAAAGTTGTTATTCTGAGAAAATGATTGTTATTATGAACATGAAACTATATCCAAAAATTATGGTTAAACTCAAATTGGAAGTATGCTTTCTAAAATGGTCATCTAGACGTCGTTCTTTCGACTGAAATGACTACCTTTACAAAAACGACTTGTAACTTATTTTTCTGACTATAAACCTATACTTTCTCTGTTTATATTCATAAAATAGAGTTCAATATGAAACCATAGCAATTTGATTCACTCAAAACGGATTTAAAATGAAGAAGTTATGGGTAAAACAAGATTGGATAATTTTTCTCATTTTAGCTACGTGAAAATTGGTAACAAATCTATTCCAACCATAATTTAATCAACTTGTATTGTATATTATGTAATCTTGAGATACCATAGACACGTATACAATGTTTCGACCTATCATGTCGACACATCTATATTATTTCGGAACAACCATAGACACTCTATATGTGAATGTTGGAGTTAGCTATACAGGGTTGAGGTTGATTCCAAAATATATATAGTTTGAGTTGTGATCAATACTGAGATACGTATACACTGGGTCGTGGATTGATTCAAGATAATATTTATCGATTTATTTCTGTACATCTAACTGTGGACAACTAGTTGTAGGTTACTAACGAGGACAGCTGACTTAATAAACTTAAAACATCAAAATATATTAAAAGTGTTGTAAATATATTTTGAACATACTTTGATATATATGTATATATTGTTATAGGTTCGTGAATCAACCAGTGGCCAAGTCTTACTTCCCGATGAAGTAAAAATCTGTGAAAGTGAGTTATAGTCCCACTTTTAAAATCTAATATTTTTGGGATGAGAATACATGCAGGTTTTATAAATGATTTACAAAATAGAAACAAGTACGTGAAACTACATTATATGGTTGAAT
This sequence comes from Rutidosis leptorrhynchoides, assembly GCF_046630445.1. Lineage (NCBI taxonomy): Eukaryota > Viridiplantae > Streptophyta > Magnoliopsida > Asterales > Asteraceae > Rutidosis > Rutidosis leptorrhynchoides. The sequence continues at coordinate 291,448,016 of NC_092341.1, read as the reverse complement.
TATCAAAATCGAATATGCCCCTTTTTATTAAGTCTGGTAATCTAAGAATTAGGGAACAGACACCCTAATTGACGCGAATCCTAAAGATAGATCTATTGGGCCTAACAAACCCCATCCAAAGTACCGGATGCTTTAGTACTTCGAAATTTATATCATATCCGAAGGGTGTCCCGGAATGATGGGGATATTCTTATATATGCATCTTGTTAATGTCGGTTACCAGGTGTTCACCATATGAATGATTTTTATCTCTATGTATGGGATGTGTATTGAAATATGAAATCTTGTGGTCTATTATTATGATTTGATATATATATGTTAAACCTATAACTCACCAACATTTTTGTTGACGTTTTAAGCATGTTTATTCTCAGGTGATTATTAAGAGCTTCCGCTGTCGCATACTTAAATAAGGACGAGATTTGGAGTCCATGCTTGTATGATATTGTGTAAAAACTGCATTCAAGAAACTTATTTTGTTGTAACATATTTGTATTGTAAACCATTATGTAATGGTCGTGTGTAAACAGGATATTTTAGATTATCATTATTTGATAATCTACGTAAAGCTTTTTAAACCTTTATTGATGAAATAAAGGTTATGGTTTGTTTTAAAATGAATGCAGTCTTTGAAAAACGTCTCATATAGAGGTCAAAACCTCGCAACGAAATCAATTAATATGGAACGTTTTTAATCAATAAGAACGGGACATTTCAGTTTTGATGTAATAATTAGCATGGACTGGTTGAAAAAGGTGAGAGCAGAAGTCGTTTGTTACAAAAATGCGATTCACATTGTGCGTGAAAAAGGAAAACCTTTAATGGTGTACGGAGAAAATAATAATGCGAAATTAAATCTTATTAGTAGTATGAAGGCGCAAAAACTAATAAGAAAAGGTTGTTACGTCATTCTAGCACACATCGAGGAAGTTAAACCTGAAGAAAAGAACATCAGTGATGTTCCCGTCGCAAAAGAATTTCACGATGTATTTCCGAAAGAATTATCGGGATTACCCCCACATCGATCCGTTGAATTTCAAATAGACCTTGTACCAGGAGCTGCACCAATAGCTCGTGCTCCATACAGACTCGCACCCAGCGAAATGAAAGAATTACAAAGTCAGTTACAAGAACTTTTAGAGCGTGGTTTCATTCGACCAAGTACATTACCGTGGGGAGCTCCTGTTTTATTTGTCAAGAAGAATGATGGTACATTTACGTTGTGTATCGACTACCGAGTGAAATGTCCCATTCATATTGATTATAAACTTTCCATATTAATTGATTTCGTTGCGAGGTTTTGACCTCTATATGAGACGTTTTTCAAAGACTGCATTCATTTTTAAAACAACCATAACCTTTATTTTATCAATAAAGGTTTCAAAAGCATTACGTAGATTATCAAATAATGATAATCTAAAATATACTGTTTACACACGACCATTACATAATGGTTTACAATAGAAATATATTACATCGACATATGTTTCTTGAATGCAGTTTTTACCCAATATCATACAAACATGGACTCCAAATCTCGTCCTTATTTAAGTATGCGACAGCGGAAGCTCTTAATAATCACCTGAGAATAAACATGCTTAAAACGTCAACAAAAATGTTGGTGAGTTATAGGTTTAACCTATATATATCAAATCATAATAATAGACCACAAGATTTCATATTTCAATACACATCCCATACATAGAGATAAAAATCATTCATATGGTGAACACCTGGTAACCGACATTAACAAGATGCATATATAAGAATATCCCCATCATTCAGGGACACCCTTCGGATATGATATAAATTTCGAAGTACTAAAGCATCCGGTACTTTGGATGGGGTTTGTTCGGCCCAATAGATCTATCTTTAGGATTCGCGTCAATTAGGGTGTCTGTTCCCTAATTCTTAGATTACCAGACTTAATAAAAAGGGGCATATTCGATTGTGATAATTCAACCATATAATGTAGTTTCACGTACTTGTGTCTATTTTGTAAATCATTTATAAAACCTGCATGTATTCTCATCCCAAAAATATTAGATTTTAAAAGTGGGACTATAACTCACTTTCACAGATTTTTACTTCATCGGGAAGTAAGACTTGGCCACTGGTCTATTCACGAACCTATAACAAATATGTACATATATATCAAAGTACGTTCAAAATATATTTACAACATTTTTAATACGTTTTACTGTTTTAAGTTTATTAAGTCAGCTGTCCTTGTTAGTAACCTACAACTAGTTGTCCATAATTAGATGTACAGAAATAAATCGATATATATTATCTTGAATCAATCCACGACCCAGTGTATACACGTCTCAGTCTAGATCACAACTCAAAGTATATATATATTTTTGGAATCAACCTCAACCCTGTATAGCTAACTCCAACATTACTGCATATAGAGTGTCTATGGTTGTTCCAAATAATATATATACATGGGTCGATATGATATGTCAAAACATTTGCATACGTGTCTATAGTATCCCAAGATTACATAATATATTAGAATACATGTATAATACAATATAAGTTAGCTAGGATATGATTTGTATAGATTTGTTAAACATTTCCCGTAGCTAAAAAGATCAAAAATATCCAATCTTGTTTTACCCATAACTTCTTCGTTTTAAATCCGTTTTGAGTGAATCCAATTGCTATGGTTTCATATTGAACTTAAGTTTATGAATCTATACAGAAAAAGTATAAGTTTATAGTCATAATTACAGGTTACAAGTCATTTTTGTAAAGATAGTCATTTCAGTCGAAAGAACGACGTCTAGATGACCATTTTGGAAAACATACTTCCACTTTGAGTTTAACCATGATTTTTGGATATAGTTTCATGTTCATATGAAAAATCATTTTCCTAGAAGAACAACTTTTAAATCAAAATTTTTCATAGTTTTTAATTAACTAACCCAAAACAACCTGCGGTGTTACTACAACGGCGTATATCCGGTTTTACGGTGTTTTTCGTATTTTCCGATTTTAAATCATTAAGTTAGCATATCATATAGATATAGAACATGTGTTTATTAGATTTTAAAAGTCAAGTTAGGAGGATTAACTTTTGTTTGCGAACAAGTTTAGAATTAACTAAACTATGTTCTAGTAATTTCAAGTTTAAACCTTCTAATAAGATAGCTTTATATGTATGAATCGAATGATGTTATGAACATCATTACTACCTCAAGTTTTCTGGATAAAACTACTGTAAATGAGAAAAATGGATCTAGCTTCAAAGGATCCTTGGATGGCTTGAAAGTTCTTGAAGCAGAATCATGACACGAAAACAAATTCAAGTAAGATTTCCACTCGAAATAAGATTGTTATAGTTACAGAAATTGAATCAAAGTTTGAATATGAGTATTACCTTGTATTAGAAAGATATCTTACTGTAAATAAGAAAGATTTCTTGAAGTTGGATGATCACTTTACAAGATTGGAAGTAAGCTAGCAAACTTGGAAGTATTCTTGATTTTATGAAACTAGAACTAATAGAATTTATGAAGAACACTTAGAACTTGAAGATGGAACTTGAGAGAGATCACTTAGATGAATAAAATTGAAGAATTAAAGTGTTTGTAGGTGTTTTTGGTCGTTGGTATATGGATTAGATATAAAGGATGTGTAATTTTGTTTTCATGTAAATAAGTCATGATGATTACTCATATTTTTGTAATTTTATGAGATATTTCATGCTAGTTGCCAAATGATGGTTTTCACATGTGTTAGGTGACTCACATTGGCTGCTAAAAGCTGATCATTGGAGTGTATATACCAATAGTACATATATCTAAAAGCTGTGTATTGTACGAGTACGAATACAGGTGCATACGAGTAGAATTGTTGATGAAACTGAACGAGGATGTAATTGTAAGCATTTTTGTTAAGTAGAAGTATTTTGATAAGTGTCTTGAAGTCTTTCAAAAGTGTATGAATACATATTAAAACACTACATGTATATACATTTTAACTGAGTCGTTAAGTCATCGTTAGTCGTTACATGTAAATGTTGATTTGAAACCTTTAAGTTAACGATCTTGTTAAATGTTATTAACCCAATGTTTATTATATCTAATGAGATGTTAAATTATTATATTATCATGATATTATGATATATTAATATATCTTAATATGATATATATATACATTTAAATGTCGTTACAACGATAATCGTTACATATATGTCTCTTTTCGAAATCATTAAGTTAGTAGTCTTGTTTTTACATATGTAGTTCATTGTTAACACACTTAATGATATATTTAAATATCATTTTATCATGTTAAATAAAGTGTATCAATATCTTAATATGATACATATGTATTTAGTAGACGTTATCATAACGATAATCGTTATATATATCATTTCGAGTTTCTTAACTTAGTAATCTCATTTCTTATGTATATCACACATTGTTAATATACTTAGTGAGATACTTAATCATCATAATCTCATGTCAACCATATATATATGTCTATATATACCACAACATATAGTTTTTACAAATTTGTAACGTTCGTGAATCGCCGGTCAACTTGGGTGATCAATTGTCTATATGAAACTTATTTCATTTAATCAAGTCTTAACAAGTTTGACTGCTTAACACGTTGGAAACATTTAGTCATATAAATATCAATCTCAATTAATATATATAAACATGGAAAAGTTCGGGTCACTACAGTACCTACCCGTTAAATAAATTTCGTCCCGAAATTTTAAGCTGTTGAAGGTGTTGACGAATCTTCTGGAAATAGATACGGGTATTTCTTCTTCATCTAATCTTCATGCTCTCAGGTGAACTCGGGTCCTCTATGAGCATTCCATCGAACCTTAACAATCGGTATCTTGTTTTGCTTAAGTCTTTTAACCTCACGATCCATTATTTCGACGGGTTCTTCAATGAATTAAAGTTTTTCATTGATTTGGATTTCGTCCAACAGAATAGTGAGATCTTCTTTAGCAAAACATTTCTTCAAATTCGAGACGTGGAAAGTGTTATTTACCACCGTGAGTTGTTGAGGTAGCTCCAGTTGGTAAGCTACTAGTCCGACACGATCTATAATCTTGAATGGTCCAATGTACCTTGGATTTAGTTTCCCCCGTTTACCAAATCGAACAACGCCTTTCCAAGGTGAAACCTTAAGCATGACCATTTCTCTAATTTCAAACTTTATATCTTTTCTTTTACTGTCCGCGTAGCTCTTTTGTCAATTCTGGGCGGTTTTCAATCGTTGTTGAATTTGGATGATTTTCTCGGTAGTTTCTTGTATTATCTCCGGACCCGTAATCTGTCTATCCCCCACTTCATTCCAACAAATTGGAGACCTGCACATTCTACCATAAAGTGCCTCAAACGGTGCCATCTCAATACTAGAATGATAACTGTTGTTGTAGAAAAATTCTGCTAACGGTAGGTGTCGATCCCAACTGTTTCCGAAATCAATAACACATGCTTGTAGCATGTCTTCAAGCGTTTGTATCGTTCTTTTGCTCTGCCCATCAGTTTGTGGATAATAGGCAGTACTCATGTCTAGACGAGTCCCCAATGCTTGTTGCAACGTCTGCCAGAACCTTGAAACAAATCTACCATCCCTATCAGAGAAAATCGAGACGGGTATTCCATGTTTGGAGACAACCTCCTTCAAATACAATTGCGACAACTTCTCCATTTTGTCATCTTCTCTCATTGGCAGGAAGTTTGCTGACTTGGTGAGACAATCAACTATTACCCAAATAGTATCATAACCACTTGCAGTCCTTGGCAATTTAGTAATGAAATTCATGGTAATGTTTTCCCATTTCCATTTCAGGATTTCAGGTTGTTGTAGTAGACCTGATGGTTTCTGATGTTCAGCTTTGACCTTAGAACACGTCAAACATTCTCCTACATATTTAGCAATATCGGCTTTCATACCCGGCCACCAAAAGTGTTTCTTGAGATCTTTATACATCTTCCCCGCTCCGGGATGTATTGAATATCTGTTTTTATGTGCTTCTTTAAGTACCATTTCTCTCACATCTCTAAACCTTGGTACCCAAATTCTATCAGCCCTATATCGGGTTCCGTCTTCTTGAATGTTAATATGTTTCTCTGATCCTTTAGGTATCTCATTCTTCAACTTTCCTTCTTTTACAACCCCCTGTTGCGCCTCCTTTATTTGAGTAGTAAGGTTAGTACGAATAATTATATTCATAGCTTTTACCCGTATAGGTTCTCTATCCTTTCTACTCAAAGCGTCGGCTACCACATTCGCCTTCCCCGGGTGGTATCGAATCTCAAAATCATAATCATTCAACAGTTCAATCCACCTGCGTTGTCTCATATTCAGTTGCTTCTGATTAAATATATGTTGGAGACTTTTGTGGTCGGTATATATAATACTTTTGACCCCATATAAGTAGTGCCTCCAAGTCTTTAATGCAAAAACAACAGCACCCAATTCCAAATCATGAGTTGTATAATTTTGCTCGTGAATCTTCAATTGTCTAGACGCATAAGCAATCACCTTCGTTCGTTGCATTAATACACAACCGAGACCTTACTTTGATGCGTAACAATAAATCACAAAATCATCATTCCCTTCAGGCAATGACAATATAGGTGCCGCAGTTAGCTTTTTCTTCAATAACTGAAACGCCTTCTCTTGTTCATCCTTCCATTCAAATTTCTTCCCTTTATGCATTAATGCAGTCAAGGGTTTTGCTATTTTGGAGAAATCTTGGATGAATCTTCTGTAGTAACCAGCCAATCCTAAAAATTGACGTATATGCTTTGGAGTTTTTGGGGGTTCCCACTTTTCAACGGTTTCGATCTTTGTCGGGTCCACCTGGATACCTTCTTTGTTCACTATGTGACCCAGGAATTGAACTTCTTCCAACCAAAATGCACACTTTGAAAACTTAGCATACAGTTTTTCTTTCCTCAATACTTCTAGCACTTTTCTCAAATGTTCTTCGTGCTCTTGATCATTCTTTGAGTAAATAAGTATGTCATCGATGAAAATAATGACAAACTTGTCAAGATATGGCCCACACACTCGGTTCATAAGGTCCATGAACACAGTTGGTGCGTTAGTCAATCCAAATGGCATAACCATAAACTCGTAATGACCGTAACGCGTCCTAAAAACAGTCTTTGGAATATCATCCTCCTTCACCAGCATTTGATGATACCCAGAACGTAAATCAATCTTCGAATAAATTGACGAGCCTTGTAGTTGATCAAATAAATCGTCGATTCTCGGTAGTGGGTAGCGGTTCTTGATGGTAAGTTTGTTCAACTCTCTGTAGTCAATACACAACCTAAATGTACCATCCTTCTTATTGACAAACAAAACAGGAGCTCCCCATGGTGATCTACTTGGTCAAATAAAACCACGTTCTAATAGTTCTTGCAGTTGGCTTTGCAGTTCTTTCATCTCGCTGGGTGCGAGTCTATAAGGAGCACGAGCTATTGGGGCATCTCCTGGTACAAGATCTATTTGAAATTCAACAGATCGATGTGGAGGTAGTCCCGGTAATTCTTTCGGAAATACATCGGGAAATTCTTTTGCGACGGGAACATCATTGACACTCTTTTCTTCAGTTTATACTTTCTCAACGTGTGCGGTGTGCTAGAACAGCATAGCAACCTTTTCTTATTAGTTTTGGTGCCTTCAAATTACTAATAAGATGTAGCTTCGTGTTGCCCTTTTCTCCGTACACCATTAAGGGTTCTCTTTCTTCTCATACAATACGAATTGCATTTTTATAACATACGATCTCTGCTTTCACCTTCTTCAGCCAGTCCATGCCAACTATTACATCAAAACTCCCTAACTCTACTGGTATCAAATCAATCTTAAATATTTCGCTACCCAGTTTAATTTCTTGATTTCGGCATATATAATCTGCTGAAATTAATTTACCGTTTGCTAATTCGAGTAAAAATTTACTATCCAATGGCGTCAATGGACAACTTAATTTAGCACAAAAATCTCTACTCATATAGCTTCTATCCGCACCCGAATCAAATAAAACGTAAGCAGATTTATTGTCAATAAGAAACGTACCCGTAACAAGCTCTGGGTCTTCCTGTGCCTCTGCCCCATTAATATTGAAAACTCTTCCGTGGCCTTGTCCATTCGTGTTCTCCTGGTTCTTGCAATTTCTAATAATGTGGCCCGGTTTTCCACATTTATAACAAACTACATTGGCATAACTTGCTCCGACACTACTTGCTCCGCATTACTCGTTTCAACATCATTTGTTCCTTTCGTTCTGTTAACCCCTGGTCCGTAGACCTCACACTTCGCCGCGCTATGACCATTTCTTTTACGCTTGTTGCAAAATTTGGTGCAGAACCCCGAGTGATACTTTTCACACCTTTGGCATAGCTGCTTCTGATTGTTGTTGTTGTTGTTGCGGTTGTTATTGTTGTTGGGATGATTGTTGTAGTTGCTGTTGTTGTTGTTTTGCCATTTGTTGTAGTTGCGATTGATGTTGCGATTGTTGGGAAAGTTGTTGTTGTTTTGGTGACTCTTATCACTGTTTTCCTCCCACTTTCTTTTGACTAGCTTCACGTTAGCCTCTTCGGCCGCCTGTTCTTTAATTCTTCCCTCAATCTGGTTCACTAGTTTGTGAGCCATTCTATATGCCTTTTGTATGGAGGAAGGCTCGTGTGAACTTATATCTTCTTGGATTCTCTCCGGTAACCCTTTCACAAACGCATCGATCTTCTCTTTCTCATCTTCGAACGCTCTCGAACACAATAGGCACAATTCTGTGAATCATCTTTCGTACGAAGTAATATCGAATCCCTGTGTTCGTAACCCTCTAAGTTCTGACTTGAGCTTATTGACCTCGGTTCTAAGATGGTACTTCTCGTTCATCAAGTGCTTGAATGCTGACCATGGTAGCGCATAAGCAGCATCTTGTCCCACTTGCTCTAGATAGGTATTCCACCATGTTAACGCAATACCTGTGAAGGTATACGTAGCGTACTTCACTTTGTCTCCTTCAGCACACTTACTTATGGCAAAGACCGATTCAAATTTCTCGGTCCACCGTTTCAATCCGATTGGTCCTTCGGTCCCATCAAATTCTGAAGGTTTGCAGGCAGTGAATTCCTTGTAGGAGCATCCTACACGATTTCTTGCGCCGTTAGCTGTATTGCTAGATTCGGAGTTATTGTTGGTATGTAGCGCGGCCTGTACTGCGGCTATGTTTGAAGCAAGAAAGGCACGAAATTCCTCTTCGCTCATATTCAAGGTGTGTCGAGTAGTCGGTGCCATTTCCTTCAAAATAGTCAAATGAAACAAGTTAATCATACAGAATATTAAGAGTAGTCAATAGTATCTCGTAGCATAATATGAACTCATTTATAAAAGCTTTTTCTTCATATTAGCGTTTTATAAGTTTAAATTCGGGTACTACCTACCCGTTAAGTTCATACTTAGTAGCTAATATACAATTCAACTACTACAATTCCATATGAAAAACTTGATTATAATAATATATCACATATAAATATTCTTCAAACTTACAACTTCGCTATATTACATATAACATGAAATATAGTACACTATGATACAGGACAGTTTTGAAGATAAATCTAGTTAATATGCAAGTTGTTCAGCAAAGGAAATAAAGACACGTAATTCATAAGTCCAGAAACAAGTCATGCATTCTGGTTTTACTAAGACGACTTCCCATCCTTGGTCTTGTGGAAAATAACCGTTATGACCATTGGCTAGGCAGCATGTTGTAATGTCGTCAAAAAGACGAGGGTTTCATAATGTCCAACAGCCCCCGTAATAATCTAAAAACCTTGTTTCTCACCCCAACTACTGAATCCGTCACTTGTTGGAAAGTTTTATTTAAAAGCTGTAATCCGATGTTCTTTTTCTCACTTTGGTAAGAAGCGAACATCGCTAACCTGTAAGCATAACATGCTTCTTTATGTTACATGTTAGAAGCTCTTTCTAATTCACGAAATCCTATGTTGGGATATGTTGAGTCAAAATAGGTTCTTAACTCGTAGCGTAAAATTGCATTTGGGTTCCCCGCATTTAACGCTTTAAAGATAACACGGCGTAACTTACGGTCTCCCCAATGTGATATACCCCACCTATCAAAGGAAAGCCTTTTATAAACTAAGGCATTTCTGGAAAGTCTATCAAATGTTTGACAAGTTAATTTCGTCATAACTAAATGTGCTGATGAATTCTGACCGACTCTAGACAAGATTTCCTCAATCATATCCTCTGGTAGGTCTTCTAAAATATTCGGTTGTCTACCCTTAACGTCCATTTTGTTTTTATACTGTAAAATAGACAAGGATTAGATTCGTAAAAACAAACAATACAAGCAATTTTTACATAGAACATAAAAGTACAAGCACACTACAATACATTTATTACACAACATGCTCACACCCCTCTAATCTGAATCACTGGTTTCTTCTTCTTCAAAATTGGTTTTTTTCCTAATCTTCTAGGGATATATGATGTTCCTCTAATATGAGTCGTCATTTTCCACATTGGTTTAGAAAAACTTGGAGGTTTAGAGGTTCCCGGGTTATTGTCACGATATCGAAAATACGGGTGTTGATGGTACATATAAAGTTCATCAGGGTGGGAATCAGATTTCTCTATTTTGATGCCTTTTCCCTTGTTATTTTCTTTTGCCTCATTAAATTGGGTCGGGGTAATTTCTATAACATCATCGAAATCCTCATCAGGATCCGATTCATCGGAAAATTGGTAATTTTCCCAATATTTTGCTTCCTTAGCGGAAACACCATTGACCATTATTAACTTTGGTCCATTGGTTGAGGATTTTCTTTTATTTGACCGGTTTTCTGTGGTTCCTACTATTCCCCCCTCCGGAACCTCTTCTTCTTTCGGTTCCTCTTCTTCTGGTTCCTCTTCTTCCGGTTCCTCTTCTTCCGGTTCCTTTTCCTCTTCTTTCGGTTCTTCGGGAACTTGTGAATCTTGCCAATATATATTCAACTCTTCATTATTATTATGTGAGTCAATGGGATTTGTGCTAGAGGTAGACATCTATCACACAATATCAAACATATCAAGAGATTAATATATCATATAATATTTACATGTTAATAATATATAGTTTCCAACAAGAATGTTAAGCAATCATTTTTAAAGAAAACACGGTCGAAGTCCAGACTCACTAATGCATCCAAACAAACTCGATAAGACACACTAATGCAAATTTTCTGGTTCTCTAAGACCAACGCTCGGATACCAACTGAAATGTCCCGTTCATATTGATTATAAACGTTCCATATTAATTGATTTCGTTGCGAGGTTTTGACCTCTATATGAGATGTTTTTCAAAGACTGCATTCATTTTTAAAACAACCATAACCTTTATTTTATCAATAAAGGTTTCAAAAGCATTATGTAGATTATCAAATAATGATAATCTAAAATATACTGTTTACACATGACCATTACATAATGGTTTACAATAGAAATATATTACATCGACATATGTTTCTTGAATGCAGTTTTTACACAATATCATATAAACATGGACTCCAAATCTTGTTCTTATTTTAGTATGCAACAGCGGAAGCTCTTAGTATTCAACTGAGAATAAACATGCTTTAAATGTCAACAAAAATGTTGGTGAGTTATAGGTTTAACCTATATATATCAAATCGTAACAATAGACCACAAGATTTTATATTTCAATATACATCCCATAAATAGAGATAAAAATCATTCATATGGTGAACACCTGGTAACCGACATTAACAAGATACATATATAAGAATATCCCCATCATTCCGGGACACCCTTCGGATATGATATAAATTTTGAAGTACTAAAGCATCCGGTACTTTGGATGAGGTTTGTTAGGCCCAATAGATCTATCTTTAGGATTCGCGTCAATTAGGGTGTCTGTTCCCTAATTCTTATATTACCAGACTTAATAAAAAGGGGCATATTCGATTTCGATAATTCAACCATAGAATGTAGTTTCACGTACTTGTGTCTATTTTGTAAATCATTTATAAAACCTGCATGTATTCTCATCCCAAAAATATTAGATTTTAAAAGTGGGACTATAACTCACTTTCACAGATTTTTACTTCGTCGGGAAGTAAGACTTGGCCACTGGTCGATTCACGAACCTATAACAAATATGTACATATATATCAAAGTATGTTCAAAATATATTTACAACATTTTTAATACGTTTTACTGTTTTAAGTTTATTAAGTCAGATGTCCTTGTTAGTAACCTACAACTAGTTGTCCATAATTAGATGTACAGAAATAAATCGATATATATTATCTTGAATCAATCCACGACCCAGTGTATACACGTCTCAGGCTAGATCACAACTCAAAGTATATATATTTTTGGAATCAACCTCAACCCTGTATAGCTAACTCCAACATTACTGCATATAGAGTGTCTATGGTTGTTCCAAATAATATATATACATGGGTCGATATGATATGTCAAAACATTTGCATACGTGTCTATAGTATCCCAAGATTACATAATATATTAGAATACATGTATAATACAATATAAGTTAGCTAGGATATGATTTGTATAGATTTGTTAAACATTTCCCGTAGCTGAAAATATCAAAAATATCCAATCTTGTTTTACCCATAACTTCTTCGTTTTAAATCCGTTTTGAGTGAATCCAATTGCTATGGTTTCATATTGAACTTAAGTTTATGAATTTATACATAAAAAGTATAAGTTTATAGTCGGAATTACAGGTTACAAGTCATTTTTGTAAAGGTAGTCATTTCAGTCGAAAAACGACGTCTAGATGACCATTTTGGAAAACATACTTCCACTTTGAGTTTAACCATGATTTTTGGATATAGTTTCATGTTCATAAGAAAAATCATTTTTCCAGAAGAACAACTTTTAAATCAAAATTTATCATAGTTTTTAATTAACTAACCCAAAACAGCCCGCGGTGTTACTACAACGGCGTATATCCGGTTTTATGGTGTTTTTCGTGTTTTTCGTGTTTTTCGGTTTTAAATCATTAAGTTAGCATATCATATAGATATAGAACATGTGTTTATTTGATTTTAAAAGTCAAGTTAGAAGGATTAACTTTTGTTTGCGAACAAGTTTAGAATTAACTAAACTATGTTCTAGTGATTTCAAGTTTAAACCTTCTAATAAGATAGCTTTATATGTATGAATCGAATGATGTTATGAACATCATTACTACCTCAAGTTTTCTGGATAAAACTACTGGAAATGAGAAAAATAGATCTAGCTTCAAAGGATCCTTGGATGGCTTGAAAGTTCTTGAAGCAGAATCATGACACGAAAACAAGTTCAAGTAAGATTTCCACTCGAAATAAGATTGTTATAGTTACAGAAATTGAATCAAAGTTTGAATATGAGTATTACCTTGTATTAGAAATATATCTTACTATAAATAATAAAGATTTCTTGAAGTTGGATGATCACTTTACAAGATTGGAAGTAAGCTAGCAAACTTGGAAGTATTCTTGATTTTATGAAACTAGAACTTATAGAATTTATGAAGAACACTTAGAACTTGAAGATAGAACTTGAGAGAGATCACTTAGATGAAGAAAATTGAAGAATGAAAGTGTTTGTAGGTGTTTTTGGTCGTTGGTATATGGATTATATATAAAGGATGTGTGATTTTGTTTTCATGTAAATAAATCATGATGATTACTCATATTTTTGTAATTTTATGAGATATTTCATGCTAGTTGCCAAATGATGGTTCCCACATGTGTTAGGTGACTCACATGGGCTGCTAATGAAATGTCCCGTTCATATTGATTATAAACGTTCCATATTAATTGATTTCGTTGCGAGGTTTTGACCTCTATATGAGACGTTTTTCAAAGACTGCATTCATTTTTAAAACAACCATAACTTTTATTTTATCAATAAAGGTTTCAAAAGCATTACGCAGATTATCAAATAATGATAATCTAAAATATACTGTTTACACACGACCATTACATAATGGTTTACAATAGAAATATATTACATCGACATATGTTTCTTGAATGCAGTTTTTACACAATATCATACAAACATGGACTCCAAATCTTGTCCTTATTTTAGTATGCAACATCGGAAACTCTTAGTATTCACCTGAGAATAAACATGCTTTAAATGTCAACAAAAATGTTGGTGAGTTATAGGTTTAACCTATATATATCAAATCATAACAATAGACCACAAGATTTCATATTTCAATATACATCCCATACATAGAGATAAAAATCATTCATATGGTGAACACCTGGTAACCGACATTAACAAGATGCATATATAAGAATATCCCCATCATTCCGGGACACCCTTCGGATATGATATTAATTTCGAAGTACTAAAGCATCCGGTACTTTGGATGGGGTTTGTTAGGCCCAATAGATCTATCTTTAGGATTCGCGTCAATTAGGGTGTCTGTTCCCTAATTCTTAGATTACCAGACTTAATAAAAAGGGGCATATTCGATTTCGATAATTCAACCATAGAATGTAGTTTCACGTACTTGTGTCTATTTTGTAAATCATTTATAAAACCTGCATGTATTCTCATCCCAAAAATATTAGATTTTAAAAGTGGGACTATAACTCACTTTCACAGATTTTTACTTCGTCGGGAAGTAAGACTTGGCCACTGGTTGATTCACGAATCTATAACAAATATGTACATATATATCAAAGTATATTCAAAATATATTTACAACACTTTTAATACATTTTGATGTTTTAAGTTTATTAAGTCAGCTGTTCTCGTTGGTAACCTACAACTAGTTGTCCAACGTTAGATGTACAGAAAAAAAAATGATATATATTATCTTGAATCAATCCACGACCCAGTGTATACACGTCTCAGGCTAGATCACAACTCAAAGTATATATATTTTTGGAATCAACCTCAACCCTGTATAGCTAACTCCCACATTACTGCATATAGAGTGTCTATGGTTGTTCCAAATAATATATACACATGGGTCGATATGATATGTCAAAACATTTGCATACGTGTCTATGGTATCCCAAGATTACATAATATATTAGAATACATGTATAATACAATATAAGTTAGCTAGGATATGATTAATATAGATTTGTTACCAATTTTCACGTTGCTACAACAAGAAAAATTATCCAATCTTGTTTTACCCATAACTTCTTCATTTTAAATCCGTTTTGAGTGAATCAAATTGCTATGGTTTCATATTGAACTCTATTTTATGAATCTAAATAGAAAAAGTATAGGTTTATAGTCATAAATATAAGTTACAAGTCATTTTTGTAAAGGTAGTCATTTCAGTTGAAAGAACGACGTCTAGATGACCATTTTAGAAAACATACATCCACTTTGAGTTTAACCATGATTTTTGGATATAGTTTCATGTTCATAAGAAAAATCATTTTCCCAGAAGAACAACTTTTAAATCAAAGTTTATCATAGTTTTTAATTAACTAACCCAAAACAGCCCGTGGTGTTACTACGACGGCGTATGTCCGGTTTTACAGTGTTCTTCGTGTTTCCAGGTTTTAAATCATTAAGTTAGCATATCATATAGATATAGAACATGTGTTTAGTTGATTTTAAAAGTCAAGTTATAAGGATTAACTTTTGTTTGCGAACAAGTTTAGAATTAACTAAACTATGTTCTAGTGATTACAAGTTTAAACCTTCGAATAAGATAGCTTTATATGTATGAATCGAATGATGTTATGAACATCATTACTACTTCAAGTTTTCTGGATAAAGCTACTGGAAATGAGAAAAATAGATCTAGCTTCAAAGGATCCTTGAATGGCTTGAAAGTTCTTGAAGCAGAATCATGACACGAAAACAAGTTCAAGTAAGATTTTCACTCGAAATAAGATTGTTATAGTTATAGAAATTGAATCAAAGTTTGAATATGAGTATTACCTTGTATTAGAAAGATATATTACTGTAAATAAGAAAGATTTCTTGAGGTTGGATGATCACTCTACAAGATTGGAAGTAAGTTAGTAAACTTGGAAGTATTCTTGATTTTATGAAACTAGAACTTGTATAATTTATGAAGAACACTTAGAACTTGAAGATAGAAATTGAGAGAGATTAATTAGATGAATAAAATTGAAGAATTAAAGTGTTTGTAGGTGTTTTTGGTCGTTGGTATATGGATTAGATATAAAGGATGTGTAATTTTGTTTACATGTAAATAAGTCATGAATGATTACTCATATTTTTGTAATTTTATGAGATATTTCATGCTAGTTGCCAAATGATGGTTCCCACATGTGTTAGGTGACTCACATGGGCTGCTAAGAGCTGATCATTAGAGTGTATATACCAATAGTGCATACATCTGAAAGCTGTGTATTGTACGAGTACGAATACGGGTGCATACGAGTAGAATTGTTAATGAAACTGAACGAGGATGTAATTGTAAGTATTTTTGTTAAGTAGAAGTATTTTGATAAGTGTCTTGAAGTCTTTCAAAAGTGTATGAATACATATTAAAACACTACATGTATATACATTTTAACTGAGTCGTTAAGTCATCGTTAGTCGTTACATGTAAGTGTTGTTTTGAAACCTTTAGGTTAACGATCTTGTTAAATGTTGTTAACCCATTGTTTATTAAATCAAATGAGATACTAAATTATTACATTATCATGATATCATGATGTATTAATATATCTTAATATGATATATATACATTAAATGTCGTTACAACGATAATCGTTACATATATGTCTCGTTTCAAAATCATTAAGTTAATAGTCTTGTTTTTACATATGTAGTTCATTGTTAATATACTTAATGATATGTTTACTTATCATAATATCATGTTAACTATATATATATATCCATATATATATGTCATCATATAGTTTTTACAAGTTTTAACGTTCGTGAATCGCCGGTCAACTTGGGTGGTCAATTGTCTATATGTAACCTATTTCAATTAATCAAATCTTAACAAGTTTGATTGCTTAACATGTTGGAAACATTTAATCATGTAAATATCAATTTCATTTAATATATAAAAACATGGAAAAGTTCGGGTCACTACAGTACCTACCCGTTAAATAAATTTCGTCCCGAAATTTTAAGCTGTTGAAAGTGTTGACGAATCTTCTGGAAATAGATTCTTATTCATCTGATCTTCACGCTCCCAGGTGAACTCGGGTCCTCTATGAGCATTCCATTGAACCTTAACAATCGGTATCTTGTTTTGTTTAAGTCTCTTAACCTCACGATCCATTATTTCGACGGGTTCTTCAATGAATTGAAGTTTTTCATTGATTTGGATTTCGTTCAACGGAATAGCGAGATCTTCTTTAGTAAAACATTTCTTCAAATTCGAGACGTGGAAAGTGTTATGTACATTCGCAAGTTGTTGAGGTAACTCAAGTCGGTAAGCTACTGGTCCGACACGATCAATAATCTTGAATGGTCCAATATACCTTGGATTTAATTTCCCTCGTTTACCAAATCGAACAACACCTTTCCAAGGTACAACCTTAAGCATGACCATCTCTCCAATTTCAAATTCTATGTCTTTTCTTTTAATGTCGGCGTAGCTCTTTTGTCGACTTTGGGCGGTTTTCAACCGTTGTTGAATTTGGATGATCTTCTCGGTAGTTTCTTGTATTATCTCCGGACCCGTAATCTGTCTATCCCCCACTTCACTCCAACAAATCGGAGACCTGCACTTTCTACCATAAAGTGCTTCAAACGGTGCCATCTCAATGCTTGAATGATAGCTGTTGTTGTAGGAAAATTCTGCTAATGGTAGATGTCGATCCCAACTGTTTCCGAAATCAATAACATATGCTCGTAGCATGTCTTCAAGCATTTGTATCGTCCTTTCGCTCTGCCCATCAGTTTGTGGATGATATGCAGTACTCATGTCTAGACGAGTTCCTAATGCTTGCTGTAATGTCTGCCAGAATCTTGAAATAAATCTGCCATCCCTATCAGAGATAATAGAGATTGTTATTCCATGTCTGGAGACGACTTCCTTCAAATACAGTCGTGCTAACTTCTCCATCTTGACATCTTCTCTTATTGGCAGGAAGTGTGCTGACTTGGTGAGACGATCAACTATTACCCAAATAGTATCATAACCACTTGCAGTCCTTGGCAATTTAGTAATGAAATCTATGGTAATGTTTTCCCATTTCCATTCCGGGATTTCAGGTTGTTGTAGTAGACCTGATGGTTTCTGATGTTCAGCTTTGACCTTAGAACACGTCAAACATTCTCCTACATATTTAGCAATATCGGCTTTCATACCTGGCCACCAAAAATGTTTCTTAAGATCCTTGTACATCTTCCCCGTTCCAGGATGTATTGAGTATCTGGTTTTATGAGCTTCTCTAAGTACCATTTCTCTCATATCTCCAAATTTTGGTACCCAAATTCTTTCAGCCTTATACCGGGTTCCGTCTTCCCGAATATTAAGATGCTTCTCCGATCCTTTGGGTATTTCATCCTTTAAATTTCCCTCTTTTAAAACTCCTTGTTGCGCCTCCTTTATTTGAGTAGTAAGGTTAGTGTGAATCATTATATTCATAGATTTTACTAGAATGGGTTCTCTGTCCTTTCTGCTCAAGGCGTCAGCTATCACATTTGCCTTCCCTGGGTGGTAACGAATCTCAAAGTCGTAATCATTCAACAATTCAATCCACCTACGCTGCCTCATATTCAGTTGTTTCTGATTAAATATGTGTTGAAGACTTTTGTGGTCGGTATATATAATACTTTTGACCCCATATAAGTAGTGCCTCCAAGTCTTTAATGCAAAAACAACCACGCCTAATTCCAAATCATGCATCATATAATTTTGCTCGTGAATCTTCAATTGTCTAGACGCATAAGCAATCACCTTCGTCCGTTGCATTAATACACAACCGAGACCTTGCTTTGATGCATCACAATAAATCACAAAATCATCATTCCCTTCAGGCAATGACAATATAGGTGCCGCAGTTAGATTTTTCTTCAATAATTGAAACGCCTTCTCTTGTTCATCCTTCCATTCAAATTTCTTCCCTTTATGCATTAATGCAGTCAAGGGTTTTGCTATTTTGGAGAAATCTTGGATGAATCTTCTGTAGTAACCAGCCAATCCTAAAAATTGACGTATATGCTTTGGAGTTTTTGGGGGTTCCCACTTTTCAACGGTTTCGATCTTTGTCGGGTCCACCTGGATACCTTCTTTGTTCACTCTGTGACCCAGGAATTGAACTTCTTCCAACCAAAATGCACACTTTGAAAACTTAGCATACAGTTTTTCTTTCCTCAATACTTCTAGCACTTTTCTCAAATGTTCTTCGTGCTCTTGATCATTCTTTGAGTAAATAAGTATGTCATCGATGAAAATAATGACAAACTTGTCAAGATATGGCCCACACACTCGGTTCATAAGGTCCATGAACACAGTTGGTGCGTTAGTCAATCCAAATGGCATAACCATAAACTCGTAATGACCGTAACGCGTCCTAAAAACAGTCTTTGGAATATCATCCTCCTTCACCCGCATTTGATGATACCCAGAACGTAAATCAATCTTCGAATAAATTGACGAGCCTTGTAGTTGATCAAATAAATCGTCGATTCTCGGTAGTGGGTAGCGGTTCTTGATGGTAAGTTTGTTCAACTCTCTGTAGTCAATACACAACCTAAATGTACCATCCTTCTTATTGACAAACAAAACAGGAGCTCCCCATGGTGATCTACTTGGTCGAATGAAACCACGTTCTAATAGTTCTTGCAGTTGGCTTTGCAGTTCTTTCATCTCGCTGGGTGCGAGTCTATAAGGAGCACGAGCTATTGGGGCATCTCCTGGTACAAGATCTATTTGAAATTCAACAGATCGATGTGGAGGTAGTCCCGGTAATTCTTTCGGAAATACATCGGGAAATTTTTTTTCGACGGGAACATCATTGATACTCTTTTCTTCAGTTTATACTTTCTCGACGTGTGCTAGAACAGCATAGCAACCTTTTCTTATTAGTTTTGGTGCCTTCAAATTACTAATAAGATGTAGCTTCGTGTTGCCCTTTTCTCCGTACACCATTAAGGGTTCTCTTTCTTCTCGTACAATGCGAATTGCATTTTTATAACATACGATCTCTGCTTTCACCTTCTTCAGCCAGTCCATGCCAACTATTACATCAAAACTCCCTAACTCTACTGGTATCAAATCAATCTTAAATATTTCGCTACCCAGTTTAATTTCTTGATTTCGGCATATATAATCTGCTAAAATTAATTTACCGTTTGCTAATTCGAGTAAAAATTTACTATCCAATGGCGTCAATGGACAACTTAATTTAGCATAAAAATCTCTACTCATATAGCTTCTATCCGCACCCGAATCAAATAAAACGTAAGCAGATTTATCGTCAATAAGAAACGTACCCGTAACAAGCTTCGGGTCTTCCTATGCCTCTGCCGCATTAATATTGAAAACTCTTCCACAGCCTTGTCCATTCGTGTTCTCCTGGTTCGGGCAATTTCTAATAATGTGGCCCGGTTTTCCACATTTATAACAAACTACATTGGCATAACTTGCTCCGACACTACTTGCTCCGCATTACTCGTTTCAACATCATTTGTTCCTTTCGTTCTGTTAACCCCTGGTCCGTAGACTTCACACTTCGCCGCGCTATGACCATTTCTTTTACGCTTGTTGCAAAATTTGGTGCAGAACCCCGAGTGATACTTTTCACACCTTTGGCATAGCTGCTTCTGATTGTTGTTGTTGTTGCGGTTGTTATTGTTGTTGGGATGATTGTTGTAGTTGCTGTTGTTGTTATTGTTGTTGTTGTTGTTGTTCTTGTTGTTGTTGTTGTTGGGCCATTTGTTGTAGTTGTGATTGATGTTGCGATTGTTGGGATAGTTGTTGCGATTATTGTTGTAATTGCTGTTGTTGTTGTATTGGTGATTCTTATCACCGTTTTTCTCCCACTTTTTTTTGACTTGCTTCACATTGGCCTCTTCAGCCGCCTGTTCTTTAATTCTTTCCTCAATCTGGTTCACTAGTTTGTGAGCCATTCTACATGCATGTTGTATGGAGGCGGGCTCGTGTGAACTTATATCTTCTTGGATTCTTTCCGGTAATCCTTTCACAAACGCGTCGATCTTCTCTTCCTCATCTTCGAATGCTCCCGGACACAATAGGCACAATTCTGTGAATCGTCTTTCGTACGTGGTAATATCAAATCCTTGGGTTCGTAACCCTCTAAGTTATGTCTTAAGCTTATTGACCTCGGTTCTGGGACGGTACTTCTCGTTCATCAAGTGCTTGAATGCTGACCACGGTAGTGCGTACGCATCGTCTTGTCCCACTTGCTCTAGATAGGTATTCCACCATGTTAACGCAGAACCTGTGAAGGTATGCGTAGCGTACTTCACTTTGTCCTCTTCAGTACACTTACTTATGGCAAACACCGATTCGACCTTCTCGGTCCACCGTTTCAATCCGATCGGTCCTTCGGTTCCATCAAATTCCAAAGGTTTGCAGGCAGTGAATTCTTTGTAGGTGCATCCTACACGATTTCCTGTACTGCTAAATCCAAGGTTATTGTTGGTATGTAGCGCAGCCTGTACTGCGGCTATGTTTGAAGCTAGAAAAGTACGGAATTCCTCTTCATTCATATTCACGGTGTGTCGAGTAGTCGGTGCCATTTCCTTCAAAATAGTCAAATGGAACAAGTTAATCATACAGAATATTAAGAGTAGTTAATAGTATTTCGTAGCATAATATGAACTCATTTATAAAAGCTTTTTCTTCATATTAGCGTTTTATAAGTTTAAATTCGGGTAGTACCTACCCGTTAAGTTCATACTTAGTAGCTAATATACAATTCAACTACTACAATTCTATATGAAAAACTGATTATAATAATATTTCGCGTTCAAACTTTTACACAATATTCTACAAACTTACAATACCGCTTATTTTACATATAGCATGAAATATAGCACACAATAAATTTGATACAAGATGGTTGTGAAGATAATTCTAGCTAGTACACAAGTCGTTCAGCAAAGGCAATAAAGACACGTAATTCATACGTCCAGAAACAAGTCATGCATTCTGGTTTTACTAGGATTACTTCCCATCCTTGGTCTTGTGGAACATAACTGTTATGGCCGTTGATAAGACAGCGTGTTGTAACGTCGTCAAAGGGACGAGGGTTACGTAATGTCCAACAGTCCCGTAACAATCTAAAAACCTCATTTCTTACCCCAATTACCGACTCCGTCACTTGTGGGAACGTTTTGTTTAATAGTTGTAGCCCAATGTTCTTGTTCTCACTTTGGTGAGAAGCGAACATTACTAATCCGTAAGCATAACATGCTTCTTTATGTTGCATGTTAGCCGCTTTTTCTAAATCACGAAGTCCAATATTCGGATATTTTGAGTCAAAATAATTTCTTAACCCATTGCGTAAAATAGCATTTGGGTTCCCCGCAATATATGCGTCAAAGTAAACACATCGTAACTTATGGATTTCCCAATGTGATATCCCCCATCTTTCGAACGAAAGCCTTTTATAAACCAAGGCATTCTTGGAACGTTCTTCGAATGTCTTACAAACTGATCTCGCCATAAATAGTTGTGCCGAAGAATTCTGACCGACTCTAGACAAGATTTCATCAATCATGTCTCCGGGTAGGTCTCTTAAAATATTGGGTTGTCTATCCATTTTGTGTTTTTATACTGTAAAATAGACAAGAGTTAGATTCATAAAAAAAATACTTATTAATACAAGCAATTTTTACATATATCATAAAGCATAAGCACACTATATTACATATATTACACCACACGAATACAACTATCTTATTCCGACTCGCTCGTTTCTTCTTGTTCGGTTTTGGTTCGTTTTGCCAAGTTTCTAGGGATATATGATGTTCCCCTAATACGAGCCGTCGTTGTCCAAATTGGTTTAGAAAAACCTGGTGGTTTAGAGGTTCCCGGGTCATTGTTACAACTTAAGGACTTCGGGGGTTGACGATACATATAAAGTTCATCGGGGTTGGAATTAGATTTCTCTATTTTTATGCCCTTTCCCTTATTATTTTCTTTTGCCTTTTTAAATTCAGTTGGGGTAATTTCTATAACATCATCGGAATTCTCGTCGGAATCCGATTCATCGGAGAATTGGTAATCCTCCCAATATTTTGCTTCCTTGGCGGAAATACCATTGACCATAATTAACCTTGGTCGGTTGGTTGAGGATTCTCTTTTACTTAACCGTTTTATTATTTCCCCCACCGGTTCTATTTCTTCTTCCGGTTCCGATTCTTCTTCCGGTTCCGATTCTTCTTCCGGTTCCGACTCTTCTTCCGGTTCCTCTTCGGGAACTTGTGAATCAGTCCACGAATCATTCCAATTTACATTTAACTCTTCATTATTATTAGGTGAGTCAATGGGACTTGTTCTAGAGGTAGACATCTATCACATAATATCAAACACGTTAAGAGATTAATATATCACATAATATTCATATGTTAAAAATATATAGTTTCCAACAAAAATGTTAAGCAATCATTTTTAAAGAAAACACGGTCGAAGTCCAGACTCACTAATGCATCCTAACAAACTCGATAAGACACACTAATGCAAATTTTCTGGTTCTCTAAGACCAACGCTCGGATACCAACTGAAATGTCCCGTTCTTATTGATTAAAAACGTTCCATATTAATTGATTTCGTTGCGAGGTTTTGACCTCTATATGAGACGTTTTTCAAAGACTGCATTCATTTTTGAAACAAACCATAACCTTTATTTCATAGATAAAGGTTTTAAAAAGCTTTACGTAGATTATCAAATAATGATAATCTAAAATATCCTATTTACACACGACCATTACATAATGGTTTACAATACAAATATGTTACAACAAAATAAGTTTCTTGAATGCAGTTTTTACACAATATCATACAAGCATGGACTCCAAATCTCGTCCTTATTTAAGTATGCGACAGCGGGAGCTCTTAATAATCACCTGAGAATAAACATGCTAAAAACGTCAACAAATATGTTAGTGAATTATAGGTTTAACCTATATATATCAAATCATAATAATAGACCACAAGATTTCATATTTCAATACACATCCCATACATAGAGATAAAAATCATTCATATGGTGAACACCTGGTAACCGACATTAACAAGATGCATATATATAAGAATATCCCCATCATTCCGGGACACCTTTCGGATATGATATAAATTTCGAAGTACTAAAGCATCCGGTACTTTGGATGGGGTTTGTTAAGCCCAATAGATCTATATTTAGGATTCGCGTCAATTAGGGTGTCTGTTCCCTAATTCTTAGATTACCAGACTTAATAAAAAGGGGCATATTCGATTTCGATAATTCAACCATAGAATGTAGTTTCACGTACTTGTGTCTATTTTGTAAATCATTTATAAAACCTGCATGTATTCTCATCCCAAAAATATTAGATTTTAAAAGTGGGAATATAACTCACTTTCACAGATTTTTACTTCGTCGGGAAGTAAGACTTGGCCACTGGTTGATTCACAAACCTATAACAACATATACATATATATCAAAGTATGTTCAAAATATATTTACAACACTTTTAATATATTTTGATGTTTTAAGTTTATTAAGTCAGCTGTCCTCGTTAGTAACCTACAACTAGTTGTCCACAGTTAGATGTACAGAAATAAATCTATAAATATTATCTTGAATCAATCCACGACCCAGTGTATACGTATCTCAGTATTGATCACAACTCAAACTATATATATTTTGGAATCAACCTCAACCCTGTATAGCTAACTCCAACATTCACATATAGAGTGGCTATGGTTGTTCTGAAATATATATAGATGTGTCGACATGATAGGTCGAAACATTGTATACGTGTCTATGGTATCTCAAGATTACATAATATACAATACAAGTTGATTAAGTTATGGTTGGAATAGATTTGTTACCAATTTTCACGTAGCTAAAATGAGAAAAATTATCCAATCTTGTTTTACCCATAACTTCTTCATTTTAAATCCGTTTTGAGTGAATCAAATTGCTATGGTTTCATATTGAACTCTATTTTATGAATCTAAACAGAAAAAGTATAGGTTTATTGTCGGAAAAATAAGTTACAAGTCGTTTTTGTAAAGGTAGTCATTTCAGTCGAAAGAACGACGTCTAGATGACCATTTTAGAAAACATACTTCCACTTTGAGTTTAACCATAATTTTTGGATATAGTTTCATGTTCATAATAAAAATAATTATCTCAGAATAACAACTTTTAACTCAAAGTTTATGATAGTTTTTAATTAACTTACCCAAAACAGCCCGCGGTGTTACTACGACGGCGTAAATCCGGTTTTACAGTGTTTTTCGTGTTTCCAGGTTTTAAATCATTAAGTTAGCATATCATATAGATATAGAACATGTGTTTAGTTGATTTTAAAAGTCAAGTTAGAAGGATTAACTTTTGTTTGCGAACAAGTTTAGAATTAACTAAACTATGTTCTTGTGATTACAAGTTTAAACCTTCGAATAAGATAGCTTTATATGTATGAATCGAATGATGTTATGAACATCATTACTACCTTAAGTTCCTTAGATAAACCTACTGGAAAAGAGAAAAATGGATCTAGCTTCAACGGATCCTTGGATGGCTCGAAGTTCTTGAAGCAGAATCATGACGCGAAAACAAGTTCAAGTAAGATCATCACTTGAAATAAGATTGTTATAGTTATAGAAATTGAACCAAAGTTTGAATATGATTATTACCTTGTATTAGAATGATAACCTACTGTAAGAAACAAATATTTCTTGAGGTTGGATGATCACCTTACAAGATTGGAAGTGAGCTAGCAAACTTGAAAGTATTCTTGATTTTATGTAACTAGAACTTGTAGAATTTATGAAGAACACTTAGAACATGAAGATAGAACTTGAGAGAGATCAATTAGATGAAGAAAATTGAAGAATGAAAGTGTTTGTAGGTGTTTTTAGTCGTTGGTGTATGGATTAGATATAAAGGATATGTAATTTTGTTTTCATGTAAATAAGTCATGAATGATTACTCATATTTTTGTAATTTTATGAGATATTTCATGCTAGTTGCCAAATGATGGTTCCTACATGTGTTAGGTGACTCACATGGGCTTCTAAGAGCTGATCATTGGAGTGTATATACCAATAGTACATACATCTAAAAGCTGTGTATTGTACGAGTACGAATACGGGTGCATACGAGTAGAATTTTTGATGAAACTGAACGAGGATGTAATTGTAAGTATTTTTGTTAAGTAGCAGTATTTTGATAAGTGTATTGAAGTCTTTTAAAAGTGTATAAATACATATTAAAACACTACATGTATATACATTTTAACTGAGTCGTTAAGTCATCGTTAGTCGTTACATGTAAGTGTTGTTTTGATACCTTTAGGTTAACGATCTTGTTAAATGTTGTTAACCCAATGTTTATAATATCAAATGAGATTTTAAATTATTATATTATCATGATATTATCATGTATGAATATCTCTTAATATGATATATATACATTAAATGTCTTTACAACGATAATCGTTACATATATGTCTCGTTTAAAAATCATTAAGTTAGTAGTCTTGTTTTTACATATGTAGTTCATTGTTAATATACTTAATGATATGTTTACTTATCATAGTATCATGTTAACTATATATATATCCATATATATGTCATCATATAGTTTTTACAAGTTTTAACATTCGTGAATCACCGGTCAACTTGGGTGGTCAATTGTCTATATGAAACATATTTCAATTAATCAAGTCTTAACAAGTTTGATTGCTTAACATGTTAGAAACATTTAATCATGTAAATATCAATCTCAATTAATATATATAAACATGGAAAAGTTCGGGTCACTACAGTACCTACCCGTTAAATAAATTTCGTCCCGAAATTTTAAGCTGTTGAAGGTGTTGACGAATCTTCTGGAAATAGATGCGGGTATTTCTTCTTCATCTGATCTTTACGCTCCCAGGTGAACTCGGGTCCTAAACGAGCATTCCATCGAACCTTAACAATTGGTATCTTGTTTTGCTTAAGTCTTTTAACCTCACGATCCATTATTTCGACGGGTTCTTCGATGAATTGGAGTTTTTCGTTGATTTGGATTTCATCTAACGGAATAGTGAGATCTTCTTTAGCAAAACATTTCTTCAAATTCGAGACGTGGAAAGTGTTATGTACAGCCGCGAGTTGTTGAGGTAACTCAAGTCGGTAAGCTACTGGTCCGACACGATCAATAATCTTGAATGGTCCAATATACCTTGGTTTTAATTTCCCTCGTTTACCAAATCGAACAACGCCTTTCCAAGGTGCAACTTTAAGCATGACCATCTCTCCAATTTCAAATTCTATATCTTTTCTTTTAATGTCAGCGTAGCTCTTTTGTCGACTTTGGGCGGTTTTCAACCGTTGTTGAATTTGGATGATCTTCTCGGTAGTTTCTTGTATAATCTCCGGACCCGTAATCTGTCTATCCCCCACTTCACTCCAACAAATCGGAGACCTGCACTTTCTACCATAAAGTGCTTCAAACGGCGCCATCTCAATGCTTGAATGGTAGCTGTTGTTGTAGGAAAATTCTGCTAACGGTAGATGTCGATCCCAACTATTTCCGAAATGAATAACACATGCTCGTAGCATGTCTTCAAGCGTTTATATCATCCTTTCGCTCTGCCCATCAGTTTGTGGATGATAGGCAGTACTCATGTCTAGACGAGTTCCTAATGCTTGCTGTAATGTCTGCCAGAATCTTGAAATAAATCTGCCATCCCTATCAGAGATAATAGAGATTGTTATTCCATGTCTGGAGACGACTTCCTTCAAATACAGTCGTGCTAACTTCTCCATCTTGTCATCTTCTCTTATTGGCAGGAAGTGTGCTGACTTGGTGAGACGATCAACTATTACCCAAATAGTATCAAAACCACTTGCAGTCCTTGGCAATTTAGTGATGAAATCCATGGTAATGTTTTCCCATTTCCATTCCGGGATTTCGGGTTGTTGAAGTAGACCTGATGGTTTCTGATGCTCAGCTTTGACCTTAGAACACGTCAAACATTCTCCTACGTATTTAGCAACATCGGCTTTCATACCCGGCCACCAAAAAATGTTTCTTGAGATCCTTGTACATCTTCCCCGTTCCAGGATGTATTGAGTATCTGGTTTTATGAGCTTCTCTAAGTACCATTTCTCTCATATCTCCAAATTTTGGTACCCAAATCCTTTCAGCCCTATACCGGGTTCCGTCTTCCCGAATATTAAGATGCTTCTCCGATCCTTTGGGTATTTCATCCTTTAAATTTCCCTCTTTTAAAACTCCTTGTTGCGCCTCCTTTATTTGAGTAGTAAGGTTATTATGAATCATTATATTCATAGATTTTACTCGAATGGGTTCTCTGTCCTTCCTGCTCAAGGCATCGGCTACCACATCTGCCTTCCCCGGGTGGTAATGAATCTCAAAGTTGTAATCATTCAATAATTCAATCCACCTACGCTGCCTCATATTCAGTTGTTTCTGATTAAATATGTGTTGAAGACTTTTGTGGTCGGTATATATAATACTTTTGACCCCATATAAGTAGTGCCTCCAAGTCTTTAATGCAAACACAACCGTGCCTAATTCCAAATCATGCGTCGTATAATTTTGTTCGTGAATCTTTAATTGTCTAGACGCATAAGCAATCACCTTCGTTCGTTGCATTAATACACAACCGAGACCTTGCTTTGATGCGTCACAATAAATCACAAAATCATCATTCCCTTCAGGCAATGACAATATAGGTGCCGTAGTTAGCTTTTTCTTCAATAACTGAAACGCTTTCTCTTGTTCATCATTCCATTCAAATTTCTTCCCTTTATGCGTTAATGCAGTCAAGGGTTTTGCTATTCTGGAAAAGTCTTGGATGAACCTTCTGTAGTAACCAGCTAGTCCTAAAAACTGGCGTATGTGTTTCGGAGTTTTCGGGGTTTCCCACTTTTCAACAGTTTCTATCTTTGCCGGATCCACCTTAATACCTTCTTTGTTCACTATGTGACCGAGGAATTGAACTTCTTCTAACCAAAATGCACACTTTGAAAACTTAGCGTACAGTTTTTCCTTCCTCAACACTTCTAACACCTTTCTCAAATGTTCACCGTGTTCTTGGTCATTCTTTGAGTAAATAAGTATGTCATCAATGAAAACAATGACAAACTTGTCAAGGTATGGTCCACACACTCGGTTCATAAGGTCCATGAACACAGCTGGTGTATTAGTTAAACCAAACGGCATGACCATAAACTCGTAATGACCGTAACGTGTTCTGAAAGCAGTCTTTGGAATATCATCTTCTTTCACCCGCATTTGATGATACCCGGAACGTAAGTCAATCTTTGAATAAACAGACGAGCCTTGTAGTTGATCAAATAAGTCGTCGATTCTCGGTAGTGGGTAGCGGTTCTTGATGGTAAGTTTGTTCAACTCTCGGTAGTTGATACACAACCTGAATGTACCATCTTTCTTCTTGACAAACAAAACAGGAGCTCCCCACGGTGATGTGCTTGGTCGAATAAAACCACGCTCTAAAAGTTCTTGTAATTGGCTTTGCAGTTCTTTCATCTCGCTGGGTGCAAGTCTGTAAGGAGCACGAGCTATTGGTGCAGCTCCTGGTACAAGATCTATTTGAAATTCAACGGATCGATGTGGGGGTAATCCCGGTAATTCTTTCGGAAATACATCGGGAAATTCTTTTGCAATGGGAACATCATTGATGCTCTTTTCTTTAGTTTGTACTTTCTCGACGTGTGCTAGAACAGCATAGCAACCTTTTCTTATTAGTTTTTGTGCCTTCAAATTACTAATAAGATGTAGCTTCGTGTTGCCCTTTTCTCCGTACACCATTAAGGGTTTTCCTTTTTCTCGTATAATGCGAATTGCATTTTTGTAACAAACGATCTCTGCTTTCACTTCTTTCAACCAGTCCATACCGATTATCACATCAAAACTCCCTAACTCTACTGGTATCAAATCAATCTTAAATGTTTCGCTAACCAGTTTAATTTCTCGATTCCGACATATATTATCTGCTGAAATTAATTTACCATTTGCTAATTCGAGTAAAAATTTACTATCCAAAGGCGTCAATGGACAACTTAATTTAGCACAAAAATCTCTACTCATATAGCTTCTATCCGCACCCGAATCAAATAAAACGTAAGCAGATTTATTGTCAATAAGAAACGTACCCGTAACAAGCTCCGGGTCTTCCTGTGCCTCTGCCGCATTAATATTGAAAACTCTTCCGCGGCCTTGTCCATTCGTGTTCTCCTGGTTCGGGCAATTTCTAATAATGTGGCCCGGTTTTCCACATTTATAACAAACTACTTTGGCATAACTTGCTCTGACACTACTTGCTCCGCCATTACTCGTTCCGACACCATTTGTTCCTTTCGTTCTATTAACCCCTGGTCCGTAGACCTCACACTTCGCCGCGCTATGACCATTTCTTTTACACTTGTTGCAAAATTTGGTGCAGAACCCCGAGTGATACTTTTCACACCTTTGGCATAGCTGCTTCTGATTGTTGTTGTTGTTGCGGTTATTATTGTTGTTGGGATGATTGTTGTAGTTGCTGTTGTTGTTGTTGTTGTTGTTGTTGTTGTTGGGCCGTTTGTTGTAGTTGCGATTGATGTTGCGATTGTTGGGGTAATTGTTGCTATTATTGTTGTAATTGCTGTTGTTGTTGTATTGGTGATTCTTATCACCGTTTTCCTCCCACTTTCTTTTGACTTGCTTCACATTGGCCTCTTCAGCAATCTGTTCTTTAATTCTTTCTTCAATCTG
Organism: Rutidosis leptorrhynchoides; assembly: GCF_046630445.1. Classification (NCBI taxonomy): domain Eukaryota; kingdom Viridiplantae; phylum Streptophyta; class Magnoliopsida; order Asterales; family Asteraceae; genus Rutidosis; species Rutidosis leptorrhynchoides. The sequence goes on along the minus strand of NC_092341.1, from coordinate 291,417,105 downwards.
GTTCACTAGTTTGTGAGCCATTCTACATGCCTGTTGTATGGAGGCGGGCTCGTGTGAACTTATATCTTCTTGGATTCTTTCCGGTAATCCTTTCACAAACGCGTCGATCTTCTCTTCCTCATCTTCGAATGCTCCCGGACACAATAGGCACAATTCTGTGAATCGTCTTTCGTACGTGGTAATATCAAATCCTTGGGTTCGTAACCCTCTAAGTTCTGTCTTGAGCTTATTGACCTCGGTTCTGGGACGGTACTTCTCGTTCATCAAGTGCTTGAATGCTGACCACGGTAGTGCGTACGCATCGTCTTGTCCCACTTGCTCTAGATAGGTATTCCACCATGTTAACGCAGAACCTGTGAAGGTATGCGTAGCGTACTTCACTTTGTCCTCTTCAGTACACTTACTTATGGCAAACACCGATTCGACCTTCTCGGTCCACCGTTTCAATCCGATCGGTCCTTCGGTTCCATCAAATTCCAAAGGTTTGCAGGCAGTGAATTCTTTGTAGGTGCATCCTACACGATTTCCTGTACTGCTAGATCCAAGGTTATTGTTGGTATGTAGCGCAGCCTGTACTGCGGCTATGTTTGAAGCTAGAAAAGTACGGAATTCCTCTTCATTCATATTCACGGTGTGTCGAGTAGTCGGTGCCATTTCCTTCAAAATAGTCAAATGGAACAAGTTAATCATACAGAATATTAAGAGTAGTTAATAGTATTTCGTAGCATAATATGAACTCATTTATAAAAGCTTTTTCTTCATATTAGCATTTTATAAGTTTAAATTCGGGTAGTACCTACCCGTTAAGTTCATACTTAGTAGCTAATATACAATTCAACTACTACAATTCTATATGAAAAACTGATTATAATAATATTTCGCGTTCAAACTTTTACACAATATTCTACAAACTTACAATACCGCTTATTTTACATATAGCATGAAATATAGCACACAATAAATTTGATACAAGATGGTTGTGAAGATAATTCTAGCTAGTACACAAGTTGTTCAGTAAAGGCAATAAAGACACGTAATTCATACGTCCAGAAACAAGTCATGCATTCTGGTTTTACTAGGATTACTTCCCATCCTTGGTCTTGTGGAACATAACTGTTATGGCCGTTGATAAGACAGCGTGTTGTAACGTCGTCAAAGGGACGAGGGTTACGTAATGTCCAACAGTCCCGTAACAATCTAAAAACCTCATTTCTTACCCCAATTACCGACTCCGTCACTTGTGGGAACGTTTTGTTTAATAGTTGTAGCCCAATGTTCTTGTTCTCACTTTGGTGAGAAGCGAACATTACTAATCCGTAAGCATAACATGCTTCTTTATGTTGCATGTTAGCCGCTTTTTCTAAATCACGAAGTCCAATATTCGGATATTTTGAGTCAAAATAATTTCTTAACCCATTGCGTAAAATAGCATTTGGGTTCCCCGCAATATATGCGTCAAAGTAAACACATCGTAACTTATGGATTTCCCAATGTGATATCCCCCATCTTTCGAACGAAAGCCTTTTATAAACCAAGGCATTCTTGGAACGTTCTTCGAATGTCTTACAAACTGATCTCGCCATAAATAGTTGTGCCGAAGAATTCTGACCGACTCTAGACAAGATTTCATCAATCATGTCTCCGGGTAGGTCTCTTAAAATATTGGGTTGTCTATCCATTTTGTGTTTTTATACTGTAAAATAGACAAGAGTTAGATTCATAAAAAAAATACTTATTAATACAAGCAATTTTTACATATATCATAAAGCATAAGCACACTATATTACATATATTACACCACACGAATACAACTATCTTATTCCGACTCGCTCGTTTCTTCTTGTTCGGTTTTGGTTCGTTTTGCCAAGTTTCTAGGGATATATGATGTTCCCCTAATACGAGCCGTCGTTGTCCAAATTGGTTTAGAAAAACCTGGTGGTTTAGAGGTTCCCGGGTCATTGTTACAACTTAAGGACTTCGGGGGTTGACGATACATATAAAGTTCATCGGGGTTGGAATTAGATTTCTCTATTTTTATGCCCTTTCCCTTATTATTTTCTTTTGCGTTTTTAAATTCAGTTGGGGTAATTTCTATAACATCATCGGAATTCTCGTCGGAATCCGATTCATCGGAGAATTGGTAATCCTCCCAATATTTTGCTTCCTTGGCGGAAACACCATTGACCATAATTAACCTTGGTCGGTTGGTTGAGGATTCTCTTTTACTTAACCGTTTTATTATTTCCCCCACCGGTTCTATTTCTTCTTCCGGTTCCGATTCTTCTTCCGGTTCCGATTCTTCTTCCGGTTCCGACTCTTCTTCCGGTTCCTCTTCGGGAACTTGTGAATCAGTCCACGAATCATTCCAATTTACATTTAACTCTTCATTATTATTAGGTGAGTCAATGGGACTTGTTCTAGAGGTAGACATCTATCACATAATATCAAACACGTTAAGAGATTAATATATCACATAATATTCATATGTTAAAAATATATAGTTTCCAACAAAAATGTTAAGCAATCATTTTTAAAGAAAACACGGTCGAAGTCCAGACTCACTAATGCATCCTAACAAACTCGATAAGACACACTAATGCAAATTTTCTGGTTCTCTAAGACCAACGCTCGGATACCAACTGAAATGTCCCGTTCTTATTGATTAAAAACGTTCCATATTAATTGATTTCGTTGCGAGGTTTTGACCTCTATATGAGGCGTTTTTCAAAGACTGCATTCATTTTTGAAACAAACCATAACCTTTATTTCATAGATAAAGGTTTTAAAAAGCTTTACGTAGATTATCAAATAATGATAATCTAAAATATCCTATTTACACACGACCATTACATAATGGTTTACAATACAAATATGTTACAACAAAATAAGTTTCTTGAATGCAGTTTTTAGACAATATCATACAAGCATGGACTCCAAATCTCGTCCTTATTTAAGTATGCGACAGCGGAAGCTCTTAATAATCACCTGAGAATAAACATGCTTAAAACGTCAACAAATATGTTGGTGAGTTATAGGTTTAACCTATATATATCAAATCATAATAATAGACCACAAGATTTCATATTTCAATACACATCCCATACATAGAGATAAAAATCATTCATATGGTGAACACCTGGTAACCGACATTAACAAGATGCATATATATAAGAATATCCCCATCATTTCGGGACACCCTTCGGATATGATATAAATTTCGAAGTACTAAAGCATCCGGTACTTTGGATGGGGTTTGTTGAGCCCAATAGATCTATCTTTAGGATTCGCGTCAATTAGGGTGTCTGTTCCCTAATTCTTAGATTACCAGACTTAATAAAAAGGGGCATATTCGATTTCGATAATTCAACCATAGAATGTAGTTTCACGTACTTGTGTCTATTTTGTAAATCATTTATAAAACCTGCATGTATTCTCATCCCAAAAATATTAGATTTTAAAAGTGGGACTATAACTCACTTTCACAGATTTTTACTTCGTCGGGAAGTAAGACTTGGCCACTGGTTGATTCACGAACCTATAACAATATATACATATATATCAAAGTATGTTCAAAATATATTTACAACACTTTTAATATATTTTGATGTTTTAAGTTTATTAAGTCAGCTGTCCTCGTTAGTAACCTACAACTAGTTGTCCACAGTTAGATGTACAGAAATAAATCGATAAATATTATCTTGAATCAATCCACGACCCAGTGTATACGTATCTCAGTATTGATCACAACTCAAACTATATATATTTTGGAATCAACCTCAACCCTGTATAGCTAACTCCAACATTCACATATAGAGTGTCTATGGTTGTTCCGAAATATATATAGATGTGTCGACATGATAGGTCGAAACATTGAATACGTGTCTATGGTATCTCAAGATTACATAATATACAATACAAGTTGATTAAGTTATGGTTGGAATAGATTTGTTACCAATTTTCACGTAGCTAAAATGAGAAAAATTATCCAATCTTGTTTTACCCATAACTTCTTCATTTTAAATCCGTTTTGAGTGAATCAAATTGCTATGGTTTCATATTGAACTTTATTTTATGAATCTAAACAGAAAAAGTATAGGTTTATAGTCGGAAAAATAAGTTACAAGTCGTTTTTGTAAAGGTAGTCATTTCAGTCGAAAGAACGACGTCTAGATGACCATTTTAGAAAACATACTTCCACTTTGAGTTTAACCATAATTTTTGGATATAGTTTCATGTTCATAATAAAAATCATTTTCTCAGAATAACAACTTTTAAATCAAAGTTTATCATAGTTTTTAATTAACTTACCCAAAACAGCCCGCGGTGTTACTACGACGGCGTAAATCCGGTTTTACAGTGTTTTTCGTGTTTCCAGGTTTTAAATCATTAAGTTAGCATATCATATAGATATAGAACATGTGTTTAGTTGATTTTAAAAGTCAAGTTAGAAGGATTAACTTTTGTTTGCGAACAAGTTTAGAATTAACTAAACTATGTTCTAGTGATTACAAGTTTAAACCTTCGAATAAGATAGCTTTATATGTATGAATCGAATGATGTTATGAACATCATTACTACCTTAAGTTACTTAGATAAACCTACTGGAAAAGATAAAAATGGATCTAGCTTCAACGGATCCTTGGATGGCTCGAAGTTCTTGAAGCAGAATCATGACACGAAAACAAGTTCAAGTAAGATCATCACTTGAAATAAGATTGTTATAGTTATAGAAATTGAACCAAAGATTGAATATGATTATTACCTTGTATTAGAATGATAACCTACTGTAAGAAACAAAGATTTCTTGAGGTTGGATGATCACCTTACAAGATTGGAAATGAGCTAGCAAACTTGAAAGTATTCTTGATTTTATGTAACTAGAACTTGTAGAATTTATGAAGAACACTTAGAACATGAAGATAGAACTTGAGAGAGATCAATTAGATGAAGAAAATTGAAGAATGAAAGTGTTTGTAGGTGTTTTTAGTCGTTGGTGTATGGATTAGATATAAAGGATATGTAATTTTGTTTTCATGTAAATAAGTCATGAATGATTACTCATATTTTTGTAATTTTATGAGATATTTCATACTAGTTGCCAAATGATGGTTCCCACATGTGTTAGGTGACTCACATGGGCTGCTAAGAGCTGATCATTGGAGTGTATATACCAATAGTACATACATCTAAAAGCTGTGTATTGTACGAGTACGAATACGGGTGCATACGAGTAGAATTGTTGATGAAACTGAACGAGTATGTAATTGTAAGTATTTTTGTTAAGTAGAAGTATTTTGATAAGTGTATTGAAGTCTTTTAAAAGTGTATAAATACATATTAAAACACTACATGTATATACATTTTAACTGAGTCGTTAAGTCATCGTTAGTCGTTACATGTAAGTGTTGTTTTGAAACCTTTAGGTTAACGATCTTGTTAAATGTTGTTAACCCAATGTTTATAATATCAAATGAGATTTTAAATTATTATATTATCATGATATTATCATGTATGAATATCTCTTAATATGATATATATACATTAAATGTCTTTACAACGATAATCGTTACATATATGTCTCGTTTAAAAATCATTAAGTTAGTAGTCTTGTTTTTACATATGTAGTTCATTGTTAATATACTTAATGATATGTTTACTTATCATAGTATCATGTTAACTATATATATATATCCATATATATGTCATCATATAGTTTTTACAAGTTTTAACATTCGTGAATCACCGGTCAACTTGGGTGGTCAATTGTCTATATGAAACATATTTCAATTAATCAAGTCTTAACAAGTTTGATTGCTTAAGATGTTGGAAACATTTAATCATGTAAATATCAATCTCAATTAATATATATAAACATGGAAAAGTTCGGGTCACTACACAATAGATCTATCTTTAGGATTCGCGTCAATTAGGGTGTCTGTTCCCTAATTCTTAGATTACCAGACTTAATAAAAAGGGGCATATTCGATTTCGATAATTCAATCATAGAATGCAGTTTCACGTACTTGTGTCTATTTTGTAAATCATTTATAAAACCTGCATGTATTCTCATCCCAAAAATATTAGATTTTAAAAGTGGGACTATAACTCACTTTCACAGATTTTTACTTCGTCGGGATGTAAGACTTGGTCACTGGTCGATTCACGAACCTATAACAAATATGTACATATATATCAAAGTATATTCAAAATATATTTACAACACTTTTAATACATTTTGATGTTTTAAGTTTATTAAGTCAGCTGTCCTCGTTAGTAACCTACAACTAGTTGTCCAACGTTAGATGTACAGAAAAAAAAATGATATATATTATCTTGAATCAATCCAAGACCCAGTGTATACACGTCTCAGGCTAGATCACAACTCAAAGTATATATATTTTTGGAATCAACCTCAACCCTGTATAGCTAACTCTCATATTACTGAATATAGATTGTCTATGGTTGTTCCAAATAATATATACACATGGGTCGATATGATATGTCAAAACATTTGCATACGTGTCTATGGTATCCCAAGATTGCATAATATATTAGAATACAAGTATAATACAATATAAGTTAGCTAGGATATGATTAATATAGATTTGTTACCAATTTTCACGTTGCTACAACAAGAAAAATTATCCAATCTTGTTTTACCCATAACTTCTTCATTTTAAATCCGTTTTGAGTGAATCAAATTGCTATGGTTTCATATTGAACTCTATTTTATGAATTTAAACATAAAAAGTATAAGTATATAGTCAGAAATATAAGTTACAAGTTTTTTTTATAAAGGTAGTCATTTCAGTCGAAAGAACGACGTCTAGATGACCATTTTAGAAAACATACATCCACTTTGAGTTTAACCATGATTTTTGGATATAGTTTCATGTTCATAAGAAAAATCATTTTCCCGGAAGAAAAACTTTTAAATAAAAGTTTATCATAGTTTTTAATTAACTAACCCAAAACAGCCCGCGGTGCTACTACGACGGCGTATGTCCGGTTTTACAGTGTTCTTCGTGTTTCCAGATTTTAAATCATTAAGTTAGCATATTATATAGATATAGAACATGTGTTTAGTTGATTTTTAAAGTCAAGTTAGAAGGATTAACTTTTGTTTGCGAACAAGTTTAGAATTAACTAAACTATGTTCTAGTGATTACAAGTTTAAACCTTCGAATAAGATAGCTTTATATTTATGAATAGAATGATGTTATGAACATCATTACTACCTCAATTTTTCTGGATAAAGCTACTGGAAATGAGAAAAATAGATCTAGCTTCAAACGATCCTTGGATGGCTTAAAAGTTCTTGAAGCAGAATCATGACACGAAAACAAGTTCAAGTAAGATTTCCACTCGAAATAAGATTGTTATAGCTATAGAAATTGAATCAAAGTTTGAATATGAGTATTACCTTGTATTAGAAAGATATCTTACTGTAAATAATAAAGATTTCTTGAGGTTGGATGATCACTCTACAAGATTGTAAGTAAGCTAGCAAACTTGGAAGTATTCTTGATTTTATGAAACTAGAACTTGTAGAATTTATGAAGAACACTTAGAACTTGAAGATAGAACTTGAGAGAGATTAATAAGATGAAGAAAATTGAAGAATTAAAGTGTTTGTAGGTGTTTTTGGTCGTTGGTATATGGATTAGATATAAAGGATGTGTAATTTTGTTTACATGTAAATAAGTCATGAATGATTACTCATATTTTTGTAATTTTATGAGATATTTCATGCTAGTTGCCAAATGATGGTTCCCACATGTGTTAGGTGACTCACATGGGCTGCTAAGAGCTAATCATTGGAGTATATATACCAATAGTACATACATCTAAAAGCTGTGTATTGTACGAGTACGAATACGGGTGCATACGAGTAGAATTGTTGATGAAACTGACGAGGATGTAATTGTAAGCATTTTTGTTAAGTAGAAGTATTTTGATAAGTGTCTTGAAGTCTTTCAAAAATGTATGAATACATATTAAAACACTACATGTATATACATTTTAACTGAGTTGTTAACTCATCGTTAGTCGTTACATGTAAGTGTTGTTTTGAAACCTATAGGTTAACGATCTTGTTAAATGTTGTTAACCCATTGTTTATTAAATCAAATGAGATGTTAAATTATTACATTATCATGATATCATGATGTATTAATATATCTTAATATGATATATATACATTAAATGTCGTTACAACGATAATCGTTACATATATGTCTCGTTTCAAAATCATTAAGTTAATAGTCTTGTTTTTACATATGTAGTTCATTGTTAATATACTTAATGATATGTTTACTTATCATAATATCATGTTAACTATATATATATCCATATATATGTCATCATATACTTTTTACAAGTTTTAACGTTCGTGAATCGCCGGTCAACTTGGGTGGTCAATTGTCTATATGAAACCTATTTCAATTAATCAAGTCTTAACAAGTTTGATTGCTTAACATGTTGGAAACATTTAATCATGTAAATATTAATTTCATTTAATATATAAAAACATGGAAAAGTTCGAGTCACTACAGCTAAGAGCTGATCATTGGAGTGTATATACCAATAGTACATACATCTAAAAGCTGTGTATTGTACGAGTACGAATACAGGTGCATACGAGTAGAATTGTTGATGAAACTGAACGAGGATGTAAAAGCATTTTTGTTAAGTAGAAGTATTTTGTTAAGTATCTTGAAGTCTTTCAAAAGTGTATGAATACATATTAAAACACTACATGTATATACATTTTAACTGAGTCGTTAAGTCATCGTTAGTCGTTACATGTAAATGTTGATTTGAAACCTTTAAGTTAACGATCTTGTTAAATGTTATTAACCCAATGTTTATTATATCTAATGAGATGTTAAATTATTATATTATCATGATATTATGATATATTAATATATCTTAATATGATATATATATATATACATTTAAATGTTGTTACAACGATTATCGTTACATATATGTCTCGTTTCGAAATCATTAAGTTAGTAGTCTTGTTTTTACATATGTAGTTCATTGTTAACACACTTAATGATATATTTAAATATCATTTTATCATGTTAAATAAAGTGTATCAATATCTTAATATGATACATATGTATTTAGTAGACGTTATCATACCGATAATCGTTATATATATCATTTCGAGTTTCTTAACTTAGTAATCTCATTTCTTATGTATATCACACATTGTTAATATACTTAGTGAGATACTTACTCATCATAATCTCATTTCAACCATATATACGTCTATATATACCACAACATGTAGTTTTTACAAATTTGTAACGTTCGTGAATCGCCGGTCAACTTGGGTGATCAATTGTCTATATGAAACTTATTTCATTTAATCAAGTCTTAACAAGTTTGATTGCTTAACACGTTGGAAACATTTAGTCATATAAATATCAATCTCAATTAATATATATAAACATGGAAAAGTTCGGGTCACTACACCGAGAGTTGAACAAACTTACCATCAAGAACCGTTACCCACTACCGAGAATCGACGATTTATTTGATCAACTACAAGGCTCGTCAGTTTATTCGAAGATTGATTTACGTTTTGGGTATCATCAAATGCGGGTGAAGGAGGATGATATTCCAAAGACTGTTTTTAGGATGCGTTACGGTCATTACGAGTTTATGGTTATGCCATTTGGATTGACTAACGCACCAGCTGTGTTCATGGACCTCATGAACCGAGTGTGTGGGCCATACCTTGACAAGTTTGTCATTTTTTTCATCGATGACATACTTATTTACTCGAAGAATGATCAAGAGCACGAAGAACATTTGAGAAAAGTGCTAGAGTTGTTAAGGAAAGAAAAACTGTACGCTAAGTTTTCAAAGTGTGCATTTTGGTTAGAAGAAGTTCAATTCCTAGGTCATATAATGAACAAAGAAGGTATTCAGGTGGATCCAGCAAAGATTGAAACTGTTGAAAAGTGGGAAACTCCAAAAACTCCGAAGCACATACACCAATTTTTAGGGCTGGCTGGTTATTACAGGAGATTCATCCAATATTTTTCCAAAATAGCAAAACCCTTGACTGCATTAACGCATAAAGGGAAGAAATTTGAATGGAATGATGAACAAGAGAAATCATTTCAATTGTTGAAGAAAAATTAACTACGGCACCTATATTGTCATTACCTGAAGGGAATGATAATTTTGTGATATATTGTGACGCCTCAAAGCAAGGTCTCGGTTGTGTATTAATGCAATGAACGAAGGTAATTGCTTATGCATCTAGACAATTGAAGATTCACAAGCAGAATTATATGACGCATGATTTGGAATTAAGCGCGGTTGTTTTTACATTAAAGACTTAGAGGCACTACTTATATGGGGTCAAAAGTATTATATATACCGACCAAAAAAAAAAAAGTCTTCAACACATATTTAATCAGAAACAACTGAACATGACGCAGCGCAGGTGGATTGAATTGTTGAATGATTACGACTTTGAGATTCGTTACCACCCGGGAAAGGCAAATGTGGTAGCCGACGCCTTGAGCAGAAAAGACAGAGAACCCATTCGAGTAAAAGCTATGAATATAATGATTCACAATAACCTTACTACTCAAATAAAGGAGGCGCAACAAGGAGTTTTAAAAGAGGGAAATTTAAAGAATGAAATACCCAAAGGATCGGAGAAGCATCTTAATATTCAGGAAGACGGAACCCGGTATAGGGCTGAAAGAATTTGGGTACCAAAATTTGAAGATATGAGATAAATGGTACTTAGAGAAGCTCATAAAACTAGATACTCCATACATCCTGGAATGAGGAAGATGTACAAGGATCTCAAGAAACATTTTTGGTGGCCAGGTATGAAAGCCGATGTTGCTAAATACATAGGGGAATGTTTGACGTGTTCTAAGGTTAAAGTGGAGCATCAGAAACCATCAGGTCTACTTCAACAACCCAAAATCCCGGAATGGAAATGGGAAAACATTACCAGGGATTTCATCACTAAATTACCAAGGACTGCAAGTGGTTTTGATACTATTTGAGTAATAGTTGATCGTCTCACCAAATCAGCACACTTCCTGCCAATAAGAGAAGATGACAAGATGGAGAAGTTAGCATGACTGTATTTGAAGGAAGACGTCTCCAGACATAGAATACTAATCTCTATTATCTCAGATATGGATGACAGATTTATTTCAAGATTCTGGCAGACATTACAGTAGGCATTAGGAACTCGTCTAGACATGAGTACTGCTTATCATCCACAAACTGATGGGCAGAGCGAAAGGACGATACAAACGCTTGAAGACATGCTAAGATCATGTGTTATTAATTTCGGAAACAGTTGGGATCAACACCTTCCGTTAGCAGAATTTTCCTACAACAACAGCTACCATTCAAGCATTGAGATGGCGCCGTTTGAAGCACTTTATGGTAGAAAGTGCAGGTCTCCGATTTGTTGGAGTGAAGTTGGGGATAGACAGATTACGGGTCTGGAGATAATACAAGAAACTACCGAGAAGATCATCCAAATTCAACAACGGTTGAAAACTGCCCAAAGTCGACAAAAGAGCTACGCTGACATTAAAAGAAAAGATATATAATTTGAAATTGGAGAGATGGTCATGCTTAAAGTTGCACCTTGGAAAGGCGTTGTTCGATTTGGTAAACGGGGAAAATTAAATCCAAGGTATATTGGACCATTCAAGATTATTGATCGTGTCGGACCAGTTGCTTACCGACTTGAATTACCTCAACAACTCGCGGCTGTACATAACACTTTCCACGTCTCAAATTTGAAGAAATGTTTTGCTAAAGAAGATCTCACTATCCCGTTAGACGAAATCCAAATCAACGAAAAACTTCAATTCATCGAAGAACCCGTCGAAATAATGGATCGTGAGGTTAAAAGACTTAAGCAAAACAAGATACCAATTGTTAAAGTTCGATGGAATGCTCGTAGAGGACCTGAGTTTACCTGGGAATGAGAAGATTAGATGAAGAAGAAATACCCGAACTTATTTCCAGAAGATACGTCAACACCTCCAACTGCTTAAAATTTCGGGACGAAATTTATTTAACGGGTAGGTACTGTAGTGACCCGAACTTTTCCATGTTTATATATATTAAATGAAATTGATATTTACATGATTAAGTGTTTCCAACATGTTAAGCAATCAAACTTGTTAAGACTTGATTAATTGAAATAGGTTTTATATAGACAATTGACCACCCAAGTTGACCGGTGATTCACGAACGTTAAAACTTGTAAAAACTATATGATGACATATATATGGTTATATATATAGTTAACATGATATTATTATAAGTAAGTATTTCATTAGGTATTTTAACAATGAGTTATATACATAAAAATGAGACTATTGAATTAAGAAACTCGAAAACGATATATATAACGATTATCGTTATTGTCTTACTAAATACATATGAATCATATTAAGATATTGATACACTATGTTTAATCATGATAAATGATAAGTAAACATGTCATTAAGTGTATTAACAATGAACTACATATGTAAAAACAAGACTACTAACTTAATGATTTCGAAACGAGACATATATGTAACGATTATCGTTGTAACAATATTTAACTGTATATATATATATATCATATTAAGATATATTAATACATCATATTATCATGATAATATAATAATTTAACATCTCATTTGATATAATAAACAATGGGTTAACAACATTTAACAAGATCATTAACTTAAAGGTTTCAAAACAACACTTACATGTAACGACTAACGATGACTTAACGACTCAGTTAAAATGTATATACATGTAGTGTTTTAATATGAATTCATACACTTTTGAAAGACTTCAATACACTTATCAAAGTACTTCTACTTAACAAAAATGCTTACAATTACATCCTCATTCATTTTTCATCAACAATTCTACTCGTATGCACTCGTATTTGTACTCTTACAATGCACAGCTTCTAAATGTATTTACTATTGGTATATACACTCCAATGATCAGCTCTTAGCAGCCCATGTGAGTCACCTAACCATGTGGGAACCATCATTTAACATTTAGCATGAAATATCTCACAAAATTACAAACTAATGGAGCCTATATGGAGAGTCTAAGTTCACGTGAATGAGGGAGCTCACAAACACTTTCACTTTGCAATTTTCTTGAATCAAATTACTCTCTCTCAAGTGTTCTTCATTTGTTTTAAGTGTTCTTCATCATCTTCAACAAAATCTAGCTCAATATAGTTCATAAATCCATACATAAACCAAGTTATAAAACAACTACTCAAGAACACACCAACGACACTTTCAAGTTTGCTAGCTTACTTCCAATCTTGCAAATCCACTTTGAGTGATCATCCAACCTCAAGAAATCTTTCTTATTTACAGTAAGATATCTTTCTAATATAAGGTAATACTCATATTCAAACTTTGATTCAATTTCTATAACTTTAACAATCTTATTTCGAGTGGAAATCTTACTTGAACTTGTTTTCGTGTCATGATTTTGCTTCAAGAACTTTCAAGCCATCCAAGGATCCTTTGAAGCTAGATCTATTTTTCTCATTTCCAGTAGGTTTATCCACAAAACCTGAGGTAGTAATGATGTTCATAACATCATTCGATTCGTATATATAAAACTACCTTATTCGAAGGTTTAAACTTGTAATCACTAGAACATAGTTTAGTTAATTCTAAACTTGTTCGCAAATAAAAGTTAATCCTTCTAACTTATCTTTTAAAATAAACTAGACACATGTTCTATATCTATATGATATGCTAACTTAATGATTTAAAACCTAAAAACAAGAAAAACACCGTAAAACCGGATATACGCCGTCGTAGTAACACCGCGGGCTGTTTTGGGTTAGTTAATTAAAAACTATGATAAACTTTGATTTAAAAGTTATTCTTCTGGGAAAATAATTTTTCTTATGAACATGAAACTATATCCAAAAATCACAGTTAAACTCAAAGTGGAAGTATGTTTTCCAAAATGGTCATCTAGACGTCGTTCTTTTGACTGAAATGACTACCTTTACACAAATGACTTGTAATCTGTATTTCTGACTATAGACTTATACTTTTTCTGTTTAGATTCATAAACTTAAGTTCAATATGAAACCATAGCAAGTTGAATCACTCAAAACGGATTTAAAACGAAGAAGTTAGGGGTAAAACAAGATTGGATAATTTTTCTTGTTGTAGCTATGTGAAAATTGGTAACAAATCTATATTAATCATATCCTAGCTAACTCATATTGTATTATACATGTATTCTAATATATTATATAATCTTGAGATACTGATAAGGCTAAAAAGGAACATATATTTCATAACATTATCCCCCAAGAAAGACAAGATTTTAGTTGCAATTGTTCCATATTCAAGTAATATTCGTTTATATTAAATAAGTGCGAAGACAAAAGGCGAAAATGAAGATTTGAAGACGGAAAGGTCCAAAATGCTCAAATGTACAAGATACAATTAAAATGGTTTAAATTATTGATGAGGAACGTCTAAAAATAACAAGAGTACAAGTTACGAAACGCAAAGTACACGATATAAAATAGTACGCAAGGACGTCCGAAAATTCGGAACCGGGACCCGAGCCTAGAAGAAACGCCCGACGCAACGGACCAAAAATATCTAGTCTACTATGCACAAGAATAAAATATAATATATAAATAATTATATTAATTATTTATATATTTATATTTATTTTATATTATGTCGGCAGAGCTATGTGACAAAGCAATGTGAGCTGGCCAGCATAGCCATGCGACTCGCATGGCTGAAGGCACAAAACCCATGCGAGTCGCATGAGGATCAATTTCAGCTCAGGTCTATAAAAGGCGCCAGTTTTCTGCTCGTTTACACACACCAACAAAAAAACACCATAATATATCTTTCTATCTCTCTTTTGTAATACATAAATAAATTTAATTATAATTTTAATAATAAGGTTATGTTAAGGAGTGTTTTGAGTGTATAAGTCGAAATTCTGTCCGTGTAACGCTACGCTATTTTTAATCATTGTAAGTTATGTTCAACCTTTTTACATTAATGTCTCGTAGCTAAGTTATTATTATGCTTATTTAAAACGAAGTAATCATGATGTTGGGCTAATTACTAAAAATGGGTAATTGGGCTTTGTACCATAATTGAGGTTTGGGCAAAAGACCGACACTTGTGGAAATTGGACTATTGACTATTAATAGATGGGGGGTATTGTCTAATTGAGTGACAACTCATTGGAGTCTGTCGAACCTATCTTCAAATTAATTATCCTAATAATTAATAATGATTATGGTTGTCCTATTTAGTGACGTTCATATGGAATCTATTATAATCATTTAATTAATTATTCGGGTTGGGTAATTGATTATTCAAACTGATCAAGTGGGTAAATTAATATTCATATCTAATCAAAACAGGGGTAGATTACATACAGTGATAACTGGTGTAATTGTTGACAGAAGTGATAACTGCGTCACAGTTTAAATCCTTAATTAGTTGGAATATTTGACTTCGGGTATAAGGGTAATTTGACGAGGACACTCGCACTTTATATTTATGACCGATGGACTATTATGGATAAAAACCAGATAGGTATCAAATAAACCATGACAAAGGACAATTAACCCGAGTAACAATTAATTAAAATCAAAACGTCAAACATCATGATTACGGAAGTTTAAATAAGCATAATCCTTTTATTTCATATTCTATCGCAATTTTATTTATTGTTATTTTATTTATCGTCATTTATTTATTTTACGCACTTTAATTATTGTCATTTATCTTTACGCTTAAAAATATAAAATCGACAAACCGGTCATTAAACGGTAAAAACCCCCCTTTTATAATAATATTACTACTTATATATATATATATATATATATTTACATAAGTATAGTTTTATAAAAATATAGTACGTAATCACTAGCTCCCTGTGGAACGAACCGGACTTACTAAAAACTACACTACTCTACGATTAGGTACACTGCCTATAGTGTTGTAGCAAGGTTTAGGTATATCCCATCCGTAAATTAAAAAAACTTGTGTCATATTTTGTAGTATTTTCTAGTAAAAATAATACTATTTCGTACCCTCACGCTACATCATCAAGTTTTTGGCGCCGCTGCCGGGGATCTTGGCGAAACGCTATATTTTTAATATATATTTGTATAAATATATTTTTAGAAAAACAATATCAAATAAAAAAAATCGAAAAAAATAAAAAATAAAAAATAAAAAAATAAAATATATATATAAATCTAGTTTTACGATTTTTATTTATAAAATTATAAAGTAGTTGTATTTTTATTTTAGTTTTTAAATATAAGTTTTTATTATATAAATATTTAGATTTTAAAACAGAAAAATATAAAACAGAAAAAAAAAAAACACGTCGAATTAAAAACTGTACCAGAGTTGAATTTTGGAACCCCGCGACTCGCGGAGTTTTCTGCTTTAAATACCGCAACTCGCGGAGACACTCTGACACACGTGACAGAACCCTAATTTCACATTAATTACGGATTTTATTATTATTATTATTAATAAACCCTAATTAGTTTAATTATTATAATTAGTTTAAGTTTTTTTTAATTAAATTGTATTTTAAATTTTAATTAGTTTTATTATATGTAAAATTAATAGTTTTAATAAATAAATAATATAAAAATAATATTTTTATAAAAATTGTACTTTTTACAACTTTTTGTATATTTTTATATTTTGTCCCTTTTTAATCATTTTAGCGTAATATTTGTATTTTTAGCTCATATTTAGTTTTAAACTTAGTTTTTGCCATAGTTATTTTTACTTCTAGATTTTTAGGCTTTGCCGTAAAATCCCTTAAGTGCTTTTTCTTTAGACTAAGATTTAGGTGCTTTAGAATTTTCCGACGCCGTTTTTATATTTTAGTACCTTTTTAAGTTATTACCATTTGGGATATAGTTTTTCTTTTAAGCTTTAATATTTTTAAACGCAACTTTTAATTCTTAGTTTTTAATTCCTTTTTAAGTTACGACGCGCTATTTTCTTGTTTTTATTTTTCGACGTTTTTCGACGCGTATTCTTTTTCTTTCTTATTTCTCGACGCTTTAGTTTTTAGGACTTAGAAATTTTCTCTATTTCTTATCTAATATCTCAAACAGAAAGAAAAATTATTTAAGTGGTTAAATTAATGGACGTTGACAATTTTCTGCTTCGTAGTAATAGTTGGATTTGTTAGTGGCTGAGTTGTGAGCTTCCGATTTAAAGGGTTCTGGCTCCCTGCTGCATCTTTTGGCTATTCGAAACGTGGGCAAAAGCAGAAAAGTCTATTAATTGGACAACTTATATAAGTTTTTCTATTTTTATAACTAATAGGATAATTAGTAAATGCACCACATTGTAGCTAAAATTTGGCCATCGCAATAAAATGGAAAATTTTGAAAACAAGGCTATGGAAACTCTTTTTGATATCCAAAATCAATTAAATCAATATTCTCAAACGAGTGTTGATGACAATTCGTTCGGTCAATCTTGGATCACGAATGACGAAACAATAACTGGTTGTGAAATCTGTGGAGATTATCACTCAACATGGGAATGTTATTATTACGTTCCTATAAAAAATTACGCACCCACGGAACCTGAATGGAATGATTATGAAGAATACAATTCAAATTGGGATTATTCCCAAGAATATATCCAAACTCAACAACCAGTAGACGAGGAAAATTACGTGTCTGAAAATTTATTAGACAATATGAAAATCAAACTCGAAGAACTCAATGCTCAAAATGAACAAATGAGAGAGTTTGTAAACCGGCAAGCTGAAACTCTATCAGACTACACACCTGTTGATCTGAGGAGTCGTGTGCAAGAAAATCTCATATCATCGAATTTTGATGAATTCGAGAGCTCCGAAATCACCAACTATCCCGATGATACTTTTTATTCAGTCTTACCAATTTCACAACATATCGACACATTAGCCTCTACCGACGAAATCATCGATCCATCAATGGATAAAGAAGAAGTAAGGGTAACAAATTGGTACTCTTGGGAATACGATAACGTTGAAAATTTTACCCCCAAGGCCAAACCGAACTTCACCATTCCACAACCTTCCAACCCAATATTCTCAATAGACGAGTCATCCACCGGAAATGAACTACGAGCTGTAATAGATAATGACACCTCGAATTTCACCCAATTGGGTAATAGAGGTGAAAACTTTGATGTCGAGAATAAAAGGAAGGAAACGTTAGAAATTGTCCACCCTATAATATGTATGTCGGTGTATATCGATCCATTTGACCAAGAACCAGAAAAGAGACATATCCATTTACTAAAAGCTACACTTAAAAAAGAATTAAGTAGTAACGATCGGGTGGGTCTAAACTTTAAACCCATTAATATATTTTATACCACCAGAGATGTAAATAACTGGCTCACTATTTTAATTCGTGGAACTTATTCTACCGACTTCACATGTCGTCAGCTAAGTGTGGGGAAGTTTAACCCCACTTAACGTTAAATTAGGGGTTCGGGTTAGTGCATAACTCGTTAATAAACATGCATAATAAATTAGGGTAAAAGACGCATTTTTAAAGATTAGCAAACAGTTCAGAAAAGCAACCGTTTTTGAAGAAAAATATGTGTGATAAAACAAGAAGGAATGAACGATGAGCCGCGCCATCTATCATTCGACGAGCTTTGTAATTACAAACTGGGTATTTTCAATCACTTTTCTACACTAATCACCCTCATGAATTTATAATTAGAGTCTGATTTCATGCAAATGAGGGCATTGCATGATCTCAAGTGTGGGGAAGGGTTATAAATTCTCTCGGGTTTATACTTGGCTTATTTTCTAAATTTTATGAAAATTTGAAAAATTTTAAACTAAATGAATTTAAAATCATGTTTATATATATTTATGAACGGTGAAAACTAGGTGTTAATACCGAAATTATCGTTACCTCGGAAAGGACATAAATTGAGAAACTCCCTAAAACGATTGAATTCATTTAAAATGGAATAAAGGAGAATAAAAAGGCAAAGAAAGAAACTAAGTGTGGGGAGAATGTGCCAAGTTATTCAATTAAAAACTATCTATCACATGTTTCTGTAAAGTTTATTGCAGGTGCTTTTGTTTTGGACTAAATTAACTATTTTACCCGATGAAAGAAAAGAAAAGATGGATCTACACGATGAATCAATTCCATCATTAAAAGGAAGTAAAGTCTTCCGAAAAAGACACGCGCTTCTTGATTTAGGTCAAGAAGTTGTCGTCCAGACCAGTTGTAGGTTGACGAAAAATCTAGAAAAGTCATCACTAAAATCAGCAGGAAATCCACGGACCTCAGCATCAAACAGGGTCGCCAAGTGGTCAGACTTATCCTAACCATGAGAGGGTCTGTCTCGTAAAATGGGGAGGGCACCGTGCAAATTAGCTGGATAAGACTAATGAATCAGATCCCCAGAAAGGATAATCTCCTTAAAAGATCAAAAATCAGCTTTTAAGCCTGATATTACTCAATCCTTGAGATTGACTTTAAAGATTGAGAATTACAAACTCATGGAATTCAATGATATCTAAACTCGAGCTTGAACGAGAAAATATTTTGATCAAAAATACAAACCGATTTGTTTTCTGAAAAACCATTTTCAATGCGTTCATTACCATTGAACGTAAAATCCTAAGAAATTCACCTGGAATTCATTAGGTCACCTGAACCAAATCGGGTGTCAACCGTAAGAACGGTGGTTGCATAGCATGGTCGGAGACAGGACCTTGTGCCAGACCGAAAAATTATAGGATGATCTTTACTATCGCTCCTACCAAGGATAGTTCTAGCATCCGACACGTTAAAAGACCATAATCAAATGCATGTCATTAGACATTGCCTTAACAGTTTCTTGTTCATCGCTTTCCTTTACAACCGGACGGTAGTTTACCGAAAGGTAATATACGGAACAAGTAAACTGGATGTGTGCTTTCCAATACCGGGATAGCAGTGGATTACACGAGCCTAAATGTTTTTAGCCAAAATATTGATCCACAAATATATTTTGCAACACCAATGGTGGGTCAAATCAGAAAACTTGTCTAGGGTAAAATCTAGCTTGAATTTTCAAAAGATCAAATGTTTTCATAAAGATCCAATTTCCTTAAGGATCTACATTTTTATAGTCATGTGGGACTGTAAACCGCCTTTCAAATGTGCACTTTGCTTTGGAAACCGAAAGTAAATCGGCTATTTGATTGCAAGTGTCGTTGACCTAAACCCGAGGCAACTGTGGATGACACACCCACCTTTAAACCACATCGTTACTATCATTGTTTATACCGCCATATCAAAATCACTAATGTATAAAGTGTGAAGAATAAAGAAGTGATTTGTGTGATGTATTATATTATTTCAAGACTGTATTGCTTGAGGACAAGCAACGCTCAAGTGTGGGGATATTGATAAGGCTAAAAAGGAACATATATTTCATAACATTATCCCCCAAGAAAGACAAGATTTTAGTTGCAATTGTTCCATATTCAAGTAATATTCGTTTATATTAAATAAGTGCGAAGACAAAAGGCGAAAATGAAGATTTGAAGACGGAAAGGTCCAAAATGCTCAAATGTACAAGATACAATTAAAATGGTTCAAATTATTGATGAGGAACGTCTAAAAATAACAAGAGTACAAGTTACGAAACGCAAAGTACACGATATAAAATAGTACGCAAGGACGTCCGAAAATCCGGAACCGGGACCCGAGCCTAGAAGAAACGCCCGACGCAACGGACCAAAAATATCTAGTCTACTATGCACAAGAATAAAATATAATATATAAATAATTATATTAATTATTTATATATTTATATTTATTTTATATTATGTCGACAGAGCTATGTGACAAAGCAATGTGAGCTGGCCAGCATAGCCATGCGACTCGCATGGCTGAAGGCACAAAACCCATGCGAGTCGCATGAGGATCAATTTCAGCTCAGGTCTATAAAAGGCGCCAGTTTTCTGCTCGTTTACACACACCAACAAAAAAACACCATAATATATCTTTCTATCTCTCTTTTGTAATACATAAATAAATTTAATTATAATTTTAATAATAAGGTTATGTTAAGGAGTGTTTTGAGTGTATAAGTCGAAATTCTGTCCGTGTAACGCTACGCTATTTTTAATCATTGTAAGTTATGTTCAACCTTTTTACATTAATGTCTCGTAGCTAAGTTATTATTATGCTTATTTAAAACGAAGTAATCATGATGTTGGGCTAATTACTAAAAATGGGTAATTGGGTTTTGTACCATAATTGAGGTTTGGGCAAAAGACCGACACTTGTGGAAATTGGACTATTGACTATTAATAGATGGGGGGTATTGTCTAATTGAGTGACAACTCATTGGAGTCTATCGAACCTATCTTCAAATTAATTATCCTAATAATTAATAATGATTATGGTTGTCCTA
Source organism: Rutidosis leptorrhynchoides (assembly GCF_046630445.1). Classification (NCBI taxonomy): domain Eukaryota; kingdom Viridiplantae; phylum Streptophyta; class Magnoliopsida; order Asterales; family Asteraceae; genus Rutidosis; species Rutidosis leptorrhynchoides. The sequence continues at coordinate 291,395,602 of NC_092341.1, read as the reverse complement.
TTTAGTGACGTTCATATGGAATCTATTATAATCATTTAATTAATTATTCGGGTTGGGTAATTGATTATTCAAACTGATCAAGTGGGTAAATTAATATTCATATCTAATCAAAACAGGGGTAGATTACATACAGTGATAACTGGTGTAATTGTTGACAGAAGTGATAACTGCGTCACAGTTTAAATCCTTAATTAGTTGGAATATTTGACTTCGGGTATAAGGGTAATTTGACGAGGACACTCGCACTTTATATTTATGACCGATGGACTATTATGGATAAAAACCAGATAGGTATCAAATAAACCATGACAAAGGACAATTAACCCGAGTAACAATTAATTAAAATCAAAACGTCAAACATCATGATTACGGAAGTTTAAATAAGCATAATCCTTTTATTTCATATTCTATCGCAATTTTATTTATTGTTATTTTATTTATCGTCATTTATTTATTTTACGCACTTTAATTATTGTCATTTATCTTTACGCTTAAAAATATAAAATCGACAAACCGGTCATTAAACGGTAAAAATCCCCCTTTTATAATAATATTACTACTTATATATATATATATATTTACATAAGTATAGTTTTATAAAAATATAGTACGTAATCACTAGCTCCCTGTGGAACGAACCGGACTTACTAAAAACTACACTACTCTACGATTAGGTACACTGCCTATAGTGTTGTAGCAAGGTTTAGGTATATCCCATCCGTAAATTAATAAAACTTGTGTCATATTTTGTAGTATTTTCTAGTAAAAATAATACTATTTCGTACCCTCACGCTACATCATCAGATACCATAGACACGAATACAATGTTTTGACATATCATATCGACCCATCTATATATATATATTTCGAAACAACCATAGACACTCTATATGCAGTAATGTTGGAGTTAGCTATACAGGGTTGAGGTTGATTCCAAAATATTATATATACTTTGAGTTGTGATCTAGCCTGAGGCTTGTATACACGAGGTCGTGGATTGATTCGAGATAATATATATTGCTTTATTTCTGTACATCTAACTGTGGACAACTAGTTATAGGTTACTAACAAGGACAGCTGACTTAATAAACTTAAAACATTAAAACGTATTAAAAATGTTGTAAATATATTTTGAACATACTTTGATATATATGTACATATTTGTAATAGGTTCGTGAATCGACCAGTGGCCAAGTCTTACTTCTCGACGAAGTAAAAATCTGTGAAAGTGAGTTATAGTCCCACTTTTAAAATCTAATATTTTGGGATGAGAATACATGCAGTTTTGAAAATGATTTACAAAATAGACACAAGTATTGAAACTACATTCTATGTTGAATCATTATACCGGATATCGCCCTTGTTGAACTTGGTAACCTAAGAATTGGTGTTTATTATAATTGCCACCAATTGACGCGAATCCTAAAGATAGATCTATGGGCCATTGACAAGCCACAGTCAGAGAATTTGAACTGCTTTAGTACTTTGATATTTATATATGGGGATATTCTAGATGCATTTGTTAATGTCGGTTACCATGCGTTCAACCATACGAATGATTTTTATGCAGATTGCATGTTATTGAAAGATGAAATCTTGTGGTATATTATTACAATTTGATATATAGGTTAAACCTATAACTCACCAACATTTTTGTTGACGTTTAAAGCATGTTTATTCTCAGGTGATTATTAAGAGTTTCCGCTGTTGCATGCTAATATATGGACAAGATTTGGTGTCAGCATGCTTGTATAATATTGTTTAAAACTGCATTCGAGATTTATTTTGTTGTAACATATTAATATTGTAAACCAATATGTATTGGTAGTGTGTAAGTGTGATATTTTTAGATTATCATTTATGATAATCTAAGTGGTGTCATTTTAACCTTATCGATAAAATAAATGTTATGGTTTGTTTTAAAAACGAATGCAGTTTTTGAAAAACGTCTCATATAGAGGTCAAAACCTCGCAACGAAATCAATTAATATGGAACGTTTATAATCAATATGAACGAGACATTTCACCGCGCACCCCTCTGTTGTATAAAAAAAAATTTTGCTGCGTGTTTGGTTGGATAACGGGTTGGGTCATTACAAAGGGTTTGTAGAAAAACACACCAAAAATCGTATAAGCATTCTTATATGATCTGAGTTTCCTCTCAGCCGCAACAAGGTCTCCTCATTCCGGTTACCTTTCAGGCAAGTGTTCAAGTCCGGCAGTACGCTGCTTCAGACCAGTGTACCCTGGGAACAGACGAAGAATCTGTTTAAGAGAATTGCGATAAACACAAGCTCGGTTCAACATAATATCGGTTAGATCGTTTTTAACTTCCTTTTTTAATTATTTATTAGTAATCTGATTGTTACGTTTGTGATAACATGTTTAGTTATTTCAATTTCGTATACATATTTACCTAAAATTTGTTTTTGATTTTTGTCTAAAAAAATAGCGTGTTTATAAATACGGAGTAAAACATAAAAAAAACTTTCATCTATACCTTGAAGAATTTGACCAACTAAACAAGTATTCAAATTTCAAAATATATACAATTTTTTGCTAAAACAAAACTTGTTATATTATAATCGGGAACACTTCATCAATTGAATGAAACTCCAATACAATAAAACAAAGAATCAAACTTCCGAACTCAACCTAAAAACACTAGAAACCTAAACAGGAGCTCACAACTTACAAAAGAGCAAAATCAACCGAACGAAGGTAACAAAACCCTAGAAGAATTTATATACCGAACGAAAGAGGAAACCATCTCAGTTAGGGGCGGAACATAGTATTACCTAAAGGGGTTATCCGCTCTACCTGGATTTAAGGGAATAAAAAAAATTGCAAAAAAAAAGAGAAAAAAAAAAAGAAATACCAAAACATAAGGTTTTTTTTTTAGTGTTTACCCCTGTTGACAATGAAAAATTTATAAAATTTTTACACCCCTACTGTATCCGGGTTTAAGTTCCGCTACTGATCTCGGGGTTAAACTCGCTACAACAAACAAGGAAAACATACATAATAAACTGATAATAAAATCAATCGATATCCTTCACAAACTCCAAAATATTCTTCATTTCCTTCCTTTGAATCGGCCTCCTCTTTTGCGGTCTCCTAGGTTTAGTTGGGGCCTTGGATGGAGGCGTCAGAATTTATAAGAATTATCTTGACCTTTTATGCGCCACGATTCTTCATCATTTCATCCACGACACAAAAGGAGAGTCCACATTGAGGGTATACATTGCCGAGAGTGAATTTTTAATGGAATGTTTATTACCGATTGCCTTATTAAATTTGGGTGCAACGGAAGCAAAATCGTTTGAATCTGTTAATCTCACAAAAGTTAACAAAATCACTCTCTTTTGGAATAGATTTGAAACAACCCGCATCCATAGACGAACCAATGTGTCCAATGTCGCCCGAAGAATCATCAACCACGCGCACATCGATCAAACAAGGATCATTTTCCTCCGGTACCTTTAAAGGAATATTCCCGATAAGCATATCTTTGTATTTCAAAATATATACTATGTTATAATCATACTTTGTAATTAATGTATTATTTTTATTTTACTAGAAATCTTGCATAAATTTAAAGATGATTCACAATATGTGAATTGGTTGGGTATTATAAAAAGATAGTGATATTTTTATCATTATATTTTTTAAATTCACTAGATGTTTGCATTAAATACTTAGCATATAATTGTGATTAAAATTTATGAAAGACTGTTTTGAAATAAAAATTATTGTTCGTATCTTCTCTTTTTTTTTTTTAGAAAAAAGTATGATAGACATTAGGGACAGCTAGCAAGTAACCATTTTCCAGGATGGTGAAAGTTATTATGTTTTCTTTTGATCAATAGCAACACAAACATAGACATATATACTTTGCAAAATGGTTATTGTGATGAGTCATCAAAATCGTCATTAACGCGACACGTGAATAAATGGTCTCACAACGTGATTATGCCCTTTATATGAAACGTTTTAATAAACATTGCATTCGTTATCAAAAGAGTTTCCAAAAATAGAATGTTTTCATAAAATCTTTTTAAAGTCAAGTTGTTGGCATCAAATACTCTCATTTATCACGCACGCACGCGCTTTCTGGGGGAAACCCGAACCGCATTACAGGGATCCGAACCTTAAACTATTCCGAGGGGCAGGCGGGTCGAACCTGTGTCCTGAATACGGGCGGTAAAACCTCCCCGAGGCAATATGGCTTTCATAAAATAAATCTCACGGATATTTTTAAGGGGTTGGACTCGAACTTGAGACCTCCCCACTCTCATCCCAATCACAAGGTTAATGGGGTGAACTAATGGACCACTAAGATGGGTTCATAAATAGTAGGTTACTAAAAATAGTTAGTTGATCAAAAAGTCAATGTCAACCAACAGATAACAAAATAAATGTAACAACACCAAATGCAATAACTGTAATAAATGAATGTCAATTTGGACTTCAAATGCAAATACCTTGAACATCAACATCGGAAGCAACTAAATACCTGATAACAAACATGCTTAAAAACTCAACACAAAAGTTGGTGAATCATATGCAAGGTCGGAGGATAATTGGGGCTAGAGGGGGTTGCGTTATCATACGTAAAATTTTATACAAAAGATTATTTGTTATAAAAGCTCGTTATCATAGTAAAATTTTATACAAAAGATGATTTGTTATAAAAGCAAAAGTTCAATAGATCGACTTTTAATATTAAGTGTTCTTATTATTCGTAAATATAGTTTGTTTTTCGGTTAGTTCATGGAGTATTTGTTTAGAGACAAAATTACTCCCGTCGTCCTTGAACATATAGTGAAATCATACGCGTCGTCCTCAAAGTTTTTTTTTTTTTTTTTTTGCGTTCGTCGTCACTAAACTTGCATTTTATAACGTACGTCGTCCTTCTGTTTACTGTCCGTCTATTTGAGCCGTTAGCCTTCAGCATGTGCCAAACATGTGAGGGCAGTTCTGTCATTTTGTCTCTTTGAAAGTTCAGGGACAACCGGCGTAATTTTATCTTTTTCCTTTAAATAATTTAATTTATTTATTTTTTCATTTCTTTTTTTCTTTTCTTTTCTTTTTTTCTTTTTTCTTTTCTTTTCTTATAAAGTACATTAATTTAAATTACTAAAACATAAAATTACATAATTTACATAAAAAAATACATAACAATTAATTAATTATTCATTAGCGGTACAAAGTAAAGTGATAAGAAAAGAAAAGAAAAAGAAAAAAGAGAAAAGAAAAGAAAAAGAAAAATTGAAAAGAAAAAATAAATTAAATTATTTAAGGGAAAAAAGATAAAATTACGCCGGTCGTCCCTGAACTTTCAAAGAGATAAAATGACAGAATTGCCCTCACATGTTTGGCACATGCTGAAGGTTAACGGCTCAAATAGACGGACAGTAAACAGAAGGACTACGTACGTTATAAAATGCAAGTTTAGTAACGACGAACGAAAAAAAAAAAAACTTTGGGGACGGCGCGTATGATTTCACTATATGTTCAAGGACGACGGGAGTAATTTTGTCTTGTTTAGAAGTACATTTAACTTCGAATAATTTTGGCTCCCCAACTAAATGTTTCAAGCTCCGTCCCTAGTTATATTTTTAAATGTTGCACATAATAATAAATTTAGACCACAAGATTTTATGTTCAAAAATGTCATTAAAAATGTATCAAAAGTTCATCCAAAGTTCTACAACTTTGAGCACTTAGTAATCAAGCTTAACATAAATAACAATTCATCGTATGTAATAAAAAGACACCGATACATGTGTACCACACGAAGTACTATACGTCCGTTAAATATTATCATGACTAACTCGGACAGAGATGTCAAACCTATGGATCCGTATATACGTATTCGCGCCCACTAATTCAAAAATCAGTAGTTAACAATTATCAAGCTAAGATATTTTCGTATCAAACTCAAAGTATATAATTAAGTACTTGTATCTATTGCGTAAAAATAAATAAAATGCATGTATTCTCATCCCAAAAGATTTTAAATAGTAAAAGAGGGAATACAACTCACCTTGAATGCATAACAAAAGTCTCAAACAACACTGATAGCTAAAGAGATCGCATCACACAAACGTACTTAACCTAGAGATACAAGTTGGTCAAACAATATCTAATAAACTAGGTCAGATCACGGTGTAATCATAGTCATAATCATATGCTCGAGACTGACTCAAATGTCTTTAATTAAATTTCCAAGTTTAAATGTATTTCAGAAAACATTTAGGTAATAAACACTACGCATAAAGTTCAATAATAATTTGACCCAAAAGTGTTGACCAAATTAAAAGTCAACTGATTTTGGATGATTACTACTTAAGTTCACTAGTTGACCCAACAGACACATCTCAGTAACAGTAGTGCTCAGTAGGGTCGCTACTCAGTTAAAACCAAATATCACTACTCAACACTTCTTCACACTACACAAAACACTATACTTTGACCAGTACTTCAAATAACCACTACTTTGATTCCATAACCTGTTTATGATGACACCAAAAGGCGTTACAAATATCGAACACTAAAGACTTCACAAAGTACACGGTTTAATAGTGCACTTTTTTTGAGAAAGATACAAATAAATAAATGAAACACCAAATGACACTAAACCACCTGGAAAAGCTTGATTTATAAGTGTTAAACATGTACGAAAATATTTAGGTCTCACTCCCAAACCATTATTTTTAAAACAAAAAACGTTTGCAAAAAACGACAGTTTAAATTCAACATTACAGTAGTAACTTCTATAATTTCTATAAAAATCATCACAACTCCAAAGCGGTCAAAGCCAATTATATAAGCTTCGCTATTTTATAAACCTAATGTAGAATTCTCAAGTCCTTAACTCTATGAAGAATAACCGCAGCAACCGAATACGTTAACAGTGGTCAAACCAGTTTTCAAAAATCATATTTTTATCATTATCGTTTGAACCGTCAACGAAATGACGCGTTTTCTATATAAAAAATTATCTACTCTTCATGAGCAATCCATTTATGAGCTAAATCAAATACTAACATATACTCATCCAAATCAGCAAACTTAAAATTGATTTTTCACAAAAATACCCAAACGTTAAATTAAACACTCATACGCATACATAAAATCAAAGGCTCGAGCCATATATTATATTATATTACACTATAAAACAAAAACAAAATCAGAGATATAAAAATCTATGGTTTCGAAAAAGCATACGACTCTGTTAATTGGGAATTCCTCTATTTCATGCTAGATTCTTTGGGCTTCGGGCAAAAATGGTGTGCTTGGATCAGAGGGTGTCTTGAATCGGCCAAAACGTCGGTTCTTATTAATGGAAGCCCGACTCGCGAGTTTACTATTAAACGGGGCTTAAGACAAGGAGACCCGCTCAGTCCGTTCTTGTTCCTTATTGTTATGGAAGGTCTTAGCTTTCCAACGTGCCATGGAAAGTAACTTTATACGTGGAATTAGCATCGGTAACGATAATATGAAATTGTCTCATTTTTTCTATGCGGACGATGTTATTATAATTGCTGATTGGTGTTTGCTAGAATTAAAAAGAATCCTCGTTATCCTAGAGATATTCTTTTTGGTTTCGGGCCTCCGGATAAATGTTTCAAAATCGCATCTTTTCGGTATCGGTGTTCTTGATAGCGAGGTAATTTCTTTTGCTAATGCTACAGGTTCTAGAGTTGGTATGTTTCCGACGAATTATCTTGGGATTCCTATTGGTTTAAATATGAAATTAAAATCTAGTTGGGATTCGTTGGTCGATAAGTTCCGTTTTAGATTATCTTCTTGGAAAGCAAGTCTCATTTCTGTAGGTGGTCGTCTGACTTTAGTGAAATCAGTTTTGGGTAGCATCGCCATTTACTATATGTCTTTATTCAAATGTCCAGAAACGGTTTTAAAAAAGATTGAATCTATTCGAGCAAAAAATTTTTGGGGTGGTAACGGTGACTCTAAGAAATTATCTTGGGTTAAGTGGGATAAAGTCCTAGCTCCATTTGACAAAGGTGGTCTCAATGTTGGAAGTTTAAAAGCTTTTAATTTAGCTTTGATTAACAAATGGAGGTGGCGTTTTATTTCCAATTCGGACGATTTGTGGGGTAAGGTAATTATTTCTATTTATGGTAATAATGTCCTAAGTCCCACTTCTAATTGCTCGAGTATGTGGGGAAATATCATCTTAGCGTGTTCCAAAGCAACGAGGGACAGTTTGTTACCTTCGGATATTTTTAAGATGGATATTGGTAATGGTCGCAACACTAGTTTTTGGCACGATGTGTGGTGTGGTAATACAACTTTAGCCAATCAATTTAATCGTATTTATCATTTGGATTTGGGTAAAGATGATAGCATTGCTGATAAATACAATAATGGCGATTGGCAATTCATTTGGTCTAGAGAATCGATTGGAAGCCGAAATATCGATTTCGTTAATGATCTTCGTAGTAGTTTGAATGATTTCCTTCTTACGGACCGCGATGATCGTTGGTTGTGTACTTTGAGTAATGATGGTTTTTACACGGTTAAAGTGGCGAGAGATTTTATAGATCGATGCAAGCTCCCATATTCTGGCGTTTCTACTACATGGTTCAAGTTCTTGCCTAGGAAAGTTAACGTTTTTTTGTGGCGTTTTAGACTTGATGCTCTTGCCGTTCGTTGGAACCTATCCGCGAAAGGTATAGACATTAATTATATTGTATGTCCTTTATGTTCTAATGGGGTCGAAACCCGGGATCATTTATTTTTTGATTGTTCGGTGGTGAGAAATCTTTGGCACACAATCAGGGTTTGGTTAGATTGTAACATGCCTTGTTTTACTTCATGGGATTCTTTTTTAGATTGGATACAGGGGGTTCGTTTATCTACTTCGTGTCAAAGTCGGATCGTGGCTATCATGTGTTCTTCGTTATGGGCTTTATGGCGATTTCGTAACGGTGTTGTTTTTAACGAGTCATTTTATAATCTTAATAGTTTGTTTGATGTTATTAGATTGCTTACTTTTCGTTGGATTAAACATATGAGTCATTTAGTTTCAAATTGGAACTTATGGCTCTTTATGCCGTTGTAAGCATCCCTTAGCGTCTTGCTAGGGATCGTTTTGTTTGGTTTTTTATAATATTCTTGGCCGTTAAAAAAAAATATATCTATGGTTTCATGATTATACTTAAAAAGCAAAATTGATCAAAGAATCATGTAGAGGAGATCAATACGAGCGCGAGACTATACTCAAGTTTGGATATTGATGAAGCTTTGTCGGTGATGAAGATTGTCGATGATGATTATTATGGTGAGGAGGGAGTCGACCAAAAAGAAAGAGCAGGAGAAAAGTTTGACACAATGAATGAGGGAATTATTACCCCCTGTCTAATTAAATCATAAAGTTACACAAACATCCTCTTACATTGGACTTGGTCGATCGGCCCATGGGCACAAAGGATATGAGTTTTATTTTTATTTTTGTAATCGTGACACGGAACAAATGAAAGCCTATCGATAAAAGGTGCGAAAACAATAAATTTCTAACGGTCTCTAACGGTCGTCGAGTTTAAATATTAAAATTAAAAAATAAAAATTTCTATGATCTAAATAGTCAACAAATAAAAATTACAAAATAATATTTAGGGCAAATTATAAGATAAGAATGTTATCTTCTGTACGTAAATCACGAAAGTTAACTAACGATCTTTAAAAATTTTACAGAAAATTTAACAAAAAAATAAGATCATTACAATTATGTCAAAGGACCTCTAATAAATGAGAACAATTCAAAAGTCTACTAAGAGATGGATCTTCCGTGATAGGCAGGTTCCTACCCCTAAATGTGTGCAAGTTCAAGTTTTGCTCTTGGATTGTTTCTAACATATTAAATTAATTTTCTATATGCTTTATTATATACGTAGTAATTATTAAAACAATACAAAATGGTATTTTTGGTAATATCTAATATAGGGGAAATGTTTAATATAGGGGAAATGTTTGTTACATGATTATGTAGCTATCATGCTACATTTTCCTATTCAAGATGGGTTGATTTTTTTCTGTGCATGTTCATGATTATAAAACACTAAGCAAACATAAAATAAAAAGAAGCTAGTTAAATGTCATTCTAATGTATGTTTTAACGTGTTTTTTACTTTTATGTTTTAAGATTGAGAAGGAAAAAATTATAAAACAAAGAAACCATGCAATTGGAGATGCACAAAAAAAGAGTATGCGGTAGATATCTATCACTGATCAGGTACAAACTTTTGCATATAAATGTTGTTATATATACTATTTATTCATTATTGATCGTAATTATTAATGTATTTTAATTTTATATGATTCTATTTATTCATTATTTCTTTTAACTTATTCATATACACCTTTTAAAGAAGCACGCATAATCAACTAATCCACTAAATGTTGTTGCTTTCAAGCACACGGTGACAGAAACTTATATCAGTTGGGGCACTAAGGATTTATTTTATGCTACCCTGGCCAAGAAAAAATCATATTAATTTAAATATATGATATATTATTATGCTATGGGATTTAAGGATACAAATACATATATACCCTTATTAATTGGAATATTTGTAAACCATGAATCAAATCTACACAGGCAATAAGTTTACATAGTGTAACAAACGTTTGATGCGATATCAATTAATTCATGAGGTATCTTTTTATTTTCAAATAACGAATACAATATAAAACGGGATCTTCATCGAATAACGAAAATTCCAAATCAATACAAACACAGAGAACTAATCCGGCTCGAAACAAGTAAACGCCACAAACCGACAGCGGTAACTCTAAGCAAGCCAATACCACAACCAAAACTCAATTACACACACAACACCGTAAGACCGATAACAAGCTCCAAACAAACAAATAAAAACGTACAAAAAAATCACAAACTTAAAAGGGACCTTTGCCATTCTTATCATCCAGACGGTTTGTCGTCAACTTTTTTGATATAGAGACCTTTAACTTTTCGAGTTTCAATATCATAAGAGATAACATTAGACGAAGAGCTTCCAATTAATGTACTAGGACCACACGGAGGAATTAGTCTTTGATCGCTAAATCTTGAAAAAAAAAACCTTTCTTACTAACAGCCATATTCATGATGTATCGATACAAAAAATCTGAAAATGCAATAAAAATATCAAAATTCTCACTAGAAAAAGTACAATGTATCACTTATTTTTTTTGGACAACAGTTTGGGATCACTCAGGGAGACTAAACCACCCACGCGTTCATCTCTCGTAGTTGCATAACTCGCCCTCAACTACTGTCCTGGAGAAAACCCGGACAAATCTGAGGACATGGCCAGTAAAAACCCCCTCCCCGCTGCCTTCGCACTAAGCGAAAAGGGACCTGGGTGAATACTTCAGGTCAGGGGTAACATTGAGTGCAATATTGCAGCTCAGCAGAGTCGAACTCCTGACCTCTTACTACGAAAGGGATAACTCAATGTATCACTTATTACTACTCATAGAGTATTACGATTTGGATTTTATGCTGTAAATGACAATTTTTAAAGACATAAAATAGTAGGAATATCTGCAATGTGGCGACCATGCCATTAGGGGCGAAATTATAGTGGGATAGGGTACCTCCCTCTAGTGAATTTAAAATTATTAATATTTAAAATTTTGATTTTTTTTTTATTTTTCAGTGTTGTACACTTTACTTTGAAGAACAAAGGTTGTATTTTGTCTAAAAGTCTTCGTATTTTGCTCTCAACCCAAATGCCCATGACCCAGTAGGTTGTATTTTGCCCAAAAGCCTCCATATTTTACCCTGACCCGAAAGCCTATGACCCAAAATATTGTATTTGCACGAAAGAATGGAAGAAAAAAATTTACAATGAATGTAAACGCTTTTGATATTGCTCAAATCACACAGGTTTTCTATCGTAATATCAGTCTCATTCGTATTAGTTTCACGCTTATATTGAAGATGTATCAAGGTATTATGGAAGATTAACGCTTTTTATGTCGAGGTGTTACTTGAAGTATAGTTGGATGATTTATACTTGTTTCGAAGCTTAAAAGTCAAAAATATTGGTCCCGATTCGAGTCGAGAATCAAAATAAAAATTCAAGATATTTATCAGGCCAAAACGAGTTTTTCAGGTTTCGGGTTCGCGAGATTTGGCTCCAGTTTGCGAAGTGTGCATTGAGCCTCTTTTCAGTCGCGAAGAAAAGCAATAACGAACGTGACCACCAAGTTCAGGAGGCATACGCCTTGGAATTTTCATGGATTTTTTTGTCATAACTTGATCTAGGCGATTTTGTGAGCATAGTTGGTCGATTTGGTGATTCCAGACCCTATCTTCATCAATTTTAAAGGTCTTCAACATCAAGATTGAAGATTAAACATTAGATCATCATTGGTACTCTCAATCTTCATTATTTTAGTGATTTAATCATGAATTCTATTGTTTCCATGTGTTTGATTGCTCTTTCTATGATCATGTCAGGCTAAAACCCTTAGCGTTTACGCAGTTGTGATACATTTATCGTTAGATTGTTCTTATTTTATGAATTAAATTGTTTGATGATTATTATTGTTTGAGTTTGATTATAAGAACCATTATTATGATTGTTTGTTACTTTAATTCAATTACATAAGTTATTGATTGATTGATGTGAGTTAATTAGTGATAAATAATTCATGCTTTAACACCTAGTGATATAGACATTTGCATTTGCATATAGATAGTATTTGAATGGTAATTTAGCGTCAAAGTCGTGTAATTGCATTGAGTGATCTTTGTAATAAGAATTTTACGTAGGTTTAATCTAGATTGAATCTCAACAATTTAATCATAATATAATTTGGTCGTTTAAATGAGATTAATGTGAGTTGAACGAGTTTAATTGATTGAATTATACATTTATCAGATAAGTAATCGGTTTTAATCATAAAGAATAAGTCGCGTTATTTGTGAGTCATCTGAGTGGACACCGCTCTCTATATCTGTTTGTCGTTTAATTTTTTTCTTGCGCTTTAGTACAATTACAACACCAATCTTTTTCAACCTTTTTCATAGAACAATTAATCATTTATTGAATTCCGAAAATTGAATATTGCGCTCCATGTGGACGAACTTATACTTACTAAATATTTTACTGCATTGATCATGAATAGTTGTCTGAATTGTGTAATAAAATCGTTTAGTCTAGTTTAATAAAATTAGCTGCGATAACACACATCAGCTTTTAATTTTTATTTTTTTTTCCCAGGTGAAAATTATTTTTAGTTCCGCTATTGCCTGTCATTGTAAACTTTGACGTCACCACATCATATTTGATGTGACAATCATGTCTTTGTCTAGTCGGAAAAATTTGCTCAAACATTCCGTTAAAATTTTTGCCGGATGTCCAATATATCTAGCGAGTATTATGGTGATAGTCGAATGGCCAAATCAATTTTCAAGAAATCAAATTATTGAGTCTGATTAAAAAAAAAAAAAAAAAAAATATGGATTGAGGTAAATAAATAAGACAAGATATTATTATTTAAGAAGAGCTTCCCTTCCTAGTCCTAGATCCGAGTTACTAGCTTTCTAGACCGACTGTTGTAGGCCTCTAGACAAAACTAGTTGTGGAGCCCTCGCTTCGCCGGGGGCTCCGTTTTGAATACGAGTTAAAAAAAAGTCATGATCTATTTTGTAAAAAAGAATTTTTTTCGACATCTAACATTGAAGGCTTGTTCCTTTTGTGAAAGTTGCTTCTTTTAGCGTTCGGTTTTTTTTTTAAAGTTAGTTGATCTATTTTGTAAAAAAAGAATGTTTTTCGACATCTTTTGATAGCATTGAAGAGTTGTTCCTTTTATGAAAGTTGCCTCTTTTATCGTTGAGGAAAAAAAAAGTTAGTTGATTTTTTTGTAAAAAAGAATTTTTTTCGACATATTTTGATAACATTGAAAGGTTGGTTCTTTTACGAAAGTTGCTTCTTTTATCGTTGGAGACAAAAAAAAAAGTGAAATGATGAAAATACCCCTAATTACTATTAATGAATAATGCTACAGGATTTTGTCTATTAGTTTTATATATATATATATATATATATATATATATATATATATATATATATATATATATATATATATATATATATAATAAATTACTTTAACATAAAATGAAACTTCTAATTTGAGTGGGGAATGAGATAGGAAAAACAAGAGTAAAGAAAGAATTTGGAGAATTGGGAGTACATAAGACAGGCACAAATGTTTCAATTATTGAGCCATCATTAGAGCAAAAAGTTCACTTTTACTAAAAAACTTATTTTATTAGATTTTTAAATAGAAAAACACATAAATAAATAAAGATTTGCTGTTCTACTTTTTTCTTTATTAACCAAAAAGTGTTCATCATTATCTTTAATCAAATATGATTGATTAGTCAATTCTGGCAATATATAAACTCAATCATGTTTGTAACATAAACTTAATGATATAACTAGTTTATGACTTATACAGAATTATCATCAAGATCTTCTGAGTGATTCTTGTAAAAGATCTCAACTTCGAACCTCTCTTATAAACATTGTAAAAGATATTAGGAGATGCAAAATACTTGTGATATTATTACGATTGACTAGTTAAGTTATTGTAATGTAGTTTTTGCGTCTCTCGCTAGTTTCTTGCTAGCAAAGCGGTAGCTTTTAACAAAATTGACATTCTAAAAAAATAAAACTCATATGAGTATATGACAAGTTATACTCAAACACCGTCTATTTATCATATTTAATCAATTAATTTTACTAAAGAAACGAATGTACTTATTAGAAACACTTGTAGCTATATAAAGAAAGATTATAAACAATAAGTACCTTGATATAAACATCTATTACAACAATTATTGTAAATGATTGATAGGAAATGTTGTCGGTTTCATGACTACTGAGATTCATATTATTTTCAAGCATTGGCGTTTACCACACTAATAATACATTAATTTATTATTATTTTTTGATAAAATCTTTCAATTGGGTAAAATATGAATATTAATGGTTACTTTGTTAGGTCATGACCAAGACATTTGACATCGTGGGCTATACTTTCTAACCGTGACCACGTTTGTTAAAATTAAAAACATTCATATTTGCAAAAGCAAATTACCAACTTTTTTTATGTCTTTTTCAAAATCAAATTAAG
The DNA here is from genome assembly GCF_046630445.1 of Rutidosis leptorrhynchoides. NCBI lineage: Eukaryota > Viridiplantae > Streptophyta > Magnoliopsida > Asterales > Asteraceae > Rutidosis > Rutidosis leptorrhynchoides. The sequence continues at coordinate 291,380,419 of NC_092341.1, read as the reverse complement.
ATCCACTCAATCCTTCTAAATCACATATGAATCGATCGTTTTGCTCTAATGTCGCCAAAAAAAAAAAAAAAAAAAAAAAAAAAAAAAGTATAACGTGTCATTGTAAAACTCAATTATATACCAATTTTTTTTTGTTTTTAATGAAATCACTTTGTACAATGAAACAAGCTATGAAAGCTCATCATTGGTGATTTTGTCACAAAATTAGACATTTTAGACGTTTCTTATTATAACAGCATTACCATGATTGTCTTGAAATTTTTTGTAGTACTTGCAAAACAGCATAAAACATAGAGGAACAATATCAATTACAAACTTCACATTTCATTACAACCAAAAATTAGGTCTTGTGCATTTTGTCTCGAGTGTCTACAAGACAGTGCCATAGGCAGTATTAGGCACTATCTATGATAGTTTTGGGCATTTTGCCTTGTACAAGACGGTAAGTAAGTCTCGTATAATTGTGTATTTGTGTAGATTTAATGTGTCAGTCTACTGTCACGATAGTTCGAGTTCAGTCTTGAATTTATCCTTCAAGTACCAATGTGATAGCTAAAAAGATCAAGTCTTACAAAGTACAATAGTGAGTGGTCTAACAACATCTAACTAATTGGTGGTCAAAAGGCAGAAGAGAATGTTGATTTTAATGAACATACAAAACCGTCCCTATTAGTAGTAGCATATAACAAGTGAAAAGGACGAAACAGTAGTGATCACAAAGATGCACAAAGTCTATCTTTACGGTATAATGCAACAAAATAACAAGTATTGTTGAAATAATGGGCCATTTTTTATATATAACCTTTTGAGGAGAGTAATGGACATAGTTTCACATCGCTTTTAGCAAAATGTGATCAGTATTTAATTATAATTAACTCTATATATATTAGAAGACAATTTTAAGCTAACAAGGTTGCAATACGTTTTCAGTAATGGACTATATCATGAAATGAGAGTATGTGGTCGTGCGTGTGTGTGTTGGAACAATAACATCTTAGGTAAAAGGATCAATAGCCACTTCAAAATACGCAAAGTACAAGTCAATACAGGAGCCTAATTGCCCTAAAATACAAGTCACTTGGTATTCCACGGAGCAAACTAGAGTTTAATATTGACAATTCGTACCTAAACTGAAATCTCAGTTCTAAACAAACGACTTGTTAGTGATCCTCTGAATCAAGCATCTTCAGTTGTAGCGATTCAACGTGTAATTAGACTATTAAACCTTGTATCCCTTTGTATCATATCAAAAGACAGAGTTCCCCTGTATTGAGTGAGATAAATACATATGTATTATTCAAATCGTGTTCAAAAGGAGATGGTTTGACTTTTTAGGTCAAACAAACAATTTTAGTATCTTCATATTTATACAAGTTCCAATAACAATCATCATGGAAAAATGAACAATAAAATATATGCAACTGCAATACTAAATGACCTTTATGTGGCTTTAGGTTGGGCTTTGTTTTAAAGTTTTCTTAAGAAGAATAATATATATGCTTTTAAGAAACGCACTTCTAATGCTTTTCGTACACTATTTATGCAGTGTTTGTTTGCATGTCTTTTGTCATTTCAAAAGAATATTAAAAACCATAAACTTTTAGTTTGTATTCACCTTAGATAATGGTGCTAACCTGGGGTGTTTCCAAGATTATAATGACAACAACTGAGATTTATGATCAATGCCATTAAAGATAAAAGTTCCCGTCATAGGCACGAATTGCTTTGTGATAAGCTGCAGCAAAACAGAATAAACAAAAGTTAAATTACATTTGAAAACAACAATTATGGTCAACTGTCACAACTCAAAGGTCAACTAGTTAGTTATGACCAAGAATGACAAAATACCAAAAATGCCCTTTAGAAATGACCTTAATAACTTCCTGTGATGCAACTCCACCGATATACGCAGCAACTGCGTGGAGCTCAGCAGCACCATAACGGCACATCTCGTTGATAAGATCTTCGGTCAATGTTGACCCGTTGCAGCCCAAGTCACTTAAAAGGCTTACAGCTGTTGTTTTCAATCTTGATATATCATCATCCATTGCACTACATAACACACTAACAAAATTTAAAAAAAAAAAAAAAAATAAAAAAAAAATTGCAAAATTTACATATTCTATAGTGATTTTTAAAAGCCTTACCCATCAAACTCTGCCCGGGGAAAGTATTATAGTTTGCCGAGTACCGGTCAACAGCTCGTAACAAGATATAAAATCCCATTGCAACACTGTTATTGACAAAAAACAGAGAATATGTAACAAGTTTTTGACACCTTAAATACATGATTAATGAAATACTAAAGCATTTTATTACCTGTACTCCTCATCAGTAAGATATTTTTGCATCTCGGGCAAAATGGGAGAGTTGAACTCTTCCTCAATGAGCTTAAATCTACATACCTAAAAAATGAAGCGACAATCTATGTATATAAACCATATAAAAAAAGGGGAAAGCTGGTATAAGAAATATTGTTATAACACATATAGAAGATATTTGTAGATACTGTTAAAGATAACTTACTGTGAGCTTTCTTGCGTTCTTACAGAAGCTTTTTATGACAGCTTTGGAAATGCTATATGAATCTCTACCGACGTTTTTCAGAATATCTCTAACACGTTTCTCAACCGCAAGATAATCGGCCTCAGCCTTAGCCTGATAGAGTTTCTGCAGGTTTATATATAACCTAGAACAAAATTGGAAAGATACGTACTTGTTAAAGTCAAAAATACATACTCTGTGATAAAAAGATAAGAATGGCAGAGGAAAATGCGATTACAAAAAATTACTTTGGATAACAATCTATTCTTTTTAATAAAATAACTAAGCAAAATGTCCCCAGACTTATGAAACGTTTGACATGTTAAACCTATGTGTGAATCAACCTATGTTATATTAAAAAGTAACCCCAATTGACACATGTATCAATAAATGGGCAAACTAACGAGTCTAGGGGAAAAAAAAACATTTGTCACTCACTCGGTAGAAGACGTCATATCTGGTATTGATCCCTCAAGAGGGGCCTCCCCACCACCTTCATTAGCAATAAACTCCTGTAATTAACAGAAGTAAACATCGACTCTGTTTGCATAAAGGCTATTTTTTTGTGAACAAAATAAATAAATAAAACTACCTTTAATGCTGCCACCATCACCCAAAAATCTGATGAACCAGATTCAACTTCACTACAGGGATCATCAAGAATACGTTTCAAGTTTGAACCTGGGGTTTAAGAAAACGATCCATGTTAAAATTTAACTTAAAACTATCATCGCCAGTCCCAGTGCCTTAAAATATAAATTGATGTACTTACTGATTCCCCGTGGAGCAAAAACTTTAAATGAGGCCTCAATAGCTTCTTTATAATTATCTTCATCCATTGCAATCGTTTTTGTTTTTAAGAGTTCCTAATAGCTCCAAAGTAACTGCCTTAGAATATTGAAAATAATAATCTTTTAATTAAAATAATTGGGCAATTGAGAACAAACCTTGAATTCTCGTTTTTCATCCCTGGTTGATGGCAGCCTTCCACCATGAGCTTTAGCCCAATCTTCTGCCATCTTCACAAGAATTAAAATGTATGGAATATGTTTATGGGCTACGGGATCAGATGTATCAAAGTCAATGTTCTCGGTCAACCTAAGAGTGAAAGTAAGAATCAACTGCTGATATATAAAGCTAATAAATATATATTTATATTTAAAAAAAAAAAAAAAAAAAAAAAAAAAAAAAAAAAACCTAACCTTTTAAGTTCAGGCCAAGGGTTATTTAGTCTGAGATCATCAAGAAAGTGATCAGGCTTTGACTCTATTACTGTATGCTCCTGTGCAATATAAATATGGTTAAGTTTTATAATACATCTGGGAAAGAATTATGAACTTCATGAAATTTGATGTCTTAAATGCTAACTGAAATATATAAGAAAGAATCTACACCTACCTTCACGCTTGTTCGAACAAAACCACTTAGGCCATATGAACGTGCAAAAATCAACATAACATTTGCATTACGACAAATGCGGTCCAGCTTCACCATGGAATCTTCAACAAGCTGAGTTTAAAAGGCCACAGTTAAAAACACTTGCAATTGTTAAAAATAACCTTGACGTGAAAACACAAATGAAAATTTGGTCATCATAGATAATAGTTAATGCAGAAAAATTATTACTAAAGCCTCATAATTTATATCCCAATGTATGTACATGATGATATTGATCATGCAAACAACATATAATAATGACAAATCATCAGAGTTCACATACTTGTATTTCTTGTAGACTCATCGTACAGCTATCTATTCATACATTCATAAACTGTAAATTAAATGGACGGACTAATGATTTACCTGTGTGGCTATAACCAAGGTAAACTGAGAAAAAAATGAAGGGTTGGTCTCGATCAAAGTCAACGGATGCTCTTCAATAAACTTAGCTTTTACAGCATCATTTAGTTCTTGAAGATAAGCACAGACACATTTTGCCTTTGACTGGCCAAGACTTGACTCGCTAACTGTGAACATGACTTGTTAAGATTGGAATGGTTAACGATAAAGGCTAAGAAAATGCCACACAATACACATAAAATGTGTTTAGAAGACATAAATTTGTGTAGCCGGTACATACCCATATAATTATTACCAAGGTCTCCGTTTTCAACTTTAGAACCATCAACAACAGTAATACTTCCAATACCACCAAGAACAAGGTTTTTAAGAGTTTCAGAACCAGTAGGCCCACAATTAAGCAAGCATATACTAGCTTTTTCAAGTGCAGCCTGTCCTTGCTCACCCCATATCCTGTTTTAAAATTCAACCTTAAGTTTAAGCTTTAATGAAAAGTAAGATAAAGTAACCAATTTATATATAAAACAACACTAATCCAAAAGTGAATTTCTGTTCTTGAAGGTTACAACCCCCTCCCTCACAACCAAATGCCAACTGCAATTCAAGAAACTATTGAAGACAAACAATAACATGTAGATCAATGATAATTCACTTTTGATTTGGTGTCAATAGTCAAACTGCTCAATTTAAGAGTTACTGTAAATGAGCTAGTTAAAGTAATAATAACTTATCCGTGCTAAAAGTTTCGTTTTTCAAAATACTTAAGCAACTAAAGAGGAAGTTAAAAACTAGCACAATTATCAGTTATCATTGTTTGCAAATACAAAAGGCAACCTAAACTCAATAACATAGTGCAATCATAGACATGTTCCCTTTGCCTATATCGTTTCCTTTCAAAACGTTATTTAAGACAATCACTAAGTACACATGAGACATTCAACTTAGAATGTTGCAAACAACGTATTTTTTTCGAATTCGACAAACACTTTAAATCCATTACATTAAAGTTGCTCCTTCATTAATACTCCATTCATCAAATAACTATAGTACACTTTGTTTTATAAATCTTACAGGTTAAACCCTAACTATTTCAATTTAAACAGTAGAAAAGCAATTTAAGTTCAAATATATCAACATTGAGAGCTCCTAACACTTTAGGTTACTATAATCAAGTAGTAATCGTATATTACTAGTAATAGTAGCATTATAGCAGCTAGGGTTTATGAGAAATTGTGTAAGAGCAACGGCGATAAACAACAGTACAGAAGGAATAGGGCAAAGCAATGAGAATTGAGATGAGTTTCTAATAGGACCTGAGTTGACGATCGTATTTGGTCTTTGGTTCCGCCATTGTTACGATCGATCGTTGCAGTACGTCAGTATGTTGGGTCGTTTCGTGTTTTTTTTTTTTTCCCGTAAACTAAATAAGGGGAGATACCTGGCAATTGAGACCAGAACACTCGAATTCGGTCAAATGGGTCAAGCTTTTGGTTAATTGGGTCTTGAAAAAAGTTAGGCCTAACAATGTAAATCAAAATATAAAAAAAGATTCAAATGAGTTTCTCTCCAACCTATTGAGTCCTATACAAAAAATGAATGAATGGGTCTAATGGGTATCAATACTCAAAGATCAATATATAGAAATAGGTCTAATGGGTTTTGTGAATGGGTCAAATGGGTAGAGCATAAAAAGTTTCATCCGTCAAAAATTTATGAAACCATTCATGGTTATATCATTTATTATGTATATTAATATTTTCTTATGTATATATAATAAATAATAATAACTAAAATAATGTAATAAATGTAAAAAAACGATGCAACCCATTTGACCCATTTGACCCAATTGACCTGTGACCTGTTTCGACCCGTTACCCAAACCGACCCAACCTGACCCATTTTGACTTGTTTTAAAAATTGACCCGTTTGACCTATGACCCATTTCAACCCAAAACCATTTTGACCCGTTACCCAAACCGACCCAACCCGACCCGTTTGCCAGGCATGAAGGGGAATACTGAAAAAGCAATTTATAACTCAAAAGTATTTACAAATTAGCAATTAAGTATGATTTTAACTAGTTTTTTTTAAGGGAGGTGATTCTCACACACCACCTTTTGATCCATGTACACTTTTGTCTCCTAAAATTACAGTTATGTCCCTGAGTTGAACTTATATTATTATTAAAAGTATAATTAAGGGTAAAATAGGTAATTCGATGTGTATGGATTAAAAACTAGTGTGTGAGAATCATCTCCCCTTTTTTAACAGCAAAATATTATTAAAATACAGAACTCTAGCAAGAAGCTAGAGGAAACCGAACAATAAGATACAACGGAATTACAAATGAGACGACCCGTCCTAATCCATAAGGACGAATACAATAACATATGGTTACATTGCGAGGTATTTGACCTCTATATGATACATTTTACAAACATTGCATTCGTTTTTAAAAGACAAGCTTTCATTAAATCGAAAGTTGACAATTACGCATACCCTTTCATAATATATCCAAACTATAGATGACTTAATATGTCATTACTTAATAATGATCTTTATTGAACTCAACGACTTGAATGCAACGTCCTTTGAAATATGTCATGTATGACTCCAAGTATTATCTTTAAAATGAGTAAATGCACAACGAAAGATTTCTTTCAAACCTGAGAATAAACATGCTTTCAAATGTCAACCAAAAGGTTGGTGAGTTCATTAGTTTATCATAATCGATTATTTTCATAATTTTAATAGACCACAAGATTTTTATTTCCATTTCTCATAAACATCATCTCATATCAGGCATTTCGCAAAAACTGCATAGAGATGAAAATCATTCATATGGTGAACACCTGGTAATCGACATTAACAAAACGCGTCTAGAATATCCCCATCATTCCGGGACTCTCATCGGACATGATAAAATCGAAGTACTAATGCATCCGTAACCCGGATGGGGTTTGTTAGGCCCAATAGATCTATCTTTAGGATTCGCGTCAATTAGGGTGTCTGTTCCCTAATTCTTAGATTACCAGACTAAAAAGGGTGATATTCGATTCGATAATCCAACCATAGAATGTAGTTTCGATTACTTGTGTCTATTTCGTAAAACATTTATAAAAGCAGCGCATGTATTCTCAGTCTCAAAAATATATATTGCAAAAGCATTTAAAAAGGGAGCAAATGAAACTCACAATACGATATTTTGTAGTAAAAATATGCATACGACGGAACTGAACAATGCAGGGTTGGCCTTGGATTCACGAACCTATATGTAACGACCCTGGAATTTTCAACGTTTATTTATTAATAATTATTATTATTAATACGTGTGATAAAACGAATGTATGTCATTACATTTACATGTTGCCATGATTGCCCGAACTTGACTTTAATTGCCCGAAACGTCTTTGTGACACCCGGAACTTGCACGAATAATATTTTCAAGTATTATTTACATTCATGATTAGTTTTATTAATCATTTTAATTAACTAAGGTTGTTGGTTAATTACTTGGGCTTTTGTTGGACTTTATTTGTTAATTAATTGAACTTGGGCTTTATTAGTTAATGGACTCATGAATAAGGCTTATAAGCCCACCCTACTTCTTAGTTGGACTATATAGCCCATATTTACATATAAGTATCATGTTTGAATGGAACTAGTTAGTTTAAAAGACTTGGAATCTAGTTGCTACACAATCCCCATGAGACTACCCCTTTTAACCACACTTTTAAGGCTTTACTTGCAAGTATCTTGTGGTTTAATCCCCTCCCCCTTTGGAATCTGCTGCAGGCCGTTGGCCTTAGGGGAGTATTAGGGGAGTTTTGACTTCATTCTTTCATTACATCTCACTTGCATTCCTCTCTCAAAAACACACACACAATACTTGCTACTTTCCTCTCTTTTTTTCTCTCTAAACTAGTAAGTAACAAGGCTCTTTTCTCTCTTTGATTCTTCATGAAAACAGCCACCTTACATCACATAATCATCATCATCTTTTGTTACTTGTAGTTTGACTACTTGTTGTTGTTAGTTTGTTACATATAATTGTTAGTTGTTCTTTACTAGTTTTCAAGAATAAACTTTCTAGTTTGATTCTTCTTATTTCTTGTATTTATCAAGAACACTCAAGAACATAACTTACTAGTTATGATTCTACATATACTTTCTTAAAAGATTGCAAGTTCATGTGTTGATTAAATTCATACTTGAAGTTCATGAAGTAAACTTTAAAGTTTACTTTCTAAAGATCAAACTTTGGTTTGAATCTTTAAAGTATGAACAACCATGAATAATTTACTTGTTTACTTAGTTTACTTCTTCTTGCACTTTACTTTCATGTAATTAGTTTAAATGGTCAAGTATTACAAGTTAGTCTTGATCTCATTAATCTTGAACTAAAAGTTAACCTTGAAAGTTCAAGAACACACAAATAAGTTTTCTTTAAATATAACTTTGTATACTTATGCTTGATCTAGACTTTTGAGTCATGGATCTTTAAGATCTAACTAAGAACTATGTTCTACATCTTAAGATCTTGATTAGTTAGTTTATTTTCAAGTTTAGAGTTCAATATTTCTATTATAGTTCATGTAAGTGTCAAACCTAAGACTTTGATGTAACTTTGGTTCATCAAACTACATGCAACTCTTAAGTGAGTTGTGCTTCATGTCTTAGACTTGCACTAGGGTTATGGTGGTCAAGACTTGGCTAAGATGATGTAGATACATCAATGAGTTGTACACTTGAAGCTATATGCATCAAGGATGAGAACCATGATGAACATCAAGCACCAAGACCACCGGAACTCACTTAAACTTACTGTTTCTGTCCAAAACCTGCTGACCTGATGTTTCTGTAACATACCAGCAGACCTGGGCTGTTCTAACCATGATTTTTAGATATATCTTTTCGAGTAGATAACTTTTCATATAGGACTCGTCTTAATCCGAGTTACGGTTTAGGATTTATGGCCCTCCGATCGTTACTATGTCCTTTAACGTTGTGCAGAAATTTCTGACCTACTCGCACTTAGACTGTCGCCACGGTCAAACGAAGACGAGTTTGCTTCTGTAAATTTTACCACACTTAAAGGACTCATATACGGAGCCATGGCCACTAGTCTCACCTTGTTTCAGTAAGGGTAGAGGCTGTGGTGACTGACTGAAGTCAGCCTTTGTTGTAAACTACTTTCATAAACGAAACTTACTTTACGCCTTTTGTTTGATGATGATTGATGATGACCCTTAAGACCTTATTTACATACTATTAAACCTATTAAGACGATTTACTGACTTAGTACTATTTGACTTAGGTTGAGGACTTTCGGACCGTTTACTTGCACACCTTTTCCGAACCGACTTTACGACTACATTATCATTGTGAGTTATAGCATTCCCTTTTTACTTTAACTTATTTTGGGAACTGAGAATACATGCGGATTTTATGTTTTACATACTAGGCACGAGTACTTAAACTTATATATGTATGGGTTATACAACGGCATAAACATTCCCTTTAGCTCGGTAACGTTTAATCATTGGTTTTTGAACCGTGAACGCGAATCTTAGATATGGATCCATAGGGTTTGACATCCCCACTCGGGCTAGTCGCGCTAGCATTTAACGAGTGTTTAATACCTCGTAGACATACGCACTTGCCAAGTGTACTTTCAGGGGGTATAAACGTTAAGTTAGTTACCAAGTGCCCACGGTTAACATATACTTTATCTTACTGTTTTGAAACGCTCTTTGTAGCACTGAAATCTCAGGGCCTACCTTACATACTGTTATACTTAAACTATATCTCACCAACCTTTGTGTTGACGTTTTTAAGCATGTTTTTCTCAGGTGCTTGAGGTTAGCTTCCGCTGTGTACTAGTCGTGCTGTAGACACCCGCTGCTTAGAATTGTCATCGCATGAACTACTTTACCTTGCATTCAAACTTTAGTACTTTTGAATTATGACTTGTAACGACCATTGTGGTCACATACACTTATTATTTGCTTCTACTTAGTGAAGCATGCTTTTGGATTGTAAAACATTCGATGTTGGTTTAGACATCACATTATTATTGAATGCAAACTCTTTTTGAAAACGCATATAGTACTTAACCTTGTAATGATCCTGTTGTTGATGATTCGTACACGATGGTTTTGTACGGGGCATCACATTTGGTATCAGAGCGCATGTTCCCGAAAATGTCACATCGTCCAAACCACCGAATGTTCCCGAAGCAATGCGCATGGCGCATACACTCATGAATCAGATTCTCATTGATGAGCCGGAGAAGGCTAAGTTTGAAGCTGGTGGTAGCGAAAAGCGAAAGTGGGATAACAACAACAACAACAGGGGGAGAACCTATGACCAGACCCCCGCCAAGAGGCAAAACAACAACGGTGGAAACCCCAACAACAACAACAACTCCAACCCCAACTACAAAGGAACCTTACCACAATGCAAGAGGTGTTACAAATACCACACTGGGTATTGCAATGTTGTCTGCAAGAAGTTCCAACGGTCTGGGCATATCGGAAAAGACTGCAAGGTCACCACTTTGAATGGGAAGCCGAACACCAATGGACCGAAGAAGTGTTATGAATGCGGGGAGACGGGCCATTTCAGAAATGCATGCCCCAACAAGCGAAAAGACGGAGGACCACCCCGTGGTAGAGCTTTTAATGTTAATGCAAGGGATGCACGCGATAACCCCGACTTGGTGACAGGTATATTCACAATCAACAAACTTTTAGCTTCTGTCTTGTTTGATACTGGTACGGATAGAAGTTATGTATGTAGACATTTTTGCGATAAGATTAATTGGTCATTAGTCCCGTTAAAAGAGAGTATGCTTGTCGAGGTCGCCAATGGAAAACTTGAAAAGGTTGACCATATTAGTCGTGGAGCTATTATCAACATAGCTGGTGCAGATTTCGAAATTGATTTGATACCCATCAAACTGGGAAGTTTTGACGTGATCGTCGGTATGGATTGGTTGAGCAAGATAAAGGCCGATATTATTTGTGGAGACAAAGCACTTCGCATACCACAGGGAGATGGCGAACCATTGGTTATCTATGGAGAGAGATGTACCTCGAAGTTGAACATCATTAGTTGCGTGAAAGCGCAAAAGATTATGAAGAAGGGACGTTTTGCTGTCCTAGCACTTGTGAAAGCGGTAGAAACTGAGGTGAAGAGCGTGAACGACGTTCGAATTGTGAACGAATTTTCCGATGTCTTCCCAGAGGAATTGCCTGGATTACTGCCGCAGAGAGCAGTAGAGTTTCAGATTGATTTAGTGCCAGGAGCTGCACCTGTAGCTCGCACACCTTATAGACTCGCACCTTCTGAGATGCAAGAATTACAGAGTCAACTATAAGAACTGCTTGATCGAGGATTTATCCAACCAAGTTTCTCGCCTTGGGGCGCACCTGTGTTGTTTGTGAAGAAGAAGGATGGATCCTTCCGTATGTGTATTGACTACCGTGAACTCAACAAATTGAGTATCAAGAATCGGTATCCTCTTCCATGAATTGACGATCTTTTTGATCAACTACAAGGATCGAGTGTCTACTCAAAGATCGATTTGCGATCCGGTTATCACCAATTGAGGGTGAAGGAAAGTGACGTGATGAAAACTGCGTTCAGAACTCGTTATGGTCATTATGAGTTTCTCATGATGCCATTCGGTTTGACCAATGCACATGTCGTGTTCATGGACCTCATGAATCGTGTCTGCAAGCAGTACTTGGATAAGTTTGTTATCGTCTTCATAGATGATATCCTCATCTACTCAAGGAGCGAAGAAGAGCATGAGCAACACCTCCGACTAGTACTTGAACTCTTGAGACAAGAGCAACTTTACGCCAAATTCTCCAAGTGTGAATTTTGGTTGAAGGAAGTTCAATTTCTGGGTCATGTTGTGAGCGACCAGGGTATCAAAGTTGATCCCGCCAAGATTGAAGCCATCAGCAAGTGGGAGACCCCCACTACTCCGATGCATATTCGCCAATTCCTAGGTCTCGCCGGTTATTACTGAAGGTTTATCGAAGGATTTTCTCTGATTGCGCGTCCTTTGACCGCGCTGACTCACAAAGGGAAGAAGTTCATTTGGGAATCCGCACACGAATCAGCATTCCAAACTTTGAAGAAGAAGTTAACCACCGCACCTATCCTATCACTTCCTGAAGGCAGTGACGACTTTGTTGTTTATTGTGATGCATCGAAGAGTGGTTTTGGTTGTGTACTGATGCAACGATCAAAGGTTATTGCCTATGCCTCCCGCCAATTGAAGATTCACGAGAGGAACTACACTACTCACGATCTCGAACTTGGAGCCGTTGTCTTTGCGCTCAAATTGTGGAGACATTATTTGTATGGAACTAAGAGCACTATCTTCACCGATCACAAGAGTCTCCAGCACATCTTTGATCAGAAGCAACTGAATATGAGACAGCGTCGATGGATCGAGACGCTCAACGACTACGATTGTGAACTCCGTTATCACCCTGGTAAGGCCAATGTGGTAGCTGACGCTTTAAGCTGAAAGGAGAGGACGGCACCTCTTCGTGTTAGGGCTCTGAACATCACCATTCATTCGAACCTCAACAGTCAGATCCGAGTAGCCCAAGAAGAGGCCCTCAAGGAGGAAAATATATCTCATGAACATTTGAACATACTCGTCTCTTGATTCGAGGTTAGGGAGTCTGGACTCCGATGTTATGCTGGAAGAATTTGGGTACCTCTTTATGGAGATCTACGGAACCTTATACTTGATGAAGCACACAAATCAAGATATTCGATTCACCCTGGAGCGGGCAAAATGTACCACGACCTTAAAGAACAGTATTGGTGGCCGAATCTTAAGAAGGACGTTGCGACTTATGTTTGTAAGTGTTTGACTTGCTCGAAGGTTAAAGCCGAGCATCAGAGACCTTCTGGTTTACTTCAACAACCGGAAATCCCACAATGGAAGTGGGAAAGGATAACAATGGACTTCATCACCAAGCTTCCAAAGACGGTGGACGGATACGATACTATTTGGGTTATTGTTGACCGCCTTACTAAATCTGCACACTTTCTAGCGATGAAGGAAACTGATACAATGGAAAGACTTTCTCATCTATACATCAATGAGGTTATATCACGACACGGTGTACTTTTATCGATCATCTCCGATCGCGATCCCCGTTTTGCCTCTAGATTTTGGCGTTCTTTGCAAGAAGCCATGGGAACTCGTCTTGACATGAGTACTGCTTATCATCCTCAGACTGACGGGCAAAGTGAACGCACGATTCAGACCCTGGAAGACATGTTGCATGCATGTGTCATTAATTTTGGAAAGGCCTGGGAAAGGCATTTGCCGCTAGCCAAATTCTCGTACAACAATAGTTATCACTCGAGCATTAATGCTGCACCTTTTGAAGCATTGTATGGCCGCAAGTGCCGATCTCCTATTTGTTGGGCCGAAGTAGGCTAAAAGCAAATCACCGGACCTGAGGTAGTCCACGAAACCACGGAGAAGATTGCTCAGATTCAAGCTAGACTTAAGACTGCTCGTGACCGCCAAAAGAGTTATGCCGATCTTAAACGTAAGGACTTTGAATTCAACGTTGGTGATCGGGTAATGTTGAAGGTTGCACCTTGGAAAGGTGTGATCCGTTTTGGAAAACGTGGAAAGTTGAACCCACGATACATTGGTCCTTTTGAAATCTTGGAACGTGTTGGACCCGTTGCTTACCGTTTGGACCTACCAGCACAATTGAGCTCAGTTCATCCTACCTTCCACGTGTCGAACTTGAAAAAGTGTCTTGCTGCACCTGAACTTATCATACCACTGGAAGAACTCACGATTGACGACAAACTTCACTTTGTGGAAGAACCAGTTGAGATTATGGATCGTGAGATCAAAACTTTGAAACGCAACAAGATTCCAATCGTCTGAGTGCGATGGAATGCCAAACGAGGACTTGAGTTTACTTGGGAGCGAAAGGATCAAATGATGCGGAAGTATCCCCACCTTTTCCCGACTCCTCCATCTACCTCAGCTTAAATTTCGGGACGAAATTTTCTTTAACAGGTGGGTAATGTACCGACCCTGGAATTTCCAACGTTTATTTATTAATAATTATTATTATTAATACGTGTGATAAAACGAATGTATGTCATTACATTTACATGTTGCCATGATTGCCCGAACTTGACTTTAATTGCCCGAAACGTCTTTGTGACACCCGAAACTTGCACGAATAATATTTTCAAGTATTATTTACATTCATGATTAGTTTTATTAATCATTTTAATTAACTAAGGTTGTTGGTTAATTACTTGGGCTTTTGTTGGACTTTATTTGTTAATTAATTGAACTTGGGCTTTATTAGTTAATGGACTCATGAATAAGGCTTATAAGCCCACCCTACTTCTTAGTTGGACTATTTAGCCCATATTTACATATAAGTATCATGTTTGAATGGAACTAGTTAGTTTAAAAGACTTGGAATCTGGTTGCTACACAATCCCCATGAGACTACCCCTTTTAACCACACTTTTAAGGCTTTACTTGCAAGTATCTTGTGGTTTAATCCCCTCCCCCTTTGGAATCTGCTGCAGGCCGTTGGCCTTAGGGGAGTATTAGGAGAGTTTTGACTTCATTCTTTCATTACATCTCACTTGCATTCCTCTCTCAAAAACACACACACAATACTTGCTACTTTCCTCTCTTTTTTTCTCTCTAAACTAGTAAGTAACAAGGCTCTTTTCTCTCTTTGATTCTTCATGAAAACCGCCACCTTACATCACATAATCATCATCATCTTTTGTTACTTGTAGTTTGACTACTTGTTGTTGTTAGTTTGTTACATATAATTGTTAGTTGTTCTTTACTAGTTTCCAAGAATAAACTTTCTAGTTTGATTCTTCTTATTTCTTGTATTTATCAAGAACACTCAAGAACATAACTTACTAGTTATGATTCTACATATACTTTCTTAAAAGATTGCAAGTTCATATGTTGATTAAATTCATACTTGAAGTTCATGAAGTAAACTTTAAAGTTTACTTTCTAAAGATCAAACTTTGGTTTGAATCTTTAAAGTATGAACAACCATGAATAATTTACTTGTTTACTTAGTTTACTTCTTCTTGCACTTTACTTTCATGTAATTAGTTTAAATGGTCAAGTACTACAAGTTAGTCTTGATCTCATTAATCTTGAACTAAAAGTTAACCTTGAAAGTTCAAGAACACACAAATAAGTTTTCTTTAAATATAACTTTGTATACTTATGCTTGATCTAGACTTTTGAGTCATGGATCTTCAAGATCTAACTAAGAACTATGTTCTACATCTTAAGATCTTGATTAGTTAGTTTATTTTCAAGTTTAGAGTTCAATATTTCTATTATAGTTCATGTAAGTGTCAAACCTAAGACTTTGATGTAACTTTGGTTCATCAAACTACATGCAACTCTTAAGTGAGTTGTGCTTCATGTCTTAGACTTGCACTAGGGTTATGGTGGTCAAGACTTGGCTAAGATGATGTAGATACATCAATGAGTTGTACACTTGAAGCTATATGCATCAAGGATGAGAACCATGATGAACATCAAGCACCAAGACCACCGGAACTCACTTAAACTTACTGTTTCAGTCCAAAACCTGCTGACCTGCTGTTTCTGTAACAGACCAGCAGACCTGGGCTGTTCTAACCATGATTTTTAGATAGATATTTTCGAGTAGATAACTTTTCATATAGGACTCGTCTTAATCCGAGTTACGGTTTAGGATTTATGGCCCTCCGATCGTTACTATGTCCTTTAACGTTGTGCAGAAATTTCTGACCTACTCGTACTTAGACCGTCGCCACGGTCAAACGAAGACGAGTTTGCTTCTGTAAATTTTACCACACTTAAAGGACTTATATACGGAGCCATGGCCACTGGTCTCACCTTGTTTCAGTAAGGGTAGAGGCTGTGGTGACTGACTGAAGTCAGCCTTTGTTGTAAACTACTTTCATAAACGAAACTTACTTTACGCCTTTTGTTTGATGATGATTGATGATGACCCTTAAGACCTTATTTACATACTTTTAAACCTATTAAGACGATTTACTGACTTAGTACTATTTGACTTAGGTTGAGGACTTTCGGACCGTTTACTTGCACACCTTTTCCGAACCGACTTTACGACTACATTATCATTGTGAGTTATAGCATTCCCTTTTTACTTTAACTTATTTTGGGAACTGAGAATACATGCGGATTTTATGTTTTACATACTAGGCACGAGTACTTAAACTTATATATGTGTGGGTTATACAACGGCATAAACATTCCCTTTAGCTCGGTAACGTTTAATCATTGGTTTTTGAACCGTGAACGCGAATCTTAGATATGGATCCATAGGGTTTGACATCCCCACTCGGGCTAGTCGCGCTAGCATTTAACGAGTGTTTAATACTTCGTAGACATACGCACTTGTCAAGTGTACTTTCAGGGGGTATAAACGTTAAGTTAGTTACCAAGTACCCACGGTTAACATATACTTTATCTTACTGTTTTGAAACACTCTTTGTAGCACTGAAATCTCGTGGCCTACCTTACATATTGTTATACTTAAACTATAGCTCACCAACCTTTGTGTTGACGTTTTTAAGCATGTTTTTCTCATGTGCTTGAGGTTAGCTTCCGCTGTGTACTAGTCGTGCTGTAGACACCCGCTGCTTAGAGTTATCATCGCATGAACTACTTTACCTTGCATTCAAACTTTAGTACTTTTGAATTATGACTTGTAACGACCATTGTGGTCACATACACTTATTATTTGCTTCTCCTTAGTGAAGCATGCTTTTGAATTGTAAAACATTCGATGTTGGTTTAGACATCACATTATTATTGAATGCAAACTCTTTTTAAAAACGCATATAGTACTTAATCTTGTAATGATCCTGTTGTTGATGATTCGTACACGATGGTTTTGTACGGGGCATCACACTATATCATTCATATATATATATATTAAAATATATACTTGTAATCGAACTAATATATATATATATATATAATTTATTAGTTATATCCTTTTTATATTAATAATATATAATATATATATATATATATATATATATATATATATATATATATATATATATATATGTTTCATATATTCACTTTGTTATATAAAAATATTAATTTTCGTTATGTTATACGTATTAAATATATTTTTAATATATATATAAAAATAAATATATATATATATATATATATATATATATATATATATATATATCATTTGTATATTAATAGTAGTGGTTATAATAATATTAAAATAATATTAATAGTGGTAAAAATGACAATAATTATAATATTTTATTATTGCTAGTAAAGATAATAATGTTAATAATTCTATTAATGATAATAATAATGATATTAATAATAACTGTAAAAATGTTAATTATAATGTTAATGGTAGTAATGATAATGATACTTAGTAATTTTAACAATAATAATAATGATCATACTAGTTTTAATAAAATTATAGGTTTAAAATAATGATAGTTTTAGTGATAATGATAATAATAATACTTAATAAAAATTTACTACTAATCATAATCATATCAACAATTTTAATAATGATAATATTAATACATATGTTAATGATAACAATAATAATTCTATAAATTTTAAAATGATACTAATAATTATGATACTTGTAACAACAATAATGATAAAAATTATAATACTTATACATATGTTAATGATAATAATAATCATAACATTAATAGTACCAATAATAATAATAATAATCCTAATTGTAATTGTAATTATAATACTTATACTAGTGATAACAATAATAATAATACTCTTAATTTGATTAATGATACTGATACTTCTAAATATTAGGGGTGATAACAAAATTATCATAATAATAATAATAATAATAATAATAATAATAATAATAATAATAATAATAATAATAATAATAATAATAATAATAATAATAATAATAATAATAATTGTATTGAAAACTACCTTCAAGAAGCCTTTCTAACAAAAAAATGTCCCGAGTAAGGCTCGAACCCGAGACCTCCTGAATACACCAAACACCCTTAACAATGCTTCTATCCCAGCTTTTCTGAATTATACAGATTTTAATTATATATGAACCTCACTTTTCAGTTTCCCTTACATCTTTACAAAACTGATCGACTAGGAACTATTCTTAACACCAAATTAGAGTTTGATTATTATTGAACATAATTAAAAATCACTTGTATTTGTGATTCTAATTAATAGATACGAAAAAGAAAATATATATATATATATATATATATATATATATATATATATATATATATATATATATATATATATATATATATAAACAAAAAAAAGAACACAGCAGCTGCTGTGTCTTCGAACACCACGAAGAACAAAAATAATGATTTCGAAATTGAAACGTTTTTAGACAAAACTTTCTATAGGAAAAGAGTTTTAAAACCTTCCTAGAATCGTTCTTAACCCTCAATTTAACTTCAATTGTAACCTATAACTCGAATTCGATCAAAGAATGAAGTTTGACTTTTTAAAATTAAAACTTTGACTCGTGAATTCTCAATCAATACAATGAATTGGAATCTCAAACTTTGCAGAAAGATTAAGTAAAATATTCTTAACAACCCTACATTTATGGTTTTTGAAATTATATTCGAATTCAAGTTTTGAAAAAAAATATACGCATACAGAGGATATTCATGTTCTTCTCTATTTTTCTGCAATTTAATTAAATAATTGTGGATGTAAGAGATAATTGATAAGGAAAGAAGTATGAACGAATTACTAACACATTGTTTTATATAGTCATATAGATATCGAATTAATTAAACAACAAGGACAGAAATAATTGAAGCAGATAGAAGAAAATATAGAAAACGACGGTATTTGGATTGTATTGAATGCAATTACCCTGTAACTGATTTTATTATGATTTTGTGAATAAATCGTACGAGTTTAGAGACAGGAAAGCAACTTTAATTATAGTGAGATTGTGATGTGCAACAAAATTGTAAGAAAACAAAAATATATATTCGATATCAGATTTCTAATTTTATAATCAATATCAATAATTAATTAATATTAATATTAATAATAGTACTTTTAATATTTTTAAGAATAATATTAATAATATAAATAACTATGATAATAATAATTATTAATATTAATACTAATAATGATATTAATAATAATGATAACATTAATAAATAAATAAATAAAATGATAACAATAATATTATTCATGATATTAATAATAATATTAACTAAAATAATATTAGTATTATTATTGATAATAATAATATTAATAATAACAATATAACAATTTATTCATATCAATTTTCATATCTATACATTATATATTTTAAATAATGATATTAGTAATACTAATAATATAACAAATTAAATGTATTAAACTTCGCATCTATATATATATATGATAATGATAATATTAATCATACTAATATTGATATTAATATTATTAGTAACATTGAAAGTAGTAATAATATCATTATATCAACTATATTTTTAACTTTTAAGTACATTTAATATAGTAACATTACAATTATACTATATATATATATATATATATATATATATATATATATATATATATGTATATATATATATATATATTATTTTAACATATATTAAATATTTAACATTTAATATAAATATATATTATTATGTAATATGTGTTTGAATATTAATTATATTATATATGTATATATGAGAATATAAATGTTTATATATATAAATATATATTTATATATACAAATTATTATGTTATTTCATCCTAGAATTAAATATTTTAAGTGTCAACATATAATATCTATGCCATTTATATATTTCAATTCAAATGATTAAATTGTATTTTTTTATTGATTCAAATTAATATATATACTTATAATTATATTTGCATATATATATATATATATATATATATATATATATATATATATATATATATATATATATATATATATACATATTTATTTACAAAATTTTTCGTGAATCGTCGGGATTAGTCAAAGGTTAACGGAATCCATATAAATAGTTTCAAAAATTTTAAGATTCAACTTTACAGACTTTGCTTATCGTGTCGAAATCATATAAGGATTAAGTTTAAATTTGATCGAAAATTTTCGGGTCGTCACAACAAAGGCTTTATAAGCCACAAGTTCCAAGAAATATTAAATTTACCTCTATTACAAAACCAATTAAACGATGAAAGGCGTATACTATCAAACAACGAATACTTCTTCGGGGAATTTTCTTCAAATATAGTGCAATTCATGAATCTCCACAAGACCCAAAGTAGAGTGCACACTAGCACGTGCATCCGCTGTTTTGCATCTGAGGTTGCGAGCCATCCGTTGAACCAGTCAATTCACTCGACCCATGATGATACATTTGGAATGTTGATGTCGGACCATACACGTAGCATGCGCCATAAGTCGATAGCAACTTCACACCCAAAAAGAACGTGATCGATAGATTCAACAAGACTAGTATAGTTTACACATCCCATGTTTGTTAGCTCAATACCTCGGCTAGATAGATTCAACTTCCCAGGTAAACGATTCAAGGACAATCTCTAAATAAAAATATTAACTTTTCGGGGTAAAAGTTTACACCATCTAGTCACCAAGTGTACCTGCGAAACATGTGAATTGTCTATAAAAGAGCGAGTACAACTAACACTGAATGAGCCGTCATTAGATATGTGACGACCCGAAAATTTCCGACCAAATTTAAAGTTTATCTTTATATTATTTCGACACGATAAGCAAAGTCTGTAATGTTAAATCTCAAGAATTTTAAACTATGTTCACACATTCATTTAACCTCGACCAAATTTAAATGATTCACGAACCATTAAATGAACGTATATGATTATATATGTATATGTGTATATATTATAACTTGAATATATCAACAAATATTTAAACGTATAATGCTTTACATGAACGTATTTGTTTCAATATGATTATCGGCGAAATTAGAAGATAAAATCAAATGATTGAAACATTGATTTATGATTACGAGTCTCTGTTGAGAGGTCCACTATGATTTGAGAAATCTATTCTTTTTAACGATATTCGGAATAATTGGTAAAGTGATTTTCATATGAGAACAAGGTGTCAAATAACGAAAGTTAGACAAAAGTTAGTGGAAGACTAAATTTAATAATAATGATTTAGTTACCAGTGTACAAAAACGTTTTTCGATATAATGAAACTTGATTATTAAAATATCCCTGCTTAAATAACGTAAATTAGAATATTAGTTGTTGAATATATAAATAACTTGCAACGTGTAATTAGACCGTGTTCATTAAATATTTATGTTTTCAAAATTTAGTTAAGTACATGATAGTAACACTCGCTTAGTGATAAGATTGATATTTAAACACTAGTACATAAATGAACTATATCTATTTACTTTTTAAAATTAAAACGATATAGGATATAATATTTTCTATTACGTAAACGATTTAAATTATATTTTGAAATATAATTAGCATTTGAAAAACTAAATATTTTTTTAAAATAGATATATAAATTAATAGTTTTAAATGAATATGTATGTATATATATATATATATATATATATATATATATATATATATATATATATATATAGAAAGTGAATATGGTGCTGTCACCCATATAACTTTATATGACAGTCCAACAAATACTACATCATTTTACCCTAAAAATTACTCCCTACCACTTACGTTCCCTTATTCAAACCTACCCTTATTCAAACCTAGTGCATCTAATTCTTTTTCTATGATCACGAACCACGATTACTTTGATATCAATCCAATTTTTTTTGGTAATCAACTTCCTTAGTTAACTATTCGATTAATTCTGTTAATATTTTGTCTGTACTCATCACTCACAATATAATATTGCCAATCGAAGTACGGTTTTTTTTTTTTTTTTTAGAAAGTGGTGATCACAATAATCAACCTCATAATATAGTCAATTATGTTGTTCCAATTTACAAATAAAAATTCAGTAATACGTGTTGTTTTCACAACTATTAATCGAATAATTAACAAAGGCAATTGATCAAATTGATTGGATTGACGACAAGGTATTGGTTATCAACACAGAAAAAGATTTAGAATTTAAATAATTAATTTTATCTTTTGCTAATTTTTATGGGTTTCGACGGAATTAATTCATTAAAAATTGAAGAATTTGGCTATAGTGAATAAGATGAGAGTGTATCATATGGATAATGGACATGGGTTAGTAAGATACGTGAGTTGGAGGATGAGTAATATTAGGTTTGTCTTTTTAAAAATTTTAGGGTAAAACTACGTAGTATTTGTTAGGTTGTCATATAAGGTTATATGGGTGACAACACCATATTCACTTTCCCCATATATATATATATATATATATATATATATATATATATATATATATTATAAAATAATTAAATATAATATTAACTCTAACATTGATAATGCTAAAAACGAACATATATTTAATAGCATTATCTCTCAAGAAAAACAAGTTTTTAGTTGAAATTGTTCTATTTACAAGTAATATTCGTTTAAATAATAAAAGGTGAAGACAAAAGACAGATTCGACAAATTGAAGACGCAAATGACCAAAAAGCTCAAAAGTACAAAATACAATCAAAGTGGTTCAAATTATTGGTGAGAAACGTCTCAGAATTACAAGAGTACAAGACGCGAAACGCAAAGTACAAGATATTAAATTGTACGCAAGGACGTTCGAAAATTCGGAACCGGGACCAAAGTCAACTCTCAACGCTCGACGCAACGGACTAAAAATTATGAGTCAACTATGCACAAGAATATAATATAATATTTAAATAATTATATAAATTATTTATATATTATATTATATATTATAAACGTCGGCAAACAAGAAAACAAAGGAGTGTGAGCTGATACCTACCTCCATGCGATCGCATGGCCTGTAGGCTTATTTTCCATGCGATCGCATGGCCCTGAAATCCAGGCCACATGCTATAAATTCGCGTGTTTTGGCTCAGTTTTAACACAATATAACCATCATCTCTCTATCACTCGTGTATATATATATATATATATATATATATGTATATTTATATTTATATTATAATTTTAATTTTAAATTCTAATAATAAGGGTATGTTAGCGAATGTTGTAAGAGTGTAAGTCGAAATTCTGTCCGTGTAACGCTACTCTATTTTTTCACTGTAAGTTATGGTTAATGTTATTTTTAAATTAATGTCTCGTAGCTAAGTTATTATTATGCTTATTTAATGCCGAAGTAATCGTGATGTTGGGCTAAATATTAAAATTGGGTAATTGGGCTTTGGACCATAATTGGGGTTTGGACAAAATAACGACACTTGTGAAAATTAGACTATGGGCTATTAATGGGCTTTATATTTGTTTAATTAAATGATAGTTTGTTAATTTAATATAAAGATTTACAATTGGACGTACCTATAAATAACCATATACACTCGATCGGACACGATGGGCGGGATATTTATATGTACGAATAATCGTTCATTTAACCGGACACGGGAATGGATTAATAGTTAATAGACTTATTAAAACATGGGTGAATTATGTACAAGGATACTTGGCGTAATTGTTAACAAAGTATTAAAACCTTGGGTTACACACAGTCGATATCTTGGTGTAATTATTAAACAAAGTATTAAGACCTTGTTACAGTTTAAGTCCCCAATTAGTTGGAATATTTAACTTCGGATATAAGGATAATTTGACGAGGACACTCGCACTTTAAATTTATGACCGATGGACTATTATGGACAAAAACCAAACGGACATATTGAATAATCCAGGACAAAGGACAATTAACCCATGAAAATAAACTAAAATCAACACGTCGAACATCATGATTACGGAAGTTTAAATAAGCATAATTCTTTTATTTGCTTATTTAATTGCACTTTTAATTATCGCACTTTTATTTATTGTCATTGTATTTAATTGCACTTTTAATTATCGTACTCTTTAATTATCGCAATTTTATTTTATCACATTTTTATTTATCGCAATTTCATTATTGTTATTTACTTTACGTTTTAAATTAAGTTATATTTATTTTTAATATTTTACATTAGGTTTTAACTGCGACTTAAGTTTTAAAAGCGACAAACCGGTCATTAAACGGTAAAAATCCCCTTTTATAATAATAATACTACTTATATATATTTTTGTATTTTTACAAATATAGTTTTTAAATATATAGCGTTAAGCTTGTTTAAAAGATCCATGTGGAACGAACCGGACTTACTAAAAACTACACTACTGTACAATTAGGTACACTGCCTATAAGTGTTGTAGCAAGGTTTAGGTATATCCACTCTATAAATAAATAAATATCTTGTGTAAAATTGTATCGTATTTAATAGTATTTCGTAGTAAAAATATAACTATTTCGTACATCATCTCGCACACATCAAGTATTTTTGGCTCCGCTGCCGGCGATATTCTTGCTTAAACGCCGGAAGCGCAACGCTATATAAAAAATAGATTTTTATTAATTTTTAGTTTACTTTTATAAAAATACGTTTTTGTAAAAATAAGTTTTAAATAAAAAATATATAAAAAGAAAAACAATATATATATATATATATATATATATATATATATATATTTAAGAGTTTGTTAAATATATAAGTTTTATAAAGTTTCTTTATCTTTATTTTTAGTTTTTAAGATTTAAGTTTTTATTTAATTTATATAAATAATAAATATTCTATATTTTTAAAACAGAAAAAAATATAAAAATACTCGAGGCCTAGTACTGTAGCAGCCCAGCTCTGGCCCGAAACCCTAACCCATGCGATCGCATGAGCCCGAAGGTAAAAATTCATGCGATCGCATGAATGTCTCTGACATGCCACAGTTGACCTGCTACAACAATCATTACGGAGTATTATTATTAATTATAATTAATTAAAACCCTAATTAGGTTTTTAGTTATTTTATTATTTAGTTTAGTATTATTATTTTTGTATTTTAAGTTTAATTAGTTTTAATAAATTATAAAATTAATAGTTTTATAAAATAAATAATATAAAAATAATATTTTTATAAAAATTGTACTTTTTACAACTTTAAGTTTATTTTTATATTTTGTATCTTTTTATTCTTTTTAGCGTAATATTTGTATTTTTTCGCTCGTATTTAGTTTTAAGTTATAGTTTTTGCCATAGTTTTTTTTTATTTCTAAATTTTTAGGCGTTGCCGTAAAATTCCTTAAGTGCTTTTTCTTTAGACTAAGATTTAGGTGCTTTAGAATTTTGCGACGCCGTTTTTATATTTTAGTACCTTTTTAAGTTATTGCCGTTTTGGGATATAGTATTTCTCTAAGCTTTAATATTTTTTAGACGTAACTTTTAATTCTTAGTTTTTAGTTCCTTTTTAAGTTTCGACGCGCTACTTTCTTATTTTTATTTTTTGACGCCTATTATTTTTTTAAGCCTTTTATTTTTCGACGTTTTTCGACGCGCTCTTTTTCTTTCTTATTTCTCACCGATCTAGTTTTAGGACATAAAATTTTCTATTTCTTCTCTCTAATTTCTTTAAATTTCAACGAAAAAATTATTTTAAGCGGTTAAATTGATAGACATCCAAATTTTCTGCTTCGTAGTAATAGTTGAATTTGTTAGTGGCTGAGTTGTGAGCTTCCGATTTAAAGGGTTCTGGCTCCCTACTGCATCTATTGGCTATTCGAAACGTGGGCAAAAGCAGAAAAGTCTATTATTTTGATAACTTATATAATTTTTCTTATTTTTATAACTAATAGGATATTCAGTGAATGCACCGAGCAAAACGTTCACCACCTTTTGTACATTCACCACATGTAACCAGATCAAGACATCTAGCCAATATTGTCTCCGTTGATTTTTCTTTAGAATCGTCATCCAGTCGACCAAGTACTCCAATTCAAATTTCCAATAATCCATTTTTTGAACCCGACCTCACAATTGAGAATCCGGAGGATATTTAGGGACAATTTAGAGATCCTGAACCATTAATCTTTCCTCCGGAACCACCAATCATTCAAACAGAGATAGTCGATGAACCAACCATTAAATCAGAATCCTATAGTGATTCAGATTCAACAAATTCAATCATGGAGAATCTGGAACCTCTAAGTATGGAAGACCGAATGCGAGCTAAACGCACTGGCCAAGGTCACGCAATTACTCAACCAGACATTAATGCGCCAGATTATGAAATCAAAGGACAAATTCTACACATGGTAACTAATCAATGCCAATTTAGTGGTGCGCAGAAGGAAGATCCAAATGAACATCTTCGTACATTTAATAGGATCTGCACTCTATTTAAAATAAGAGAAGTGGAGGATGAACAGATATATCTCATGTTATTTCCCTGGACTTTAAAGGGAGAAGCCAAATATTGGTTAGAATCGTTACCAGAAGGGGCGATTGATACATGGGACGTTTTAGTTGAAAAATTTCTTAAACAATTCTTTCCGGCATCTAAAGCTGTAAGACTTCAAGGAGAAATTGTTACGTTCACGCAAAAGCCAAACGAAACTCTATATGAGGCGTGGACAAGATTTGGAAAATTATTGAGAGGATGTCCGCAACATGGTTTAGACACTTGTCAAATAGTACAAATATTCTACCAAGGATGCGACATCACTACAAGGAAAGACATCGATATAGCAGCTGGTGGTTCCATTATGAAGAAAACCGCAACAAGAAAAAGATATCGTTAGATCATCTAAAGCAGCTAGAGCCGATTCTAGCCATGACTTAGATTCCATTTCTGCAAAGATAGATGCTGTCGAGAGACGAATGGAAAAGATGACTAAGGATATTCACTCAATACGAATTAGTTGTGAGCAGTGTGAAGGACCGCATTTAACAAAAGATTGTCTCAGTATTGAACTAACAATGGCACAAAGAGAGAATGTTTCATACATAAACCAAAGGCCTGAAAATAATTATCAGAATAATTATCAACCGCCAAGACCAATTTACAATCAAAACCAGAATTATAACCGAAATGTTCCATACAACCAACAAGGTCCTAGCAATCAACAAGTATCCAATAATACTTACAACCAGCAAAGACCTATTTTTCAAAACAAACCACCACAAACCGATGATAAAAAGCCAAATTTAGAAGATATGATGTCGAAGCTAGTTGAATCTCAAACACAGTTTTTCACATCTCAGAAACAAACCAATGAACAAAATGCTCAAGCATTTAGAAATCAACAAGCTTCTATTCAAAATTTGGAACAAGAAGTGAGCAATCTAGCAAGGTTGATAGGTGAAAGAAAACCGGGAAATGTACCTAGCGATACAAATGCTAACCCCCGGAATGAAATAGCTAAAGCCATTACCACAAGAAGTGGTATTACACTTAAACCACCTGAAATACCTGTAATTTCTGATGAAGCTATTCCTACTCCACAAGAACCACAATCTGATCAAGATAAGGAAAAAGAACCGGTAGTTGAAAAGGTTAATGAAGATAACACAGTTAAGGCTAAACCTTATGTTAAACCATACCAACCACCACTTCCTTACCCGAGTAAAATGAGAAAAGAGAGACTTGAAGCCGAGCAATCCAAATTCTTGGATATGTTTAAACAAATAAATGTAAATCTTCCTTTCATTGATGTGATTTCAGGAATGCCTAGATATGCTAAATTTTTGAAAGATCTAATCACAAATAGAAAGAAAATGGAAGAACTCTCGGCTGTTACTATGAATGCTAATTGTTCTGCAGTGCTGTTGAATAAGATACCAGAAAAATTATCAGATCCAGGAAGTTTCACAATTCCATGTTTTCTGGGAAGTCTTAGTTCAATAGAAGCATTGGCAGACTTAGGTGCTAGTATAAATATAATGCCGTATTCACTATACGCTAAACTAGACCTTGGAGAATTGAAACCAACACGAATAAGCATACAACTAGCCGATAGATCAGTAAAATATCCTAGAGGGATAATGGAGAACATGCTAGTTAAAGTTGGTACTTTAGTATTTCCAGTAGATTTTGTTATTCTGGACATGGAAGAAGATTCTCGAGTTCCTCTCATATTAGGAAGACCATTCTTAAACACAGCTAAAGCAATAATAGACGTGTTTGGTAAGAAACTGACCCTAAGTATAGAGGACGAGAGTGTTACCTTTTCTGTGGATAGAGCCATGCAACAACCGCAGTCTGCAGATGATACATGCTATTATATTCAAACTATAGAATCACATGCAGAATTGTTAGAAGAATTTCCAGAATTACAAGGAACAGGAGAATGTTCTTTAGGAGAAGGAACTGAACCAATTGATGAAACTGAAATGTTAGCTACACTTATGGCTAATGGATATGAACCAACAACAGAAGAAATTCAAA
Organism: Rutidosis leptorrhynchoides; assembly: GCF_046630445.1. Taxonomy (NCBI): domain Eukaryota; kingdom Viridiplantae; phylum Streptophyta; class Magnoliopsida; order Asterales; family Asteraceae; genus Rutidosis; species Rutidosis leptorrhynchoides. The sequence continues at coordinate 291,351,615 of NC_092341.1, read as the reverse complement.
TGCTAAAAGAAGAAGACAGATATCGATATAAATCATCGATAGAAGAACCACCGACATTAGAGTTAAAGCCACTTCCAAACCATTTGGAATACGCTTATTTACATGGTGAATCCGAATTACCTGTAATAATATCGTCTTCTCTTACTGAAAATGAAAAATCTAAACTCATTTATATGTTAAAAGCTCATAAACCAGCTATTGCATGGAAAATTCATGATATTAAAGGAATAAGTCCTTCGTATTGCACACATAAAATCCATATGAAAGAAGGTCATAAAACGTATGTGCAACGCCAACAAAGACTAAATCCTAATATGCAAGATGTTGTTAAGAAAGAAATTATTAAACAGCTAGATGCAGGTTTAATTTATCCAATCTCTGATAGTCCATGGGTAAGCCCAGTTCAATGCGTACCTAAGAAGGGTGGCATGACTGTCATCACAAATGAATAAAAATGAGCTTATTCCTACTAGGACTGTAACAGGATGGCGTGTATGTATTGATTATATAAAATTAAATGACGCCACCAGAAAAGATCACTTTCCCTTACCTTTCATTGATCAAATGTTAGAAAGATTAGTCGGAAATAGTTACTATTGTTTTCTTGATGGTTTTTCCGGATACTTTCAAATTCCAATAGCACCCGAGGACCAAGAGAAAACCACATTCACGTGCCCTTATGGTACTTTTGCTTACAAACGCATGCCATTTGGACTTTGCAACGCCCCTGCAACCTTTCAAAGGTGCATGATGGCGATTTTTCATGACATGATAGAAGAATGCATGGAAGTTTTCATGGATGACTTTTCAGTCTTCGGTGATACTTTTGAAACATGTCTAGTTAATCTTGAACGAATGCTTATTAGATGCGAACAATCAAATCTAGTACTTAATTGGGAGAAATGCCATTTCATGGTTAAAGAAGGCATCATTCTTGGTCATAAAATTTCAAAGGAAGGAATTGAAGTGGATAGAGCTAAAGTAGATGTAATTGCTAAACTTCCACATCCCACCAATGTTAGAGGAGTTAGGAGTTTTCTAGGGCATGCCGGTTTTTACCGACGTTTCATAAAAGATTTTTTTAAAATTACCACTCCTATGAATAAACTCCTAGAAAAAGATGCTCCATTCATCTTTTCGGATGAATGTATCAAATCTTTTAATATTCTTAAAGAGAAACTCACTAATGCACCATTCATGATAACTCCTAATTGGAATCTACCGTTTGAACTTATGTGCGATGCAAGTAATTTTGCAATGGGATCCGTTTTAGGACAAAGGATTGAAAAACGATTTCAACCTATTTATTACGCTAGTAAAACGTTACAAGGAGCACAAACAAATTACACAATTACTGAAAAAGAACTCCTTGCTATTGTCTTTGCTTTTAACAAATTTCGTTCATATCTCGTTCTAGCAAAAACGGTGGTCTATACCGACCATTCTGCTCTTAGATACCTATTTTCGAAACAAGATGCCAAATCAAGATTAATCCGTTGGATCTTACTCTTACAAGAGTTTGATATTGAAATCCGAGATAAAAAGGGAGAAGAAAATCTCGCCGCTGATCATCTTTCTCGTCTTGAAAATCCAGAATTAGAAGTTCTAAATGAATCGGCCATACAAGACAACTTTCCTGATGAATATCTATTGAAGATAGATTATAATGAAATTCCATGGTTTGCAGACTATGCAAACTACTTAGTATGTGGATTCCTTGAAAAAGGGTTGTCGTACCAAAAACGAAAGAAATTCTTCAGTGATATATAAAACACTATTTCTGGGAAGATCCACATTTGTTTAAAAGTTATCCCAATGGAATAATACGCCGATGTGTATTCGGAGATGAAGCCAGTCAAATCTTAATCCATTGTCACACAGGACCAACAGGAGGGCATTATGGGCCTCAACTCACAGCAAGAAAAGTTTACGATGCGGGATTCTATTGGCCTACAATTTTCAAAGATGCACACCTTCTTTGCAAATCCTGTGATGCTTGTCAACGGGCCGAAAAATAAGTCAACGTGATGAAATGCCACAAAATGTCATTCAAGTATGTGAAGTATTTGACATTTGGGGTATTGACTTTATGGGTCCATTTCCAAAATCTCATAATAATCTCTACATTCTCGTTGCCATTGATTATGTATCTAAATGGGCGGAAGCACAAGCTCTCCCAACTAACGATGCACGAGTTGTAGTCAACTTTTTAAAACGTCTTTTTGCAAGGTTTGGAACACCGAAAGCTTTAATAAGTGATCGGGGTACTCATTTTTATAATAATCAACTTGAGAAAGTTCTTAAAAGATATGGAGTAACTCATAAAATCTCCACCGCTTATCATCCACAAACAAGTGGACAAGTTGAAAATACCAACCGAGCTTTAAAACGTATTCTAGAGAAAACCGTAGGATCAAATCCGAAGGAATGGTCCATTAAATTAGAGGATGCACTCTGGGCTTTTAGAACAGCCTACAAAACTCCAATTGGAACCACACCTTTTAAACTCGTTTACGGAAAAGCATGTCATCTTCCAGTAGAAATTGAACACAAAGCATTTTGGGTTTTGAAGACATGTAATCTTGATTTACATGAAGCCGGACGTCTACGATTAAGTCAACTAAATGAATTAGAAGAATTAAGACATGAAGCATACGAAAATTCGTTAATCTATAAAGAAAGAACAAAGAAATGGCATGATAGAAGAATCAGAAGTTCAAAAGAATTCAAAGAAGGAGACAGAGTTCTTCTTTTCAATTCACGATTCAAGCTATTTCCTGGAAAATTGAAATCAAGATGGTCTGGACCATTTATAGTTAAAAGAGTTTTCCCATACGGAACAATAGAGTTAATAAATTCAAATGGGATTGAATTTAAAGTTAATGGTCACAGAGTTAAACATTACGTACATGATCCGATGAAAGTTGACAATGAATTTAATCATAATTTCAACACCACCGCTAACTAAGTGTGGGGAGGTTCGAATCTTTTTAGGGTAATATGTATTTCTGTTAGAGTTTGATATTCTGTTTTAGTGTAGTTCTCGAGAATGGAATCCGAATGGTCTTTCCCTAGAAGACCCTAAAGAACTAGTCTTCTCCCCCCATTCTGAATTTTTATTTTTTTTAGGTTTTACGAGATGAAGAATTCCTTTGATCTGAACTATGGTCTAATGCTACACGCTTTGATCACTAAATGTAATAATGACACACTCCAGAGTGACCTGGTATCAGTAATAAGAGCCAAATTGGACGGAGTAAGAAAAGAACTCAGGAACGATCATAATCAGTTACATTTTAGTAAAGGAAAATCAAAATCTGCACGAAAAGAAGAGCACGACACCTTGAAAGATGTCACAAATGTGGAAAATGGTCACACGAAGGAAAATGCTCGACAAATTAGACATATTCTAATACCGAGTTCGTTACTTTATGCAGAGAAGGGCCGTTCATATGTTTCGAAGAAAAATCGTTGAATGCTCGAGGTTACGCCTATGTAGCTATGGAAAACCAATTAGTCCGACTATCTTATGAGTGGGCTAAAGCAAGTCACTGAGAATTCTATCTCACAGGTAAGTATGTACAGTTTTTATTTATTTTATTGCTTTTAACCTTTTGATAATAAACGCTAAATCGTTCGCTATAAAGTATTAAATTGGTATTCAATAAAATTAGGTATGCGTAACCGAAATTATTGATATCATACAAAAATTTATTACATCACTGCGAAATTTACCGTTTATTCTTAAGGTATAAATATCTTTAATCAATCAATCTAAAATATTTTAGAAATTCGTCAGGAGTAAAACTAGGTAATATAGTCGAAATTACTTTACCGAAAAGAGGGGCGTATATTTTTGATAATATTTGATTGATTAAAGTGGGATAAAAGACCAAAAAGATTTTTTTAAATTTTATTTTTACTTTATTTTTAAAATTAGTATTAAATTAATATTGTAAACTTTTTAAAATCAATATATTTAAGTTTGTAAATATTTGAAAAATTAATGTTTTTAATATAAAGTTTGTATGTATAAAAACAAAAATATAATATAAGTTTGGTATGAATTTATAATTTTCATAATATGAATTTTTAATTTTATGCATTTTTAATTTATGTTTGGTGTGAATTTAAAAATAAAAATTTACTTTATTTCACTAAGATAAAAATATGATTTTTAAAATTCGTCGTGAGTTGAAAACTAGGTCGTTGAACCGAAATTGCTCTACCCAAGGGAGGGACGAGAATTTTTATTATCATTATTTTTAAATCTTATTGAATTAAAGTATGCCAAAAATATTTAAAAAACCCAAAAATCTTTATTTTTAAAACCGCACTTAAAAATGACAAATTTTAAAATTTTGTCGAGGGACGGACTAGGAAAACAATCCGAAACGCCCTCATCCTAAAAAGAAATAAAATTTTAATTTTTAATTAGATATATGTTTTATTAAGTAAGGGTTTTTATAAAAAAAAAAAAAATAGCAGACCCACGCGATCGCATGGGTTTTGAACTGCAACCTCATGCGATCGCATGAGGCTGGAAATCAGGCCAGATACAAGAGCTCCAGTGAGCTGTTCTCTGTCACTCCACAACACACACATATACGAACCACACTCCAAAAACACCCCTAATTTCATCATTTTTTCACCAAACTTCACCAAATTTCTTTCTACAATCCGATCTAAACATGAAATTGTTCAGAAGTTTATCAAGAAAGGTAACAATTACATCCCTAAACCTCTTTAAATTTGATTTTAAGTGTTCTTGAGCTATATTTTTCCTAATTTGATTATGTTAATTTCTAGCGTAATTATAGTTAAATTGTTAGTATTTTATGCATGTATAACCTAGATTGATGCTATTTAACATGATTTGAAGTCAAAAACTTCAAAATTTTTAGGAATCTAGGGTTTGTGTTCTTGAACAATTTGGGGCTTTTTGATATAAACAGGTTATGGCCGATTTTTGTCATGAATTATTGCTAAATTAAGTAGTGTAACATGTTTAGGTAGCTAAATGATCCAAACTTTGATCCTAAACATGATTTTTGAGAATTAAAGTGGACTTTTTAGGTCCAAAATTCATGAACTTGGTTAATTTGATATAATTGCCATTTGAGACTTGTTTAATTGCTAGTAATGACTATTTTGACATGTTATTTGAGTTAAATGCTTATGAACTTTGTATACATTTTCATATATGCTTATTTGAAAAAGTGTAGAATTGTAAAAATTGTGAAAATGTGTATAAGTTTAATTTTGATTTAACATGTTATTGTAATTGTTTCAATTTGTTATTTTGCTAACACTAATGCATATTTGGATGCACAAATTTTGTGTTTAATGTGTTTTTCAGAAAACCGATACTGCTGGTGCTTCATCATCATCTAGACAACCACAACAAGAACCTGAACCAGAATATGAACTGCAATACGAGCCAGAACCCGAACAAGAACCACAACAGGAACAACAACATCAGCCTGATCAACATGTACCTTATTATGATCCGCTACAGTTTTTTAATGAATTCATAGTATTTCCGATGCATCCGCCAGTAGAATACCCAACGATTCCTGAACATACATTGCATCCTAATCTGAGATTCGATAGAAGCTGGAGAGATTACCCGGCATATCAAAGTAATAAATTCAAATTAGTAATGAAAGATGTAGAGGTGCCTAGGGTAATTGATTGGAATCCTTTGGAAACGGTACATCTAGCTGACCGTGTTAGACTGCTACTGATTCAAAGGTATGGCAGTTCTTCTTTTACGGATTGGGAATGCTTATTCACCATTCGTAGGCCTGTATATAAGGAATGGTGTGTTGAGCTGATGAGTACTATAGCATTAAATGTAGATGTAGATAGATTAGATGATAGAAGTTTTCTTAGATTTATACTTGGCCGTAGGATATACAGGATGTCCATGCTGGACATGGCCAGGGCTTTGCAGATATATACGCCCGCTGAATTACTACTACCCGATTGTATTAATTTGATTTATCATGGTGAAAGGGTAGATAGGAATTTTGACGCGAACGCCGTCTGGAGGCGTTTGTCAGATTATAATGTTTTTGGGCGGGTAGGAACACATACCTACTTACATATTAACAAAGCCGAGCTTCATATAATTCATAGATTTTTGGCTAACTCGATTACGCAGAGAGTGACCTTACATGATTTATTTTACCTAAAGTGTATTCGAGACCCAAGAGGCTTTGTTAATATCCCTTACTGTGTTGGTTTTTATTTGTCTAAGATGGTGGAAGGAATGCAGGAAGGGGGGATAATCGGAGGAGGTATTTTTGTTACTCTCATTGGAGAGTATTTGGGTGTAGATAGGGACCAAGGGGGTCCACTTTTGGAATGTAGGGAACAGGTTGAGCCTTTAGGATTGAGGGTTTATGCGGGTGCTAAGGTATTAAAGAGCAGACGCAACCAGCCAATACCCTATGAAGGTAGTCATCCTCAGGTAGAGAGAGTTTCAGATGAGGAAATGGAGGAAGTAGATGACATTAGGGATGTCATTAGGGAGGCTATGACTGACGTCTACTAGCGTGTAGATGAGGTAGATATGACAAACGCGGAGAGATTTCGTCGGATGGAGCAGTGGCAAGCCCGGAATGATTACGAGCATTCCAGGCAACGACAGCATGATAGATGGGACTATCATCAGCGTCAAATTTTGAGCCGGCTGTCACCTCAGGATTACTACGTTCCGACCCAACCCGCTTACTATCCTCCACACCAGCCCGAGATGAGACCACCATATACTCTCTACGATCCTAACCAGGCATACCAGTACACCTATCACCAAGCATGGAACCCGGACAACGACATGAACTGGAACCCTTATCCAAATTGACATAGTTCTAGTTGGTGATTTCTATGATTTTTATCTTTTTATGATTTTTATTTATGTTTAAACATATGATATTATGATACATTAATGTATTGTTTAATATTTTTATTATTTGGTACTAATATTTCATATTTGATTTGAAAGTGGAATTTTAAGTCCCATTTCAAATTACCATGCATGTTTATATTTGTATGTATGTATATTGTCAATTATACACAACAGGGTAAAATAGCGCATTTTCAAAGACTGGCATTAAGTTCAGCAAAAGCTAGTACTTTTGACGACAAAACGAAAAACAAGTGTGATGTAACAACAAGACAGAATGAACAAATGATGTACACCATTTATCATTCACAAACAAACGCCAATATGTTTGAAAACTTTGGTAAAATTTAATCATTTTTCTACGCTAATCACCCTCAATAATTTAAATTATTACTGATTTCTTGCAAATGAAGGCATTGCAAGATCTTAAGTGTGGGAAGGGGTTAAATTCTTTCGGATTTTTAAAAATTATTATCTTAAACACTTGGTTACCATTAAAAATACTAGTACAACAGTAGTTGTATTAGAATCTAGTGCTCTCTGATAATAAAAAACAGCCCTAGTCTTATATACAGACTACCCGATTCTAGTAAAATTTTCAATTAAATGAATTCAAAATCATGTTTATACATATTTATGAACGATAAAACTAGGTGTTAATACCGAAATTATTGTTACCTCGTGTAACGACCCTGGAATTTCCAACGTTTATTTATTAATAATTATTGTTATTAATACGCATGTTTAAACGAATGTACGTTATTACATTTACATGTTGCCATGATTGCCCGAACTTGACTTTTAAGTGCCCGAAACGTCTTTGTGACACCCGGAACTTTCACGAATAATATTTTTATATATTATTTACATTCATGATTAAATTTATTAATCATTTTAATTAACTAAGGCTATTAGTTAGTTATTTGGGCTTTAATTGGTTTAACTTGTGATTTATTTGAACTTGGGCTTTGTTAGTGTAATGGACTCATGTTATTGGACTTCCAAGCCCACCCTACATTATTAATGGACCTTTTAGCCCATGTCTTTCAAAGTGTAAGTATCATTTAAGATGGAACTAGTTAGTTTTGGTTCATTTGGAATCTAGTTACCATGATCCCCATGTAAACACCACCATTAACCAACTTTAAGGAACCTTTATCATGCAAGAACTAGTGTGTAATGGACTCCCCCTAGCCCCACCCAAAACCGTCGGCCTTCACTAGTTGAAGGGAGTTTTGATTTCTTTTTTTTTCATTACAAACTCACTAGAACTCTCTCATTTTCTCACACACACAAAACACTTCAAACTTGCATTCCTTTTTCTCTCATATTTCTCTCCTTTCTTTGTAAGTAACTTGATCCATTTCTTCCTTCTTTCTTGTCCCAAAACCATATCCAAGGCCCTTCATCATCATCATCATCAAATGTTTGTTTGTTACTTGCACTTGGTTGTTGTTTAAATTACTTGAAGTTTATTGTTACTTACTTTGTTGTTGTTACTTACTTTCATGATTACAAGAATAAACTTACTAGTTTGATTCTTCATTTTTATCTTGTTATAACAAGAACAACAAGAACATAATCTATCTAGTTATGTTCTACTTTATTGGTTTCAAAAGATTATAAAGTTCATGGTTGAAGGACCTACTTGAAGTTCATGAAGTAAACTCTAAAGTTTACTTTCTAAAGATCAAACTTTGGTTTGAATCTTTAAAGTATGAAAAACCATGAACCTTTTCTTGTTTATTTAAGTTTACTTCTTCAATTTATGCACTTTAATTTCATGTAGTTAGTTTATATGGTCAAGTACTACAAGTTAGTCTTGATCTCATATCTCTTGAACAAATTAAGTTAACCTTGGAAGTTCAAGAACACACAAACAAGTTTTCTGTAAATATAACTTTGGATCTAGACTTTTGAGTCTTGGATCTTCAAGATCAAACTAAGAACTATGTTCTACTACTTATGATCTTGATTAGTTAGTTTACTTTCAAGTTTGTAACTTGTTATTAGCTTTAAAGTCCATGTATGTGTTAGATCTAAGACTTTGATGCAACTTTGGTTCATCAAACTTCATACAACTCTTAAGTGAGTTGTGCTTCATATCTTAGACTTGCACATGGGTTATGATGGTCAAGACTTGGTTAAGATGATGTAGATACATCAATGAGTTGTACACTTGAAGCTATATGCATCAAGGACGAGAACCATGATGAACATCAAGCACCAAGACCACCGGAACCCTTTTAAACTCACTGTTCTGTCCAAAACCTACTGACCTGATGCTTCTGGAACAGACCAGTAGACCTGGGCTGTTCTAACCTTGATTTTTAGATATATCTTTTCGAGTAGATAACTTTTCATATAGGACTCGTCTTAATCCGAGTTATGGTTTAGGATTTATGGCCCTCCGATCGTCACTATGTCCTTTAACGTTGTGCAGAAATTTCTGACCTACTCGCACTTAGACCATCACCACGGTCAAACCAAGACGAGTTTGCTTCTGTAAATTTTACCACACTTAAGGGACTCATAGATGGAGCCATGGCCACTGGTCTCACCTTAATTCAGTAAGGGTAGAGACCGTGGTGACTGACTGAAGTCAGACTTTGTTTTAAGCTACTTTCATAAACAAAACCTACTTTACGCCTTTTGTTTAATGATGAATGATGATGACCCTTAAGACCTTAAATACATACTTTTAAACCTATTAAGATAATTTACTGACTTAGTACTATTTGACTTAGGTTGAGGACTTCGGACCATTTACTTGCACACCTTTCCCGACTACTACTTTACCGCTACATATCATTGTGAGTTATAGCATTCCCTTTTTACTTTAACTTATTTTGGGAACTGAGAATACATGCGGATTTTATGTTTTACATACTAGGCACGAGTACTTAAACTTATATATGTGTGGGTTATACAACGGCATAAACATTCCCTTTAGCTCGGTAACGTTTAATCATTGGTTTTTGAACCATGAACGCGAATCTTAGATATGGATCCATAGGGTTTGACATCCCCACTCGGGCTAGTAGCGCTAGCATTTAACGAGTGTTTAATACTTCGTAAACATACGCACTTGCCAAGTGTACTTTCAGGGGGTATAAACGTTAAGTTAGTTACCAAGTGCCCACGGTTAACATATACTTTATCATACTGTTTTGAAACGCTCTTTGTAGCACTGAAATCTCGTGGCCTACCTTACATACTGTTATACTTAAACTATAGCTCACCAACCTTTGTGTTGACGTTTTTAAGCATGTATTTCTCAGGTGCTTGAGGTTGCTTCCGCTGTGTACTAGTCGTGCTGTAGAACCCGCTGCTTAGAGTTGTTATCGCATGACTACTTATCTTGCATTCAAACTTATTTACTTTTGAAACTATGTTATGTAACGACCTTTGGGGTCACGTACACTTATTTATTTGCTTCCACTTAGTGAAGCATGCTTTTGAAATGTAAAACATTTGATGTCGGTTATGACATCACCTTTTTATCGTGAATGCAACTTCTTTAATTACAGCATATAGTACTTAACCTTGTAATGATCCTGTTGTTGATGATTCGTACACGATGGTTTTGTACGGGGCATCACATTTGGTATCAGAGCATTGGTTGTAGGGAATTAGGTTGCATTAGTGAGTCTAAGACCGACCCGAGTAGGATTCACTAATAGGACTAATCTACAACTTGCTAGTTTACTTGTTTCCGCTGAATTTACTGCATGCTACTGCTTACTTTTTCCGCTATATGCCGTATGCTACTACATGATTTCACTACTGCATGATGCTACTTGCTTTCGATTGCATGCTACTTTCATACGAATTACTGTTATTGCCATGCTAGTTACCGTTATACATGATTTAAACCGTTGGCCTATTATTTGCTTGCTTTATGACATACTGACATGGAAAATTTATTTTTCCTTGTTCAGATGTCGGATGTTCCACCTGCTGGAATTTCGGGCAGTACAGACTCAGACCCCGTCGCCCTACCTACTGCTACACCTGCTGCTGCTACTGCCGATACACCGGCCCAATACCCACTAGTGATCCCGGCGCTTCTACTTCCAGAGCTGGTACTAGTGCACCTGCCCCAGTGTCTGCTCCCGGACCCTCGAGGTCACAGCCCCGCATTGGTGGTATTGAGATCCCCGCAGAGTTCGGGGAAGGGCCGTTTCGTAACCACATGCGCACGCCTTGCCGACGCACTCCCGACGGACGTTTAGTCGTGATTCCGCCAGGCAGACACAGACAGATGTTGGCCGCCTTCAGACGCTTCGGATTACCAGCTCAGCCACCAGTGTCACCACCACACGATTCGGATGACTCATCATCCGCCGATTCTTCATCATCAGACGACTCCAGCGATGATGAGGATCCTGCTGATAGACCTATTCAGGCACCCTCCACCCCGCCGAGGAAGCGGTACCGTTTCGACGGCACCGTCATTCCAGGGGTGAATGGAGGTCGTGCTTTTACTGACGTATTTGGCCATCGTCGTAGGGTTACTGCTCGTAAACGAGTTGTGCCATACCCTGCCGACCCACAGATACGTAAGGTTCCCCGTTACGTATTGACTATTCCTGGAACCGTACCACCTAGATTTAGATACGGACCACTTACATCTAGGGACGTACCGTCTACATCCGGAGCCGGACCATCTACATCAGCACCACCCGCACCACCCGCCCCACCTGCACCGCCTGCCCCACCAGCTCCCTCTAACGAGAAACTGATGAGGGAGATTGAGACTCTCCGAGCTCGAGTCACTGAGCTCGAGGAGCAGTTGGCTCGAGGAGCAGTTCACCCGCCTTCACCGTAGGACCTTGTATTTAGATTTCATGATGTAATCTAGATATAGTTTCATGTATTTCATATGTATTGTACGAACTTATTCAGATATATGAAACTTATTATTATTAATGAATGGAACTTTGCATTATTTAATTCTTGCACGATATTCTATTTACATTGCTGTACGATGATTCTGTGGTATTTGTACCTAGATGCATTATTTAATAACATGTGATGTTTTGATTCCATGTTGGTCACTATATACTGTATTACTACTACTTGCATACTGGATTTTGACTTGAGTCAAAAATTTTGTTTAGAATACCATGGCTAACGGAAGATCCACACCTACCGCCGCCCAGATTGAGGACATGATCAACGAACGGGTCGCTGCAGCCCTAGCAGAAAGAAATCTCGAAGCTCCACCGCCACCACCACCGGTTATTCCACTCGTTCGAAATGGGTGTACATACAAGGAATTCCAGAGCTGCAAACCGCATAACTTCAGCGGCACCGAGGGACTAGTTGGTCTCACCAGATGGTTTGAAAAACTTGAATCAGTATTCCGAGTTAGCAACTGTTCGGAGGACAATAAGACCAAGTTTGCATCTTGCACGCTATCAGACGGCGCGCTAACGTGGTGGAATACGTTAGCTCAAGCGAAAGGTATTGATGAGGCGTATGCTACGCCATGGGAGGAATTCAAGGCGGCTATGATTGATGAGTATTGTCCGAGAACCGAAATTCAGAAGATGGAAATCGAATTTATGCAGTTAAAGGCCGTAGGGAACGACCTTAACAGTTACATCCGTAGGTTTTTGGAGTTGGCTCTTATGTGTCCGACCATGGTCACCCCCGAATTCAAGCGCATGGAGAAATACTTCTCAGGACTTCCTAAGTCCATCAAGGGTAATGTCACCTCATCCAAGCCACCGAATGTCCCGAAGCAATGCGCATGGCGCATACTCTCCTGAATCAAATCATCCTTGACGAGCCGGAGAAGGCTAAGTTTGAAGCCGGTAGTAGTGAAAAGAGGAAATGGGACAACAACCATAACAACCACAATAACCACAACAACAACAACAACAACAACAGGGGGAGAAACTACGATCAAACCCCCGCCAAGAGGCACAACAACGGTGGAAACCATAATCCCAACAACAACACCAACACCAACCCGAACTACAAAGGAACCTTGCCACAATGCAAGCGGTGCTACAAGCACCATACTGGATATTGCAATGTTGTCTGTGAGAAGTGCCAACGGGCTGGGCATATCAGAAAGGACTGCAAGGTCACCACTTTGAATAGGAAACCGAACACCAATGGACCGAAGAAGTGCTACGAATGTGGACAGACGGGCCATTTCAGAAACGCTTGCCCAAACAAGTGAAAAGACGGAGGACCACCCCGAGGTAGAGCCTTCAATGTTAATGCAAGGGATGCATGCGATAACCCCGACTTGGTGACAGGTATATTCAAAATCAACAATCTTTTATCTTCTATCTTGTTTGATACTGGTGCGGATAGAAGTTATGTATGTAGACATTTTTGCGATAAGATTAATTGGTCATTAGTCCCGTTAAAAGAAAGTATGCTTGTCGAGGTCGCAAATGGAAAACTTGAAAAAGTTGACCACATTAGTCGAGGAGCTATTATCAACATAGCTGGTGCAGATTTCGAAATTGATTTGATACCCATCAAACTGGGAAGTTTTGACGTGATCGTTGGTATGGATTGGTTGTGCAAGATAAAGGCCGATATTATCTGTGGAGATAAAGCACTTCGCATACCACAAGGAGATGGCGAACCACTGGTTATCTATGGAGAGAGATGTACCTCGAAGTTGAACCTCATTAGTTCCGTGAAAGCACAAAAGATTATAAAGAAGGGACGTTTTGCTGTCCTAGCACATGTGAAAGCGGTAGAAACTGAGGAGAAGAGCGTGAACGACGTTCGAATTGTGAACGAATTCTCTGATGTCTTCCCAGAAGAATTGCCTGGATTGCCGCCGCAGAGAGCCGTAGAGTTTCAGATTGATTTAGTGCCAGGAGCTGCACCTGTAGCTCGCGCACCTTATAGACTCGCACCTTCCGAGATGCAAGAATTACAGAGTCAACTACAAGAGCTGTTAGATCGAGGGTTTATCCAACCAAGTTTCTCGCCGTGGGGCTTACCTGTTCTGTTTGTGAAGAAGAAGGATGGATCCTTTCGTATGTGTATCGACTACCGTGAGCTCAACAAATTGACAATCAAGAATCGGTATCCTCTTCCGCGAATTGATGATCTTTTTGATCAACTACAAGGATCGAGAGTTTATTCAAAGATCTATTTGCGATCCGGCTATCACCAGTTGAGGGTGAAGGAAAGTGACGTGATGAAGACTGCATTCAGAACCCGTTATGGTCATTATGAGTTCCTCGTGATGCCATTCAGTTTGACAAATGCACCTGCCGTGTTCATGGACCTCATGAATCGTGCCTGCAAGCCTTACTTGGACAAGTTTGTTATCGTCATCATAGATGATATCCTCATTTACTCTAAGAGCGAAGAAGAACATGAGCAACACCTCCGATTAGTGCTTGAACTCTTAAGACAAGAGCAACTTTACGCCAAATTCTCCAAGTGTGAATTTTGGTTGAAGGAGGTACAATTTTTGGGTCATGTTGTAAGCGACCAGGGTATCAAAGTTGATCCCGCCAAGATTGAAGCCATCAGCAAGTGGGAGACCCCCACTACTCCAACGCATATTCGCCAATTCCTAGGTCTCGCCGGTTATTATCGAAGGTTTATCGAAGGATTTTCTCTGATTGCGCGTCCTTTGACCGCGCTGACTCATAAAGGGAAGAAGTTCATTTGGGAACCCGCACATGAATCAGCATTCCAAACTTTGAAGAAGAAGTTAACCTCCGCACCTATTCTATCGCTTCCCGAAGGTAGTGACGATTTCGTTGTTTATTGTGATGCATCGAAGAGTGGTTTTGGTTGTGTACTTATGCAACGATCAAAGGTTATTGCCTATGCCTCCCGCCAATTGAAGATTCACGAGCAGAACTACACTACGCATGATCTTGAACTTGGAGCCGTTGTCTTTTGCGCTCAAATTGTGGAGACATTATTTGTATGGAACTAAGAGCACTATTTTCACCGACTACAAGAGTCTCCAGCACATCTTTGATCAGAAGCAACTAAATATGAGACAGCGTCGATGGATCGAGATGCTCAATGACTACGATTTTGAACTCCGTTATCACCCTGGCAAGGCCAATGTTGTAGCTGACGCTTTAAGCCAAAAGGAGAGGACGACACCTCTTCGTGTTAGGGCTCTGAACATCACCATCCATTCGAACCTCAACAGCCAGATCAGAGTAGCCCAAGTTGAGGCTCTCAAGGAGGAGAACATATCTCACGAACATTTGAACATACTTGTCTCTCGATTCGAGGTTAGGGAGTCTGGACTCCGATGTTATGCCGGAAGAATTTGGGTACCTCTTTATGGAGATCTACGGAACCTGATACTTGATGAAGCACACAAGTCGAGATATTCGATTCATCCTGGAGCAGGTAAAATGTACCACGACCTTAAAGAACAGTATTGGTGGCCGAATCTTAAGAAGGACGTTGCAACTTATGTTGGGAAGTGTTTGACTTGTTCGAAAGTTAAGGCCGAACATCAGAGACCTTCTGGGTTACTTCAACAGCCGGAAATCCCACAATGGAAGTGGGAAAGGATCATAATGGATTTCATTACTAAGCTGCCGAAGACGGTGGGCGGATGCGATACTATTTGGGTTATTGTTGACCGACTTACCAAATCTGCACACTTTCTAGCGATGAAGGAAACTGATACAATGGAAAGACTTGCTCAATTATACATTAAGGAGGTTGTATCATGACACGGTGTACCTTTATCAATCATCTCCGATCGCGATCCCCGTTTTGCTTCTGGATTTTGGCGTTCCTTGCAAGAAGCCATGGGAACTCGTCTCGACATGAGTACTGCTTATCACCCTCAGACTGACGGGCAAAGTGAACGAACGATTCAGACGTTGGAAGACATGTTGCGTGCATGTGTCATTGATTTTGGAAAGGCCTGGGAAAGGCATTTGCCATTAGCCGAATTCTCGTACAACAACAGTTATCACTCTAGCATTAATGCTGCACCTTTTGAAGCATTGTATGGCTGTAAGTGCCGATCTCCTATTTGTTGGGCCGAAGTAGGCGAAAAGCAAATCACCGGACCCGAAGTAGTCCACGAAACCACGGAGAAGATTGCTCAGATTCAAGCTAGACTTAAGACTGCCCGTGACCGCCAAAAGAGTTATGCCGATCTTAAACATAAAGACTTTGAATTCAATGTTGGTGATCGTGTAATGTTAAAGGTTGCACCTTGGAAAGGTGTGATCCGTTTTGGAAAACGTGGAAAGTTGAACCCACGATACATTGGTCCTTTTGAAATATTGGAACGTGTTGGACCCGTTGCTTACCGTTTGGACCTACCAGCACAATTGAGCTCAGTTCATCCTACCTTCCATGTGTCAAACTTGAAGAAGTGTCTTGCTGCACCTGAACTTATCATACCACAGGAGGAACTTACAATTGATGACAAATTCCACTTTGTGGAAGAACCTGTAGAAATTATGGATCGTGAGATCAAAACTTTGAAACACAACAAGATTCCGATCGTCCGAGTGCGATGGAATGCCAAACGAGGACCTGAGTTTACATGGGAGCGAGAGGATCAAATGATGCGGAAGTATCCTCACCTTTTCCCGACTCCTCCATCTACCTCAGCTTAAATTTCGGGACGAAATTTTCTTTAACAGGTGGGTAATGTAACGACCCTGGAATTTCCAACGTTTATTTATTAATAATTATTGTTATTAATACACGTGTTTAAACGAATGTACGTTATTACATTTACATGTTGCCATGATTGCCCGAACTTGACTTTTAAGTGCCCGAAACGTCTTTGTGACACCCGGAACTTTCACGAATAATATTTTTAGATATTATTTACATTCATGATTAAATTTATTAATCATTTTAATTAACTAAGGCTATTAGTTAGTTACTTGGGCTTTAATTGGTTTAACTTGTGATTTATTTGAACTTGGGATTTGTTAGTGTAATGGACTCATGTTATTGGACTTCCAAGCCCACCCTACATTATTATGGACCTTTTAGCCCATGTATTTCAAAGTGTAAGTATCATTTAAGATGGAACTAGTTAGTTTTGGTTCATTTGGAATCTAGTTACCATGATCCCCATGTAAACACCACCATTAACCAACTTTAAGGAACCTTTACCATGCAAGAACTAGTGTGTAATGGACTCCCCCTAGCCCCACCTAAAACTGTCGGCCTTCACTTGTTGAAGGGAGTTTTGATTTCTTTTTTTTTTCATTACAAACTCACTAGAACTCTCTCATTTTCTCACACACACAAAACACTTCAAACTTGCATTCCTTTTTCTCTCATATTTCTCTCCTTTCTTTGTAAGTAACTTGATCCATTTCTTCCTTCTTTCTTGTCCCAAAACCGTAGCCAAGGCCCTTCATCATCATCATCAATTGTTTGTTTGTTACTTGCACTTGGTTGTTGTTTAAATTACTTGAAGTTTATTGTTACTTACTTTGTTGTTGTTACTTACTTTCATGATTACAAGAATAAACTTACTAGTTTGATTCTTCATTTTTATCTTGTTATAACAAGAACAACAAGAACATAATCTATCTAGTTATGTTCTTCTTTATTGGTTTCAAAAGATTATAAAGTTCATGGTTGAAGGACCTACTTGAAGTTCATGAAGTAAACTCTAAAGTTTACTTTCTAAAGATCAAACTTTGGTTTGAATCTTTAAAGTATGAACAACCATGAACCTTTTCTTGTTTATTTAAGTTTACTTCTTCAATTTATGCACTTTAATTTCATGTAGTTAGTTTATATGGTCAAGTACTACAAGTTAGTCTTGATCTCATATCTCTTGAACAAATTAAGTTAACCTTGGAAGTTCAAGAACACACAAACAAGTTTTCTTTAAATATAACTTTGGATCTAGACTTTTGAGTCTTGGATCTTCAAGATCAAACTAAGAACTATGTTCTACTACTTATGATCTTGATTAGTTAGTTTACTTTCAAGTTTGTAACTTGTTATTAGCTTTAAAGTCCATGTATGTGTTAGATCTAAGACTTTGATGCAACTTTGGTTCATCAAACTTCATACAACTCTTAAGTGAGTTGTGCTTCATGTCTTAGACTTGCACATGGGTTATGATGGTCAAGACTTGGTTAAGATGATGTATATACATCAATGAGTTGTACACTTGAAGCTATATGCATCAAGGACGAGAACCATGATGAACATCAAGCACCAAGACCACCGGAACCCTTTTAAACTCACTGTTCTGTCCAAAACCTACTGACCTGATGCTTCTGGAACAGACCAGTAGACCTGCGCAGTTATAACCTTGATTTTTAGATATATCTTTTCGAGTATATAACTTTTCATATAGGACTCGTCTTAATCCGAGTTACGGTTTAGGATTTATGGCCCTCCGATCGTCACTATGTCCTTTAACGTTGTGCAGAAATTTCTGACCTACTCGCACTTAGACCGTCACCACGGTCAAACCAAGACGAGTTTGCTTCTGTAAATTTTACCACACTTAAGGGACTCATAGATGGAGCCATGGCCACTGGTCTCACCTTAATTCAGTAAGGGTAGAGGCCGTGGTGACTGACTGAAATCAGACTTTGTTTTAAGCTACTTTCATAAACGAAACCTACTTTACGCCTTTTGTTTAATGATGAATGATGATGACCCTTAAGACCTTAAATACATACTTTTAAACCTATTAAGATGATTTACTGACTTAGTACTATTTGACTTAGGTTGAGGACTTCGGACCATTTACTTGCACACCTTTCTCGACTACTACTTTACCGCTACATATCATTGTGAGTTATAGCATTCCCTTTTTTACTTTAACTTATTTTGGGAACTGAGAATACATGCGGATTTTATGTTTTACATACTAGGCACGAGTACTTAAACTTATATATGTGTGGGTTATACAACGGCATAAACATTCCCTTTAGCTCGGTAATGTTTAATCATTGGTTTTTGAACCATGAACGCGAATCTTAGATATGGATCCATAGGGTTTGACATCCCCACTCGGGCTAGTAGCGCTAGCATTTAACGAGTGTTTAATACTTCGTAAACATACGCACTTGCCAAGTGTACTTTCAGGGGGTATAAACGTTAAGTTAGTTACCAAGTGCCCACGGTTAACATATACTTTATCATACTGTTTTGAAACGCTCTTTGTAGCACTGAAATCTCGTGGCCTACCTTACATACTGTTATACTTAAACTATAGCTCACCAACCTTTGTGTTGACATTTTTAAGCATGTATTTCTCAGGTGCTTGAGGTTGCTTCCGCTGTGTACTAGTCGTGCTGTAGAACCCGCTGCTTAGAGTTGTTATCGTATGACTACTTATCTTGCATTCAAACTTATTTACTTTTGAAACTATGTTATGTAACGACCTTTGGGGTCACGTACACTTATTTATTTTCTTCTACTTAGTGAAGCATGCTTTTGAAATGTAAAACATTTGATGTCGGTTATGACATCACCTTTTTATCGTGAATGCAACTTCTTTAATTACAGCATATAGTACTTAACCTTGTAATGATTCTGTTGTTGATGATTCGTACACGATGGTTTTGTACGGGGCATCACACCTCGGAAAGGACATAATTTGAGAAACAACCCAAAATGTTAGAATTCATTTAAATGGAATAGAGGACAATAAAAAGGCAAAGAAAGGAAAATAAAAGCCAAGTGTGGGAAAAATTTACCAAGTTATTTTGAACATATATCACATATTTATGTACAAATAACTGAAGATAATTTTGTTTTGGACAATTTTATCAGTTTTACCCAATTTATTGTAATATATTTGAAAGAAAGATGGATTTACATGATGAATCAATTCCATCATTAAAAGGAATTAAAGTCTTCCGAAAAAGAAACGCGCTTCTTGATTTAGGTCAGGAAGTTGTCGTCCAGACCAGTTGTAGAGTCTACGAAAAACCTTGAAAAGTTTTCTCGAAAATCAGCTGGAAATCCACGGACCTCAGCATCAAACATGGTCGCCAAGTGGTCATACTTATCCTAACCATGAGAGGATCTATCTCGTAAAATGGGGAGGACGCCGTGCAAATTAGCTTGATAAGACTAATAAATCAGACCTCCAGAAAGGATAATCTCCTTAAAGATCAAAAATCAGCTTTTAAGACTGATATTACTCAATCTTAGAGATTGACCTTAAAGATTGAGAATTACAAACTCATGGAATTCGATGATATCTAAACTCGAGCTTGAACGAGAAAATATTTTGATAAAAATTACAAACCGATTTGTTTTCTGAAAACCCATTTTTAATGCGTTCATTACCATTGAACGTAAAATCCTAGGAATTCACCTGGAATTCATTAGGTCACCTGAACCAAATCGGGTGTCAACCGTAAGAACGGTGATTGCATAGCATGGTCGAAGACAGGACCTTGTGCCAGACCGAAAAATTATAGGGTGAGCTTTAATATTGCTCCTACAAAGGATAGTAATTGCATCCAACATGTTATAGACCATAATTAAAAGCATGTCAGGGGACATTGCCTTAACAGTTGCTTGTTCAACGCTTTCCTTTACAACCGGACGGTAGTTTACCGAAAGGTAATATACGGAGCCAGTATACTGGACGTGTTGCTTTCCCAATACAAGGTTAGCTAGTGGGTGACACAAAACCATAAGTTTTGAGCTAAAATTTTCAAATATGAAACCCACCAAACCCACAAAAATAATTTGCAAACACCGGTGAAGGGTTATTCCGGAAAACTTATCTAGGGTAAAAGCTAGATTGAATTTTCAAAAGATCAAATGTTTTCATAAAGATCCAATTTCCTTAAGGATCTAAATTTTTATAGTCATGTGGGACTGTAAACCACATCGTTACTACCATTGTTCATACCGCCATATAGAAATCACTGATGTACAAAGTGTGAAGAATAAATAAGTGATTCTAGTATTTTTATTTCAAGACTATATTGCTTGAGGACAAGCAACGCTCAAGTGTGAGAATATTTGATAATGCTAAAAATGAACATATATTTAATAGCATTATCCCTCAAGAAAAACAAGCTTTTAGTTGAAATTGTTCTATTTACAAGTAATATGCATTTAAATAATAAAATGTGAAGACAAAAGACAGATTCGACAAATTGAAGACGCAAACGATCAAAAAGCTCAAAAGTACAAAATACAATCAAAGTGGTTCAAATTATTGGTGAGAAACGTCTCAAAATTACAAGAGTACAAGACGCGAAACGCAAAGTACAAGATATTAAATTGTACGCAAGGATGTTCGAAAATCCGGAACCGGGACCAAAGTCAACTCTCAACGCTCGACGCAACGGACTAAAAATTTTGAGTTAACTATGCACAAGAATATAATATAATATTTAAATAATTATATATATATATTATATTATATATTATAAACGTCGGCAAACAAGAAAACAAAGGAGTGTGAGCAGATACCTACCTCCATGCGATCGCATGGCCTGTAGGCTTATTTTTCATGCGATCGCATGGCCCTAAAATCCAGGCCACATGCTATAAATTCGCGTGTTTTGGCTCAGTTTTAACACAATATAACCATCATCTCTCTATCTATCACTCGTATATATATATATATATATATATATATATATATATATATATATATATATATATATATATATATATATATATTATAATTTTAATTTTAATTTTAAATTTTAATAATAAGGGTATGTTAGCGAATGTTGTAAGGGTGTAAGTCAAAATTCTGTCCGTGTAACGCTACGCTATTTTTTCACTGTAAGTTATGGTTAATGTTATTTTTAAATTAATGTCTCGTAGCTAAGTTATTATTATGCTTATTTAATGCCGAAGTAATCGTGATGTTGGGCTAAATATTAAAATTGGGTAATTGGACTTTGGACCATAATTGGGGTTTGGACAAAAGAACGACACTTGTGGAAATTAGACTATGGGCTATTAATGGGCTTTATATTTGTTTAATTAAATGATAATTTGTTAATTTAATATAAAGATTTACAATTGGACGTACTTATAAATAACCATATACACTCGATCGGACACGATGGGCGGGATATTTATATGTACGAATAATCATTCATTTAATCGGACACGGGAATGGATTAATAGTTAATAGACTTATTAAAACAGGGGTGAATTATGTACAAGGACACTTGGCGTAATTGTTAACAAAGTATTAAAACCTTGGGTTACACGCAGTCGATATCCTGGTGTAATTATTAAACAAAGTATTAAGACCTTATTACAGTTTAAGTCCCCAATTAGTTGGAATATTTGACTTCGGATATAAGGATAATTTGACGAGGACACACTCGCACTTTAAATTTATGACCGATGGACTGTTATGGACAAAAACCAAACAGACATATTGAATAATCCAGAACAAAGGACAATTAACCCATGAAAATAAACTAAAATCAACACGTCGAACATCATGATTACGGAAGTTTAAATAAGCCTAATTCTTTTATTTGCATATTTAATTGCACTTTTAATTATCGTACTTTTTAATTATCGCAATTTTATTTTATCGCATTTTTATTTATCGCAATTTCATTATTGTTATTTACTTTACGTTTTAAATTAAGTTATATTTATTTTTAATATTTTACATTAGGTTTTAACTGCGACTTAAGTTTTAAAATTGACAAACCGGTCATTAAACGGTAAAAACCCCCTTTTATAATAATAATACTACTTATATATATTTTTGTATTTTTACAAATATAGTTTTTAAATATATAGCGTTAAGCTTGTTTAAAAGATCCCTGTGGAATGAACCGGACTTACTAAAAACTACACTACTGTACGATTAGGTACACTGCCTATAAGTGTTGTAGCAAGGTTTAGGTATATCCACTCTATAAATAAATAGATATCTTGTGTAAAATTGTATCGTATTTAATAGTATTTCGTAGTAAAAATATAACTATTTCGTACATCACCTCGCACACATCAAACATATAAACGTTTTGATTTAAAAAAATACTATTTTATATATATGTATATATATTGGGATGACGATTTAAAAAAGCAAATGACCAAAACACTCAAATGAATAAGTTACACTTTGAGTGGGATTGTTTTTCATTGATTTGAGTCTTGTTATGTATAAAGGTACACTACACGAAACATAATATATTAGTTTTCTAAGCGTACGAGAATGCGTTCGAGAAACCGAAATCGAGACTATAGTCATGTGACAACGTACGAGTCTTTGGAACTAAAATTACAGGTTAACTATGCACGTAAATATAATATAATATATAATTAATTATATAAATTAATTATATTATATATTAAATATCTATATAAACCGTCGGCAGCCTCAAATGATTGAAGTGTGAGCTGGAAACAGTACCTCCACAATCGCGGAGCTTTTGGCCTTTGTCTCTTCGCAATCGCGGAGCTGAGGTCCACCAAACAGGTCTATAAAACTCGATCGAATTCACCTCTGCACACACACATATATCATGCTTCGTATTATTTATATTAAATTTATTATTATTATTATTATTATTATTATTATTATTATTATTATTATTATTGTTATAAAATCTTATTATTATTAGTATTTTACATAAAATACTACGACGAGTTAATGAGCGAGCTATTTCAAAACGGGTTTTTATGAGCGGGATAGAGCTAAGGAAATTATGGGTTATAGCTATGGAGGTTATGGGTATGGATCAGGGGTATAGCTCGTGAGGTCAACCGAGTGTTTATCGTCTCCGTTGCGTCTACGTACTTTCCTGCAATATTGAATCTCAATATTGATACGTGAGCACTCATAACTTAACTTTTATATATTATTAGTGTATCCCTGACTAGTGCTCGAGTATATAGGATTATGCATGCTTGTACTTTTGATATTGCCGTTACATAGGTTATGTTGAATCCTGAATTAGTTATATATGCGGTTGAGATAAGGTATAAGATATGCATGTCGTTGGAAAGCTAGCGAAAAATTAAGAACTTTTCATTTAGATATCGAATAGTTTCGATGAACGGATTAGAAGTTATAGTCAATTGAATTTTTGCATTATTATTAAAAATGATTATTATTATCATCGTTATTATCGTTGTTATAGTTTTTATCTAATTATTATTATTATTATTATTATTATTATTATTATTATTATCATTATCAATAAAAGGTATTATCATTAAAAATTGTTATTTTTATTATTACTATCGTTATTATCATTAAAGTTATAATTAGTATTATTATTATTATTATTATTATTATTATTATTATTATTATTATCAATAAAATAGTTATTAGTATTATCATTAATATTATCATAATATTTATTATTATTAGTATTATTAAAATTAAAACTAATATTAGTAACACCTAATTATTATGATTACTATTATTATCATTAATATGAACGCGATATAAAAGAAGATTAAAAGCTATTAAATGAATCGATTAGGAAATAATGAGTATGAGTATCATGATGAAATTTAAAATATCGTAAGATATTAATTTAGATAAAATTATCGTTTTTCATTATTTTTATCACTATTATTATTAAAAGTATTATTAATATCAAAACTATCATTTTTACAAAAATTATTATTCTTAATAGGAATATCATTGTTAATATAAAATTTCATTTTTAATAAGAATTATCATTTTATCATAATACCATTTTTCGTAAATAAAAATATTGTTATTATTATTAGTAGAATAATAATAATTATTATTACAAAATAATACAACTTTTACTTACTATTATTATTATAGATATTATTTTATCAAATAAATATGGGATACAAACATATCTTGCTATGTGTAATATAATTACATTAATAATACCTATCATTATATTTTATGATATTAAATGAACTTTATAAATTTTATTACTTAAGATATATAAAAGTATATTTTTATCATATATAAATTTTAAATATAAATTTTTATTAACAAAATGACTTTTATTATTTACTTCATAAAATCTGTTAAAAATATTAGATATATATAAAACGATGATATTTAAGTTATATGATAATCATGTATGGATTTTGGAAATCATTTTGGGTCAAGTTGACTTTTATTGACTTTTACATATTTAGTCTCGAGCATTAGGATTGTGGTACACTATGACTTGACCTAAATTGTTAGACAGATATTGATCGACATATAAATATATATAATTAATATAGGTTCGTGAATCCGAGGCCAACCTTGCACTTGTCCAATGAAGTCATATGTATTTTTACTACGAAATACAATAAGTGAGTTTCATTTGCTCCCTTTTTAAATGCTTGTGCAATATATATTTTTGGGACTGAGAATACATGCGCTGCTTTTATAAATGTTTCACGAAATAAACACAAGTAATCGAAACTACATTCTATGTTTGAATTGTTATACCGGATATCGCCCTTGTTAAACTTGGTAACCTAAGAATTGGTGTTTATTATAACTGCCACCAATTGACGCGAATCCTAAAGATAGATCTATGGGCTGTGACACGCCCCAGTCAGAGAATTTAAACTGCTTTAGTACTTCGATGATTATATATGGGGATATTCTAGATGCATTTTGTTAAGGTCGGTTACCAGGTGTTCAATCAATACGAATGAATTTTAAACACTTGCGAGTGTATGATTATTGAATAAATGAAATCTTGTGGTCTATTAAAATTATGGAAATGATTGATTACGATAAACTAATGAACTCACCAACCTTTTGGTTGACACTTGAAAGCATGTTTATTCCCAGGTTTGAAAGAAATCTTCCGATGTGCATTTGCTCATTTTAAAGATATTACTTGGTGTCTTTCATGGCATATTTCAAAAGACGTTGCATTCAAGTTGTTGAGTTCGATAAAGATTATTGTTAAGTAAATGACAGATTAGGTCATTTATAGATTGGATATTATGAAATGGTATGCATGCCTGTCATCTTTCGATGTAATAAAAGTTGTCTTTTATAAACGAATGCAATGTTTGTAAAATGTATCATATAGAGGTCAAATACCTCGCAATGTATCCATATGTTATTGTATTCGTCCTTATGGATTGGGACAGGTCGTGTCACACTCCCAAATAGGGCCTGAGGTATTTGTGACTAATTACATCAAATCACAGTTGTATAAATGAGAACGACTCTATATGAGACATTATATTGAGTTTTGCAGCAGAAGATAAATAGGTTACATTATATATAATGAACAACGCATTAAATGTCTTTAATTGATATGATATGTAATAAAAACTCCAAGCATAGCAAGCAATCATCATCAATTTAGCAATTGTAAGTCTTTCAAATTATCCATGAAATGACTTGTTGAAATGTTGCTTTCAATTAGCAAATACACAGCGGAAGCATTATGTAGAACCTGAGAATAAACATGCTAAAGAGTGTCAATCAAAAGGTTGGTGAGTTCATAGGTTTATCAAATAATGATTTCAATAATAGTGTTAGACCACAAGATTTAATAAAGTTGATATAGAAATATTAATATAAAGTGTTGATTGATATAGAAATACCAATCTAAAAGTAATGCTGAGTTTGTAATATCGCGACTAAACAAAAGTTACCCCGTGACACGTGTTATTCGTGTCGTTGAATCATTATTATGTAGTCAAAGACCAACGATCAACTGACTAGAGACGTCACTCTCAGTAGCGCTACTCACAATAACTAAGCTTGCATCTTATACCTCAGCAATTAACGATATTATGGCAGGGATTTAGCATGACAAAGCATGTATATAGCATAAAATTTTGAGTACATGTGTCTAACGTGTAAAACAGTTATAAAAGTTGCGCATGTATTCTCAGCCCAAAAATATATATAAAAAGGGAGCTATGAAAACTCACGATACTGTATTTCGTATTTCGTAGTAATTACGCATATGATGGCACTTGAACAAGTGCGGAGTTGTCATCGGATTCACGAACCTATATCAGTTTTATATATATTAAAACATATAATCGAAATTGAACAAATTTACACACACATATATATATATATATATATATATATATATATATATATATATATATATATATACATATATATATATATATACATATATATATATATATACATATATATATATATATACATATATATATATATATATATATATATATATATATATATATATATATATATATATATAAATTCATTAGTTATATCTTTTTTTTTAATAACATATGTTTCATATATTTTTATTTTATATATAAAAATATTAATTTTGTTGTGTTATATGTATTACATATATTGTTATATATGTATAATTTGTTTATTTAAAATAGTAATTATAATAATACTAAATAATATTAGTAATGGTAAAAATGATAGTAATGATAATATTAATATTAATAATAATAATAATATTAATGATTCTATTAACGATATTAATAATGATAGTTAAAAAAAATAAGGGTAATCTTATTAAAAGTGATAATTTAATACAAATGATAATTTTAATATTTTTAATAATAAGAATGATAACAATGATAGTAATAATAATAATTTCAATAAAGATGGTAATTTTGATAAAAATGATTTTACTAATAATAATAATAATAACTTTATTAATAATAATACTAATAATAATCATGATTTTGTTAATAATGATACATATGTTAGTAATAATAATAGTGATACTAATAATTATAAAAATGATACTTATATTAATGAAAATAACAATAATAGTTTGTGTTATTTCGATAATAATAATAATCCTAAACATAATAATAATAATTACATGTTCATTAATACTTGTATATTAGAAATAATAATAATGATAATACTCTTAATTTGATTAATGACAATGATACTTGTAAATATTAGGAGTGTTACCAGTTATCATAATAATAATAATAATAATAATAATAATAATAATAATAATAATAATAATAATAATAATAATAATAATAATAATAATAATAATAATAATAATAATAATAATAATGATAAAACTACCTCAAAAAAGGCTCCAATGAAAATAATGCCATGGCCGGGACTCGAACCAGAGACCTCTCGTTAAACCGCTAACACTCTAAACCATTTTGCTGTTGATACTTTTCTGATTTAATATAGGATTTAATTCAATATATATTATAAATCGTGTTCATCTTCTTCTTCTTTAAATTTTAAATGAGCAGAGATCAAACCAAACCTTACATTTGTTACTTAATTAGTTTTAGGATTAAAAAAATATATAAAATCGATCTATATCAAGTATTTAAATTAATTGAAAATGAAATAAAAGAAAATAAATAAATCAAATCTACTGTATCGAATAAAAAATAAAAATTATGAACTCACTATTGATTTTGAAATTAAGGTCGGTTTAGACCAAGATTATAACATGAAGTACGTTGTAAATCACTTTTAGAAACGTTCCCAATCATCAATTGGATTTAAAACATCAAAACGAACTCGGATTTTGTTAAGAACAGTCGTTTGACTTTTTTTAAAATTAAACTTTGACTCGAAAATTAAGACTCGTTAGGAAGAATTGGAGCTTGGGATTTTGCAGATAGTTTAAGTAGGAGATTTCTAACACAACTACATTTTTAGTTTTTGAGAATTCATTAAAAATCGAGCTTTTGTTAAAATGAAGTAAGAACAGAGCTACACGATGTTTAAAAAAAAATTAAATAAATAAACTGATTCCATTTTCTTCAACAATTATCAAAATATATACAACGTGCTTGTGACTGATTGATACAGCAATATAAATTGCTAAATTACTTTGAAGTCGTCGATGGCAGGCAGGAATATAAAAAAAATTTATCACGATTTAATAAAAATATATATAAAAAGTAGATATGCAGATCACGATTACTTAAACAAATTTAAAAGGCACATTTAGATCAAATAATGCAGATCACATTAGAAAAAAATTTCAAAAGCAGTTAGTGATAACTAACCAATTTTTGTATTTTTCTGATTTAATTAACATTAATAATTAATAAATATAAATATGTTAATAATAATACTTTTAATATTAATAAAATTAATAATAATAAATTGTATTAATATACTAATGATATTAATAGTAATTGTAATAATTTTTGTAATAGTGATGATACTAATATTAATATTTATACTAATATTAGTAATTACATTAATGATAATAATAATAGAAATAATAATAATGATAATAATAAAATGATAATAATAATATTATTAATGATAATAATAAAAGATTGTAATAATAATAATATTGGTATTAATAATAATGATATTTCATTATATTAATTTTCATGTTAAGTATGAATAATAATTATTAATAATAATAACATTAGTAATAGTTGTAATATTAATACTTGTAATTGATAATGATGAGTGATAATAATAATATTAAGATAATAATTTAATATCAATACATAATTATTTACAAATAATGGTTCGTGAATCGTCGAAATTAGTCGAGGTTAAATGAAATCATATAAGAATTAGGTTTAAATTTAGTCGGAAATTTCCGGGTTGTTATAGTACCTACCCGTTAAAAAAATTTTGTCCCGAAATTTGGTTGTTACCATCAATCGGCGTTGTTCGTATATAGACGAGGATATTTACGTTTTATTTGGTCTTCACGTTCCCAGGTATATTCGGGGCCTTGCGTGAATTCCAACGAATAGAATATTGTTTTGTTTCAAGAGTTTAAATCATACGAACCATAAATTCTACAGGTTCTTCAATGAAGTGCATTTTATTATTAATGCAGAGGTTATCTAAAGGATTAACAAGAGTGTCATTTGACTAGGTTATCCTCAAAAGGAATGATGGTGCTATACAAGCATTTCAGTAAACTGAACACATGAAATGTGTTATGAATAGTATTGAGCTCATTTAAAACTTTGAGTGTTTATGCCGCAATATTAGGGCAGACAAATAGATAGGAGTTCGTTAAAATCGCAATCATGAAATTTGATAGAGATCGTCGTTGTTTACAACAAGAATATTGTAATGATGAATATAAGTTGAAAAATAAAGTTTTATCACTATTGATTAATATGGATAAAATGATTCGATTATAGGAAGCGTATAAACGAAGCTATCATAAAAGAGTGAGATGAGGAAATTAAATGTTAGCCTTAACTTTTGACATAGTTAAAGTTGATTTCCGGAATTCAAGGGATTTAAAGAAATCTTCGTAATCTATAAGATTTGATTCTCCGGCAATTAAGGAATTTTGAGATTTCTTTGATTAAATACGGTGAATTGCCTCGATTGTTGTGTTTGGAATTTTGCTATAAATTAGCTTCTTCCGTTTCATTATCTTCACCACTTCTATACTTTCTTCCTCAATTCATACTTCCAAAAGATTTGTTAATATGCTAAATCCCGTATTGATACTTATTATTATATTGACCATATATGCAGTCATTCTTCTTTTTCTTTTACCACCAGAGGAATCTGTTTACTTCTACTATGCTCTTGGGGTTATAGTGTTTTTAATTCTCCCGTGTCTTTATGTTGCTATACGCATTGATATACACAGTTTGTAATTTCCGTGTTGTTATCAGGCTTTATATTTTCCCTTATATGTCGGAGCTCTTTGCCTTTTTATTCTCCTATCGACTCTAAGTAAAGCGAGTAATGGTCCAGAATTTGTAGGTATGAAGTTTCGAATGATCATAATGTTCTAAGTAGAAATGAATATAATATCATGATTTGATTTGTCAAATTTCCAGAATATCCGGAAAAGACCGAATTATCAAGAAAAATATTTTATTGATATGTTTAGAGGTTAAATAGAATGTAAGAGTCATGTAACATGGCGAATGATGATTTATAAAGTCTATGAATCATCATCTTCCATTAAAATTTTAGCATGACTTACTGTAATATAATCACGTTGGCCTGACGTCATTATATTATACTAACCCATGCTTCAATTCCCAACACTTCTTCAAAACATTTATAATTTAAACTTGAATTTTACAGAATATAGAAACTAAAACATTTTCCTTTATGATGTATTAAAGATATCGCAAAGAGATAATTAATTGCGGACAAAAATCGTTATGAAAATATCTTCAAAAATATAGAGGATATTTATAACGACATTTTGGAATTTCTAAGTTCGAAAGTTGATGAAGAAAAATTTTCCGCAAGCTTTTAACATAACTTCGGAGCAAGATATTCTCTAAAGATTTCATCGGATCCAGAATTACCTGGATTCTTTGAATATAGGGTTTGGTCCTTGTATTTGTCCTTGGTCTCCTCCATGGTTAGCTCAATCCATTTTTCAGTTCCAAATTTTCTTTTGAGCTTTTCCAACGTACCATTCTTTATTATCAAACTGTTGGTCCTTAAGACCATCTACAATTTTTCTGTTTCCTCTGCATTTAATGCAGCCATATTTGAATCAATGGTTATCAATCCGATATGGTTTTAAGAAATTTCATTTTTAGATGGTTAAACGCTGATTGTGATCGTCAAGATTCAAAGGATGTTTTCAAGAATTTTAAATTTGAAGTGTTTAAGCGTGAGATGCATCCATCAATGGATCTAACGGTTGACGAAGAAATGTTGTGATTTTCAAAAGTAAGGAATGGTAATTTCGGTGGTTTGATGTGATAATTCATCACAGAATACGAATGAATATAATTCATGAATGTAGTGATCTTTAGGAAGATAACACTTGCTAAAGCTTTACTTAAGTTCTGATATGTCAAGATCAGAATATGTAATTGAATTTGTATGAAAAATGGTTGTTCTTTGGTGAACATCTACATATATCTGTAGATGTAAGTGGTATAGTTACTGATTATTGAATCAGAATTTGGAGGATGTACAATGTAACATATTAATGTGAGATATAAATATTTCTCGGGTATTACCTACCCGTTAAAATATTTTCACAATTAACAGTTTGTACAAAAGAATTACAATCTTTATGAAGATATACGTTCATATATGTATTCTTCAGATATAATATAGATTTTAATGAGTTAATATAATATTAAACTCATTTGATTTGCGGTGAAACGAGAATAAATAATCTCCAAAACCTTAGAGATTTCATAATTGTCGCGAAATATTTCGCTAATGAAGTTATGAATCAATGCTTCATTGTTAATTGTTATTGATATACCTTGGTATATGATGTTGGTGCTCGTGAAATCCTTGTGAAATTCACAAGACATGATTAATGTTTTCTAGAAAGCTTAGAGTATGTCGAAAATGAAAGTGTAAAATCAAACATGTACTTGAATAATACACTTAGTTTATTATGAATTAGAGTTCATTGTGCTGAATCAATGATTAACGATTGTTAAGCCATTAATGAAGGATGTACATCATAGCATATTGTGATATAAATTAACCAAGTAGTACATACTAGTTAAGATTCACACGTAATAGCTTAGTACGAAAAGATTTATTAGTGTTCCAAACCATATATATAAAGTATACATAAATAATTCTTCAGGAAGAATTAGTCAATACATCTTAACTCATTATTACTAATATTCCTTGGTATCTATGGGGCGTATGATGTTGATATCCGAGGTACTGAGTGTGATGTTGAGGCATGGAATGCGGATGTTATCGTTGGTGAAGCTGGTGATGTTGGTGGTGATGTTGATGGTACTTGTGGTACTGGTTATGCTGCTGGTGCTGCTGCTGGTGTTCGTAGGTTTCGCACCATATTCTTCAGAGCCATCACTCGAGCGCGAAGCTCATTGACTTCTTCTATTATTCCGGGATGATTGACGGTTCGGACAAGTGGATGAATAAGATCTAGAATTTTTGATATTATATATTCGTGACTGGATGTCCTGGAAATGATGGTGAAAATAGTGTTCCGAACGGGTTCGCCGTTAAGTTCTTCAGGTTCTTCACCAAGAGGTGAATTCGGTTGGTGGAAGGGATTACCTTCTTCACTCCTCCATTGATTAAGTAGACTACGAACCCATCCCCAATTCATCCAGAAAAGGTGATGACTGATTGGTTGGTTCATTCCAGTTACGCTGCCATTAGAGCTTGAGGAATCAGATGAGAAATCCATATTATGTGTTTGGAATTAGGGTTTTTGATACGAATGGGTGTTGAATACTGAATGATATATTCGTCTCCTTGAATACGTGTATATAGCAAAAAGATTTCCATAATTTACGGAGGAAATTTAGGAAAAGTGTTTGACAAAGTCTATTGGGATAGATATGATAAGATATGATTTGTCTATACTCCAATAGTGGCAGTGTGACGTGTCGAGATCATAAAACGATAAGTATGTAATCTAATAATCTTTCGATTAAAGACTTTCAATTCGTATACTGTGATAACCCAATGACTTTTTCCGGATTGCAAACCGATGCATAAAGGCATAAGGCATATAGGTACGTGATATATAACAGGGATTTATATACATTTGAGTAATAAAAAATATAGGAGTTTAAAAAAAAATCATGGATGATATTTCATGTATATGTAATACACAAAACCATGATAGATGACAAAGGAATGTAGAGAATTTTAGAAATCATAGTGTCATATTTAAACGCGGTGGCGTAATTGGATAGTACTTAGAAAAGTGAACAGAGTTCTTAGATTGGCTTGGCATTCTAAGATAAGTAAAGTTTCTAAAGTATAGTGTAGCATTTAACAATTAAAGGCACTATAGTCAAGGAAATTTGTAGTCCTACATTGCTAAGGTACCTAATTGTATAAGGCACACTTAAAATGCAATCCTGATTCTCTACAACAGTTCTGCTCTGATACCAATCTGTCACACCCCCAAATAGGGCCTGGGGTATTTGTGACTAATTACATCAAATCACAGTTGTATAAACGAGAATGACTCTATATGAGACATTATATTGAGTTTTGCGGTGGAAGATAAATAGGTTACATTGTATATAATGAACAACGCATTAAATGTCTTTAATTGATATGATATGTAATGAAGACTCCAAGCATAGCAAGCAATCATCATCAATTTAGCAAGTATAAGTCTTTCAAATTATCCATGAAATGACTTGTTGAAATGTTGCTTTCAATTAGCAAATACACAGCGGAAGCATTATGTAGAACCTGAGAATAAACATGTTAAAGAGTGTCAACCAAAAGGTTGGTGAGTTCATAGGTTTATCATAAATAATGATTTCAATAATAGTGTTAGACCACAGGATTTAATAAAGTTGATATAAAAATATCAATATAAAGTGTTGATTGATATAGAAATACCAATCTAAAAGTAATGCTGAGTTTGTAATATTGCGACTAAACAAAAGTTACCCCGTGACACTTGTTATTCGTGTCGTTGAATCATTATTATGTAGTCAAAGACCAATGGTCAACTGACTAGAGACGTCACTCTCAGTAGCGCTACTCACAATAACTAAGCTTGCATCTTATACCTCAGCAATTAACGATATTATGGCAGGGATTTAGCATGACAAAGCATGTATATAGCATAAAAGTTTGAGTACTTGTGTCTAACGTGTAAAACAGTTATAAAAGTTGCGCATGTATTCTCACCCCAAAAATATATATAAAAAGAGAGCGATGAAAACTCACGATACTGTATTTCGTATTTCGTAGTAATTACGCATATGATGGCACATGAACAAGTGCGGAGTTGTCCTCGGATTCACGAACCTATATCAGTTTTATATATATTAAAACATATAATCGAAATTGAACAAATTTACATATATATACATATATATATATATATATATATATATATATATATATATATATATATATATATATATATATATAAATTCATTAGTTATATCTTCTTCTTTTTTTAATAACATATGTTTCATATATTTTTATTTTATATATAAAAATATTAATTTTGTTGTGTTATATGTATTACATATATTTTTATATATGTATAATTTGTTTGTTTAAAATAGTAATTATAATAATACTAAATAATATTAGTAATGGTAAAAATGATAGTAATGATAATATTAATATTAATAATAATGATAATAATATTAATGATTCTATTAACGATAATAATAATGATAGTTAAAAAAAATAGGGGTAATCTTATTAAAAGTGATAATTTAATACAAATGATAATTTTAATATTATTAATAATAAGAATGATAACAATGATAGTAATAATAATAATTTCAATAAAGATGGTAATTTTGATTAAAATGATTTTACTAATAATAATAATAATAACTTTATTAATAATAATACTAATAATAATCATGATTTTGTTAATAATGATACATATGTTAGTAATAATAATAGTGATACTAATAATCATAAAAATGATACTTATATTAATGAAAATAACAATAATAGTTTGTGTTATTTCGATAATAATAATAATCCTAAACATAATAATAATAATTACATGTTCATTAATACTTGTATATTAGAAATAATAATAATGATAATACTCTTAATTTGATTAATGACAATGATACTTGTAAATATTAGGATTGTTACCAGTTATCATAATAATAATAATAATAATAATAATAATAATAATAATAATAATAATAATAATAATAATAATAATAATAATAATAATAATAATAAAATTATTAATAATAATGATAAAACTACCTCAAAAAAGGCTCCAATGAAAATAATGCCATGGCCGGGACTCGAACCCGAGACCTCTCGTTAAACCGCTAACACTCTAAACCATTTTGCTGTTGATACTTTTCTGATTTAATATAGGATTTAATTCAATATATATTATAAATCGTGTTCATCATCTTCTTCTTTAAATTTTAAACGAGCAGAGATCAAACCAAACCTTACATTTGTTACTTAATTAGTTTTAGGACTAAAAAAATATATAAAATCGATCTATATCAAATATTTGAATTAATTGAAAACGAAATAAAAGAAAATAAATAAATCAAATCTGCTGTATCGAATAAAAAATAAAAATTATGAACTCACTATTGATTTTGAAATTAAGGTCGTTATAGACCAAGATTATAACATGAAGTACGTTGTAAATCACTTTTAGAAACGTTCCCAATCATCAATTGGATTTAAAACATCAAAACGAACTCGGTTTTTGTTAAGAACAGTCGTTTGACTTTTTTTAAAATTAAACTTTGACTGGAAAATTAAGACTCGTTGTGAAGAATTGGAGCTTGGGATTTTGCAGATAGATTAAGTAGGAGATTTCTAACACAACTGCATTTTTAGTTTTTGAGAATTCATTAAAAATCGAGCTTTTGTTAAAATGAAGTAAGAACAGAGCTACATGCTGTTTAAAAAAAAATTAAATAAATTAACTGATTCCGTTTTCTTCAACAATTATCAGAATATATACAACGTACTTGTGACTGATTGATACAATAATATAAATTGCTAAATTACTTTGAAGTCGTCGATGGCAGGCAGGAATATAAAAAAAAATTATCACGATTTAATAAAAAATATATAAAAAGTAGATATGCAGATCACGATTACTTAAACAAATTTAAAAGGCACATTTGGATCAAATAATGCAGATCACATTAGAAAAAAATTTCAAAAGCAGTTAGTGATAACTAACCAATTTTTGTATTTTTCTGATTTAATTAACATTAATAATTAATAAATATAAATATGTTATTAATAATACTTTTAATATTAATAAAATTAATAATAATAAATTGTATTAATATACTAATGATATTAATAGTAATTGTAATAATTTTTGTAATAGTGATGATACTAATATTAATATTTATACTAATATTAGTAATTACATTAATGATAATAATAATAGAAATAATAATAATGATAATAATAAAATGATAATAATAATATTATTAATGATAATAATAAAAGATTGTAATAATAATAATAATATTGGTATTAATAATAATGATATTTCATTATATTAATTTTCATGTTAAGTATGAATAATAATTATTAATAATAATAACATTAGTAATAGTTGTAATATTAATACTTGTAATTGATAATGATGAGTGATAATAATAATATTAATATAATAATTTAATATCAATACATAATTATTTACAAATAATGGTTCGTGAATCGTCGAAATTAGTCGAGGTTAAATGAAATCTTATAAGAATTAGGTTTAAATTTAGTTAGAAATTTCCGGGTTGTTATAGGTCGCTTCAAGATAAACCTCATAACCATGAATCTGAGTTGTTTGAGAGAGAAACATGGCCAATGTCTGTAATCATGTTGTCAAGCATTAGTGTGTTTCTAGCCCCAATATCTACTCGACACCAGGACCAACTCCATGCTCCGTTGTGAAATCTATCCGCCAGTTTACACTATTTTTGAGTGTCCCGGTGGTATAATCTATTATACCTATCCTTCAAACATCCCCTTCCATCCCAATTATGTAACCAAAAAAGGTGTTTTGACCGTCACCTATCTTCCTACGTAAAACATTTGATGGAATCTGACCATTCGCCATAGACTTTTGAAATAAATTTGATAATATTGTGCAACAATCCAGAACCATGAATTACAGACCCATCGATGCCTGCACCCAGTCCAAATTTGGACGTCACTACCTCAGCTCAATTTGCCTCTGAGTTGTTCACATACCACCAAACCCATTTGAGCATGAGAGCATGGTTAATAGCACGCAGACTACCAATGTTTAAACCGCCGTTATCAAAAGACGAAAACGTTTGATCCCAACTAACCCAATGTATTTTGCGTTTCCCTTCCAAATATCCGCAAAAGAAATTGGATATTAAACCTTCTAGTACATTTATAATACCTTCTGGGCACTTGAAAAGAGATAAAAAGTAAATGCCAATGCTTCTGAGAATCGATTTAATTAGAGTTAATCAACCCCCATTTGAGAGGAGGTTAGATTTCCAAGTCGATAGACGCTTATTAAACCGATCGATTAACACTTTCCAATTAGTCTTACGGTTAATGCTAACGCCCGTTGGAAGGCCTAACTACTCGAATGGGAAAGAACCATACATACACCCAATGTCCCTGGCGTAATCATCCACTTCGGACTCACTGACTCCCAATCCATATAAGTTGGATTTATTAACGTTGATTTTTAAACCGGAATATTTATAAAAATTATCGAAAACCTCAATAATATTATCCGAGGAATGTTTGTCCCATTCTAAAATCACAATTGCATCATCGACGTAAAGTAAATGTGATACTTTAACGCCTTGAAAACCAACCGATGCACCCCTTATCAAGTTACGGGACACGTAATCATGCAACAACAAATTTAAACCTTCCATGACAATCAAAAACAAAAAAGGGCTCAACGGATCACCTTGACGAAACCCTCGCTGAATCTCGAATTCTTCGGTTGGACTCCCGTTAACTTGAATGGATGTACGTGCCGTGTTTTATGGGAATACTTCTATGATTTCATAAAGTTTCTAAAACTGGGAAAGAAATCAACTTTTTTTTCTTCTCAAATATGGTTAGCGATCACATCCGATGAGGAAGGTGTTTGATGTTTAATGTGTTTACAAAATGTTGTTTGTGTGAATAAATTTGTCATATATATTGTGCAAGACAAATACAAAACGTTGATCACATGTTCAAATCTAGTTAACATTTAACATATATGATTAATACAGTATCCAAAGTTTTATGTAAATAAATGGTTATTATATGGGTATTTCAAAATTTTAGGTGATTTTAAATTTTGAAGTTGTTCGATTGCACACTTCGCATTTAGTCAAAGACGAGACTCATAAAACTTTGCACCAAATACAAACAAAAATGATTGTTGTAGCATTGCATCCAATATTCTATTTGTGTACTGTATTAATCATGGATGTTAAATGTTAACTAGATTTGAACATGTAACAAACGTGTTGTATTTGTCTTGGACAATATATATGACAAATTTATTCACACAAACAACGTTTTGTAGACACATTAAACATTAAACACCTTCCTCATCAGATGTGATCACTAACCATATTTCAGAAGAGAAAAAAGTTGGTTTCGTTCCCAGTTTTAGCAACTTTATGAAATCATAGAACTATTCCCATAACATTTTACATGTTTTCTGTTTAATGTGTTGAATAACGTTACGAAACTACACTGCTACGAAATCTGAATTTTTTAAGAAATAAAATAAAATATTAAGGAGGTTTATCCAAGCAAATTTCAACACATTTGACCCATAATCAGGTCATCATGATTTTTATATAACTTACTCACCCGTTAGAGAACTGTCACACCCCTGCCTGACCCTTTATGATGTGGTGTGACTTCATGGTCCTAGTCCAGTCTTCTATCAGAGTGCTTGAAAATTAGCTACAAACCTGAGAATACATGCATAAAAAGACGGTTAACATAACGTTGGTGAGTTCATAGGTTTTAGTTGCACAAGTAAAATGATTTGACCACGAGGGTTCACAGTTTAAATCAGTTTGTGATCTGCCGTGAAAATAGTTTAAAAAGTTTTCACATATCACACATAAGTTGACGATAAAATGAATCACAAGTTCTCAAGTTTGTAAATAGTTTCATGATTCGCTAGTTTTCAAATTTCTAATAGCCTGAACGTAAGTAGGATCATAAGATCACAAGTTTTGAAATAGCTTACTAGTAATACGGATTGTAAGTTTTAAAGTTCATAAATAGTTTAGAAGTTATATGATCTCGAGCTTTCAAGTACGAAAATAGCTTTGTAGTTCGTAACATTTCAAGTTTATAAACAGTTCCACGACTATAAGATTTCACAGCTATCAAGTTCATAAACGGTCTTCAATAGTTTTTCTGGACTACAAGATTTCAATGTATAACAACCATTCAAGTTTAAGCTAGTTTCCAAATGATTATCAAGTTGGTTTGAAAACAGTCAAAAAGTATATTCTATATGATGGAGCTCCCAATATTGAACTAAACAAGTAGATACTGAAGTATCCGTACCCAAAAATCTAGTCACTCATAGTCCAAAAGTGACCCGTGACGAAGTTTGAGCATCCGATTAGTTTAACCACTAAGTCCGGGTGTGGTTGTCAAACCCAGATAGATATATCCCCATTATTCGCTTTTACCATAATCCAGCAATTAACAATATTGGAATCGAGATGTTAGTGGACTATAAAAGTTACTCCGTAGAATATAGTTTAGTTACTCATGTCCACAGTGTAAAACATAGATCAAACACAGTTCTCAACTCAAATCACAAAACATTTAAAAGAGAGACCACAAACTTGTTTATTGATGTACGCAGAGGTATATACGAAATAGTTATATTTTTTATTGCGAAATACTATTAAAAATTACACAAGTTTTAATTATTTATTTACAAATGGGAAATACCTAAACCTTGCTACAACACTATAGGTAGTGTACCTAATCGTAGAGTAGTATAGTTTTTAGTAAGTCCGGTTCGTTCCACAGGGAGACGACTTATTTTACACTATATTTTTAAACAATTATATCTGTACAAAATATATTATATTAATAATACATAAAAGGGGGTTTACCGTTTAATGACCGGTTTGTCGATTTTAAAACTTAAGCGTAAATATAAATGACAATAATTAAAGTGTGTAAAATAAATAACAATATAATAATTTTGCTTATTTAAACTTCCATAACCATGATGTTTGACGTTTTGATTATTTATTACCCTGGGTTAATTGTCCTTTTCCTGGATGTATTTGAAACCTATCTAGTTTTTGTCCATAATTGTTCATCGATCATAATTATAAAATGCTCGGCAAATTTAACCTTATACCCGAAGTCAAATATTCCAACTAATTGGGGATTCGAACTGTAACAAGGTCTTAATACTTTGTTTAATAATTACACCAGGATATCGACTGCGTGTAACCCAAGGTTTTAATACTTTGTTAACAATTACGCCAAGTGTCCTTGTACATAATTTCACCCATGTTTTAATAATTCCATAGACTATTAATCCATTTCCGTGTCCGGTTAAATGAACGATTATTCGTACATATAAATATCCCGCCCATCGTATCCGATCGAGTGTATATGGTTATTTATAGGTATGTCCAATTGTAAATCTTTATATTAAAATTAACAAACTATCATTTAGTTAAACAAATATAAAGTCCATTAATAGCCCATAGTCTAATTTCCACAAGTGTCGTTCTTTTGTCCAAACCCCAATTATGGTACAAAGCCCAATTACTCAAATTTAAATATTTAGCCCAACATCATGATTACTTAGACTCAAATAAGCATAATAATAACTTAAGTACGAGACATTAATTTAAAAAGGAGAACATAGCTTACATTGATTATTTATCGCGTAGTGTTACACGGACAGAGCTCCGACTTTAAAACCCGTAAAATAACCTTTACAAAACCCAAAACTAATCTAATATAAAACTACACTATATATATATATATATATATATATATATATATATATATATATATATATATATATATATATATATATATATATATATATATATATATATATATATATAATATATATTTTTTATTATTACAGAGGAGTATTATTATTATTATTTTCTGGCCAAAACTCGTTGCCTTTTATAGATGTGGTCTGATCCTGAGGCTCATGCGATCGCATGAGTTCTCAGTGTTAATCTCATGCGATCGCATGGCCAGTCTGGCCATGCCCAATTGCTTTGTTTGCTAGCTCGTCGACGTTATATTTAATTATATAATATAATATATATAATTTTATATAATTATATATATATTATATTATATTCTTGTGCATAGTAGACTCATAATTTTTGGTCCTTTGCGTCGGGCGTTGATAGTTGGCTCAGGTCCCAGTTCCGGATTTTCGAACGTCCTTTCGTATAATTTAATATCTTGTACTTTGCGTTCCGCAACTTGTACTTTTGTCATTTTTAGACGTTTCTTATCAATAAATTGAACCACTTGGATTGTATCTTGTACATTTGAGCTTTTTGGTCATTTGCGTCTTTAAATCGTCGTTTTCGCCTTTTGTCTTCGCACTTATTTAATATAAACGATTACAACTTAAAATAGGAAAATTACAACTAAATAATTTACAAATTGGGAGGATATTGCTACTAAATATATGTTCATTTGGAGCACTATCAAATATCCCTACACTTGAGCATTGCTTGTCCTCAAGCAATACAGAACTTGAAATTAAATCACACTTCACTCGAATCACTTCTTTATTCTCACACTTTATACATCAGTGATTTTGATACGGCGTTATAAACAATGATAGTAACGGTGTGGTTTACAGTCCCACATGACTATAAAAAATTAGATCCTTAAGGAAATTGGATCTTTATGAAAACATTTGATCTTTTGAAAATTCATTCTAGCTTTTACCCTAGATAAGTTTTCCAGAATAACCCTTCACCGGTGTTGCAAAATGTTTTTGTGGATTTTGTGGGTTTTAGATTTGAAAATTTTAGCTTAAAACTTGCGGTTTTGTGTCACCCACTTGCTAACTTTGTATTAGGAACGCAACACGTCCAGTATACTTGCTCCGAATATTACCTTTCGGTAAACTACCGTCCGGTTGTAAAGGAAAGCGTTGAACAAGCAACTGTTAAGGCAATGTCTAATGACATGCATTTGATTATGGTCTAAAAACGTGTCGGATGCTAGTACTATCCTTTGTAGGAGCAATAGTAAAGATCATCCTATAATTTTTCGGTCTGGCACAAGGTCCTGTCTTCGACCATGCTATGCAACCACCGTTCTTACGGTTGATACCCGATTTGGTTCAGGTGACCTAATGAATTCCAGGTGAATTCTCAGGATTTTACGTTCAATGGTAATGAACGCATTGAAAATGGGTTTTTAGAAAACAAATCGGTTTGTAATTTTGATCAAAATATTTTCTCGTTCAAGCTCGAGTTTAGATATCATCGAATTCCATGAGTTTGAATTCTCAATCTTTAAGGTCAATCTCAAGGATTGAGTAATATCAGGCTTAAAAGCTGATTTTTAATCTTTAAGGAGATTATCCTTTCTGGGGATCTGATTCATTAGTCTTATCAACCTAATTTGCACGGCGTCCTCCCCATTTTACGAGACAGATCCTCTCATGGTTAGGATAAGTCTGACCACTTGGCGACCCTGTTTGATGCTGAGGTCCGTGGATTTCCTGCTGATTTTAGAGATGACTTTTCTAGATTTTTCGTCAACCTACAGCTGGTCTGGACGACAACTTCCTGACCTAAATCAAGAAGTGCGTGTCTTTTTCGGAAGACTTTACTTCCTTTTAATGATGAAATTGATTCATCGTGTAGATCCATCTATTCTTTCAGATAAACCGGGTAAAGCGGTTAATTTAGTCCAAAACAAAAGCACCTGCAATAACTTTACAGAACATGTGATAGATAGTTTTTAATTGAATAACTTGGTACATTCTCCCCACACTTAGCTTTTATTTTATCTTTCTTTGCCTTTTTATTCTCTTATATTCCATTTTAAATGAATTCAAGCATTTTGGGTTGTTTCTTAATTTATGTCCTTTCCAAAGTAACAATAATTTCGGTATTATCACCTAGTTTTATCGTTCATAAATATGTATAAACATGATTTTGAGTTCATTTAGTTGAAAATTTTTCAAATTTTCACAAAATTTGGCAATTAAACCAAGTGTAAACCTGAGAGAATTTATAACCCTTTCCCACACTTGAGATCATGCAATGCCCTCATTTGCATGAAATCAGACTCTAATTATAAATTCATGAGGGTGATTAGTGTAGAAAAGTAGTTAAAGATACCCAGTTTGTAATTACAAAGCTCGTCGAATGATAGATGGTGCACCTCATCGTTCATTCCTTCTTGTTTTATCCCCCATGTTTTTCTTCAAAAATGGTTGCTTTTCTGAACTGTTTGCTAATCTTTGAAAATGCATCTTTTACCCTAATTTATTATGCATATTTATTAACGAGTTATGCACTAACCCGAACCCCGAATTTAACGTTAAGTGGGGTTAGACTTCCCCATACTTAGCTGACAACATGTGAAGTCGGTAGAATAAGTTCCATGAATTAAAATAGTGAGCCAGTTATTTACATCTCGGGTGGTATAAAATATATCAATGGGTTTAAAGTTTAGACCCACCCGATCATCACTACTTAATT
This sequence comes from Rutidosis leptorrhynchoides, assembly GCF_046630445.1. NCBI lineage: Eukaryota > Viridiplantae > Streptophyta > Magnoliopsida > Asterales > Asteraceae > Rutidosis > Rutidosis leptorrhynchoides. Next base: position 291,307,736 of record NC_092341.1, on the reverse strand, counting down.
CTTTTTTAAGTGTAGCTTTTAGTAAATGGATATGTCTCTTTTCTGGTTCTTGGTCAAATGGATCGATATACACCGACATACATATTTCTATAGGGTGGATAATTCCTAACATTTCCTTCCGTTTATTCTCGGGATCAAAGTTTTCACCTCTATTACCCAATTGGGTGAAATTCAAGGTGTCAATATCTATTACAGCTTGTAGTTCATCTTTGGTAGATGACTCGTCTATTGAGAATATTAGGTTGGAAGGTTATGGAATGGTGAATTTCGGGATTGAAGCAAATTCTTCTTCACTAACGGTACTTATCGGTCCCACTACTTTGGCTCGGGGGTAAAGTTTTCAACGTTATCGTTTTCCCAAGAGTACCAATTTGTCACCCTTATTTCTTCTTCATCCATTAATGGATTGATGATTTCGTTGGTAGAGGCTAATGTGTCGATATGTGGTGAAATTGGTAAGATTGAATAAAAAGTATCATCGGGATAGTTGGTGATTTCGGAGCTCTCGAATTCATCAAAATTTGATGATATGAGATTTTCTTGCACAATACTCCTCAGATCAGCAGGTGTGTAATCTGATAGAGTTTCAGCTTGCCTATTTACAAACTCTCTCATTTGTTCATTTTGAGCATCAAGTTCTTCGACTTTGATTTTCATATTGTCTAAAAGATTTTCAGACACATAATTTTTCTCGTCTTCTGGTTGTTGAGTTTGGATATATTCTTGGGAATAATCCCAATTTGAATTGTATTCTTCATAATCGTTCTATTCAGGTTCCGTGGGTGGGTAATTTTTCATAGGAACATAATAATAACATTCCCATGTTGAGTGATAATCTCCACAGATTTCACAACCAGTTATTATTTCATCATTCGTGATCCAAGATTGACCGAATGAATTTTCATCAACACTCGTTTGAGAGTATTGATTAAATTGATTTCGGATGTCATAAAGAGTTTCCAAAATATTCTCGAGATTTTCCATAATGCGCTTATTACCAAATTTTAGCTACAATGTGGTGCATTTACTAATTATCCTATTAGTTATAAAACTAAAAATTATATAAGTTATCAAATTAATAAACTTTTCTGCTTTTGCCCACGTTTCGAATAGCCAATAGATGCAGCAGGGAGCCAGAACCCTTTAAATCGGAAGCTCACAACTCAGCCACTAACAAATCCAACTATTACTACGAAGCAGAAAATTTGGATGTCTATCAATTTAACCGCTTAAAATAATTTTTCGTTTTTGAAATTTTAGAGAAGAAATAGAAAATTCTATGTCCTAAAAACTAGATCATCGAGAAATAAGAAAGAAAAAGAGCACGTTGAAAAATGTCGAAAAATAAAAATGTCGAAAAATAATAGGCGTCGAAAAATAAAAATAAGAAAGTAGCGTGTCGAAACTTAAAAAGGAACTAAAAACTAAGAATTAAAAGTTGCGTCTAAAAATATTAAAGCTTAAAAGAAAAACTATATCCCAAATGACAATAACTTAAAAAGGTACTAAAATATAAAAACGGCGTCGCAAAATTCTAAAGCACCTAAATCTTAGTCTAAAGAAAAAGCACTTAAGGGATTTTACGGCAAAGCCTAAAAATCTAGAAATAAAAATTAACTACGGCAAAATACTAGTCTTAAAACTATAATTAAGAACGATAAAAATACAAATATTACGAATAAAAATACAAATTATAACTAAAATGATAAAAATACAAATTTTATAAAAAAATATTATTTTTATATTTTATTTATATATGAAAATATTAATCTATATAATTAATAATAAATAAACTTAATATTACTAATTAAAACTAAAAACTAATTATTAAATTAAATAAATCTAATTAGGGTTAATAACAATAATAATAAATAATACACCGTAATAAATGCTGGTTTAGGGTTTCAGGCGTGTCAGGTGACCTCATGCGACCGCATGATTTTATAACAGCCGGCTCATGCGATCGTATGGGCCTGGTTTTCGGTTTTTTTTTATTTTATATAATTTTATATTGTTTTTCTAAAAATATATATAAATATATTTATACAAAAATAAAGTAAAAATATTGCGTTTCGCCGAGTCCCCTGCAGCGGCGCCAAAAACTTGATGTACGCAGAGGTATATACGAAATAGTTATATTTTTTTATTGCGAAATACTATTAAAAATTACACAAGTTTTAATTATTTATTTACAAATGGGAAATACCTAAACCTTGCTACAACACTATAGGCAGTGTACCTAATCGTAGAGTAGTATAGTTTTTAGTAAGTCCGGTTCGTTCCACATGGAGACGACTTATTTTACACTATATTTTTAAACAATTATATCTGTACAAAATATATTATATTAATAATATATAAAAGGGGGTTTACCGTTTAATGACCGGTTAGTCGATTTTAAAACTTAAGCGTAAATATAAATGACAATAATTAAAGTGTGTAAAATAAATAACAATATAATAATTATGCTTATTTAAACTTCCATAACCATGATGTTTGACGTTTTGATTATTTATTACCCTGGGTTAATTGTCCTTTGTCCTGGATGTATTTGAAACCTATCTGGTTTTTGTCCATAATAGTTCATCGATCATAATTATAAAATGCTCGGCAAATTTAACCTTATACCCGAAGTCAAATATTCCAACTAATTGGGGATTCGAACTGTAACAAGGTCTTAATACTTTGTTTAATAATTACACCAGGATATCAACTGCGTGTAACCCAAGGTTTTAATACTTTGTTAACAATTACGCCAAGTGTCCTTGTACATAATTTCACCCCTGTTTTAATAATTCCATAGACTATTAATCCATTTCCGTGTCCGGTTAAATGAACAATTATTCGTACATATAAATATCCTGCCCATCGTATCCGATCGAGTGTATATGGTTATTTATAGGTATGTCCAATTGTAAATCTTTATATTAAAATTAACAAACTATCATTTAGTTAAACAAATATAAAGCCCATTAATAGCCCATAGTCTAATTTCCACAAGTGTCATTCTTTTGTCCAAACCCCAATTATAGTACAAAGCCCAATTACCCAAATTTAAATATTTAGCCCAACATCATGATTACTTTGGCTCAAATAAGCATAATAATAACTTAAGTACGAGACATTAATTTAAAAAGGAGAACATAGCTTACATTGATTATTTATCGCGTAGTGTTACACGGACAGAGCTCCGACTTTAAAACCCGTAAAATAACCTTTGCATAACCCAAAACTAATCTAATATAAAACTACACTATATGTATATATATATATATATATATATATATATATATATATATATATATATATATATATATATATATATATATATATATATATATATATATATATATATATATATATATATATATTATTTATTTATTTATTTATTTATTATTACAGAGGAGTATTATTATTATTATTTTCTGGCCAAAACTCATTGCCTTTTATAGATGTGGTCTGATCCTGAGGCTCATGCGATCGCATGAGTTCTCAGTGTTAATCTCATGCGATCGCATGGCCAGTCTGACCATGCCCAATTGCTTTGTTTGCTAGCTTGTCGACGTTATATTTAATTATATAATATAATATATATAATTTTATATAATTATATATATATATATATATATATATATATATATATATATATATATTATATTATATTCGTGTGCATAGTAGACTCATAATTTTTGGTCCGTTGCATCAGGCGTTGATAGTTGGCTCAGGTCCCGGTTCTGGATTTTCGAACGTCCTTTCGTATAATTTAATATCTTGTACTTTGCGTTCCGCAACTTGTACTTTTGTCATTTTTAGACGTTTCTTATCAATAAATTGAACCACTTGGATTGTATCTTGTACATTTGAGATTTTTGGTCATTTGCGTCTTCAAATCGTCGTTTTCGCCTTTTGTCTTCGCACTTATTTAATATAAACGATTACAACTTAAAATAGGACAATTACAACTAAATAATTTACGTATTGGGAGGATATTGCTACTAAATATATGTTCATTTGGAGCACTATCATTTATAACAAACTTCGAAATACATAAAGTGTATCAAACAATAAGCATTTTTTGAAAAACATAAAGCATGTATAAAATAGTAGGCATGTATTCTCACCCCAAAATATGAAAACGGTAAAAAGGGGCTATGAAACTCACTATCGATGCAACACGGTGCGAAGCTCGAAAAGTGCGGTTTCAAACGTTTCGCGGTGATCCGGGATCGAGACATAAATATATGAATTAAGGTCAGAGGTCATACTTTATCTAATATAGTTGTTAGTTAAGTTTTTAGTTAGTTTTGATAAGTTTCATATGTTCGTTTCGGTTCTCGGATTCATTTACTTAGTTTCTTAGTCTAGTGTTTTCATCTTTTTACTATCGGACCAACAATTTCACCCAAGTGTTTCTCCCAAAATACACATCTATTTAGGATGAGTTTACCACCTCTGGAAAGGTTTTCGTGTGTATTTTCCAACCATGTAAGGTTGTGTTCCAGATTCAAAAGAAAAGTTGGTCAAAATGCATTCTTTTACAGGTGTGCAAAACTGTTTAGATTTACAGTATAGGATTCCATGCAAGCTTAAAAATAGCAAAATATATTTGTTTGACTTAGGATTTTTACAGAGAGTTTAAGAGATGTAAAGGTACATTTGTGTAAAAGGAATCATCTCCAGGTCTTTGTTAACCTAGTTTTTAGAAGTGGTGTTCTAGACCATCATTTGACTACAACAAAATCATGGGTCAATTTCGGTTTACCATTTCTCCATGATTACTACATGGATTTAGGTGATTCAAATTGTGATCTACTCTTCTATGTGTACCATTTAAATAATACAAACATATATTTCTAGAATCATTTTACTTTTTGGTCTATACTTGATTATTTAGGACATGGTCAGATTTGCTTGAAAACAGACATGTTGAGAAAATAAAAATGAAAAATACCTTTTTCTTTGAGAAAATTCATGAAAATTTTACTGGAAGTCATGAACATATATATGAACAACATATCAGAATATGATTTCCTAAAACCAAGTATAAGTTGGTTTTTAAGTCGTGATCCCAAAACAGTTTTCTGGGAAGATTTAGACAGATTTAAGCTAATGATGTTTCTATGTGTTTTAGCCATTTTAAATCCTATTTCAAGTATATATTTGATTGTTGAACATATGTAAGGCATAATATCAGTCACTTAAGGTCAAGATTAGGGCTAGCCATGCAATCATCATTGAGTGTTTAACATCATAGATCAAGCTTTTACACCCTTTCCTCTTGAAAGTGACCTTGAAATAAAGAATAGAAGTGCAAGTAGTGTTTATATACCTTGAAGATTGAAGATTGAGATGCTAATGAAGATGAAGAAAGTTGAAGAAAATGGCTGGAACTTGAGAGAATTTTAGTGAGAAGTGTACTTAGTGAAAATGAAGAAAATGGAAGTTAAATGGGGATGGTGGGGGTGGCATGTCAAAAGGAGGAGGAAAGGAGGGCATGACTAATCTCCTCTCATTAATTAGTTCATGCATTGGAAGTGACTAGTGATGTGATGATTTATGCATGGCATTAAACTTGGAGGTTAAGTTTGCATGACTTCTAATCATGGTTGGTTTAGTGTAGTTAATGAGAGGTAATGGTTAGGTTAAGATTATGTAACACCCGCATTTTGGGCCTAGATGAAATGACCATTGTACCCTTGGGTATGGCGTAATTAGTGATTTTAATAATTATATGTTTATAATTATTTGGTTGTTTAGTTGAGACCAGTTTGTGACAAGGGTCACAGAACAGGTTCGTTTGTTGAATTTGGACTCTGTTAGGGCCTCCTAACGAAGTACGAAAGATATCAGATAACTGATAAATACCCGTGTGTTGTGGGGTATGGTTTTATAACCCATTTAAGTGTATGTATCTGTATCTTTGAGTTCATTTTCTAGAACTCTCCTAAACTTGCTCCCGTACCTAACCTTTGCATCACTCACAAACCCTAAGTGAATCTAGTGAAGAATTGAAGTTAATCAAGCCTAGAACCTGATTTTGTGCATCATCTAGAGTTGATATCAAGGTTAGCTTGCTTGAATTGTTGCTTGAATTCTTGATTAAATGGGTTTTTGTGTTCTTGAATAAAAGTGAGTTTTGATGCTTGAATCTTGATGAATTATGTTTGTAAGTGTTAATTATTGTTAGAAATAGCTTATATATATGTTTAGTAGCTTTCATGTGCTTAAAAACTGATCAAAAACACTCAAAAATCGAGTTTTGGGCGAAAAATGCTCAAAATCAGCGAAGTAGTTCAAAACCCTGTTGCTACAGTGTCACTATTTGCTACAGTGCCGAGTTGCTACAGTACCACTATTGCTACAGTACCTTTTATAAAATTGAAACGGGCGTAACTTTCAAAACGTAACTCCGTTTTTTATGAATAAACTATCGTTAGAAACATAATAAAGAATACTTTTCAATGGTGAACTTTTAGGAAACTAGATCAAACTATTTTTGGGCCGGAAAAGGAGTTTTAGTGTGTATGTCGTGTTTTGCACGCACCTGTATGCCATTATTGAATGGAGTCATGATGTAGACTCATAAAATTATGAATATATGGTGTTATGACCTAGTTTATAGTATGATTTGATTATACTATTGATTGATATATGTATATTGACTTCGTTGTGTTGTTCTCAGTTGATAAGAACAAGGAAGAAGCTCAGAAGTAAGATAACTGAGCATTTACTGGTAATTGGTGAGTGGGATTATCTCCGGGTGTAGTATAGAGTAGAAAGTTATGCTACTATGTTATACTATTTTAGTTGCTATGCTTAGTAGATATGCTGTAATAATGATCATTGTAGAGTTGTCATGCTAGTCGTAGGGACAGTTGTTCGTAGTGGTAGTTGCTTAATAGTTGTGTGCACAAGTTGTAGTTACCTGTTGGAACCTATTGTTGTTAGGTTCAGCTCAGAGAGGTCAACCTTGTTGTGGTTGGGTCCAGTTGGCTACTGTTTGTTGAGTATAGTACTGAATGACGTATCACCTGCGTGTAGATTTACTATACTGGGGATTCAGTAGTAAGGACTTTCGGTAGACGCTAGACTGATCAGCTAGTGGTCGTGTGCTCGTACAAGCCGCCGAGTCTCTAGTTGGAGCATAGTTGCTAGTTGATTGTTGCCAGTTGATAGTTGCTAGTTATTAGTTGTCAGTTGCCTGTTATGGATTGTTATAGTTACTGTAGTTGTACAAGTTGGTACTGTATGCTAGATCTGTTAGATGATTCCATTCACTTAGCCTCGTGCTAACCCCCCTCACCTCCTCCCTTGCAGGTTTTAGATCTTAGTGCTGGTAGGGACGGGAAGTTGGGTTGACGATATGTTTGACAAGACGAACTCTGATGTCTTAACTTTTATAAATATGTAACTAGTTGTTTAACGTAACACCGGTGGTTTGTAATAAGTAACTAGCTAATGATTTGTGATAATCATGTTCGTAATTAACTAAGGGTATTTATGTGAATTAAGACTTCCGCTGTGATTTAAAAAAAAATCAGGGTGTTACAACTTGGTATCAGAGCATAGGTTTGGCCGCATGTACATTGTGTTGAATGTCATGTTCCCAAACCTTGTGTTGTGTCAAACATATATGAGGGAACGGATTAAGTGAATGTAGGGATTACATGTGTTAGTTGATAGGTACTAACCTGTTTTCCACTAAGAGTTTGTGTGAGATGTTGTGGTAGTGCAGATATGGCAGATAATACAGGAAACGCAACTGGTCCGTCAGCCCCCGGAACATTCAGAGCCCCAGATGAAGACGGATATGTGTCAGAAGAGGATCCGCAAGAACAAATTTTAGATTTGCAAAGTAAGTTAAAGGAAGCACGTGATCGAATAAGGGAATTAGAACAACGTCAGGTAACCGTGAATCCAAGTGGTAGTGTACCGAATCAGACGATTAGTGGGTATCCGGTGCAGTCAAATAATTATCAGCAAATTGGAAGTGCTTTCCAACAACAGCAATGGTTACCACCTCAATATCAGTTTCCTCAACAGTATCAGATGTCACCTCAGTTTAATCAACAGTTCCCAAATCAGATGTGGGGTCCGTATCAGACGCCGATGTTTCAACAACCAAAGAAATGTACCTTCAAACAGTTTCTGAATTGTAATCCACCAGAGTACTCAGGAAGTTCTAACCCAACGGTAACACTTAACTGGTTAAGAGAGATAGAAAAGGTTTTTGAGGCATGTCAGTGTGAACCAGAATTGCAGGTTATTTATGCTAGTCGTATGCTGAAGAATAGGGCAATGGTTTGGTGGGATACAGTTATTTCTAGTATACCAAAAGAGCAAGTGAACATGATTACTTGGGAACAATTTTATAGTAAAGTTTGTGAGCAGTATTGTTCGTCTTATGACCTCAATCGAATTAAGACGGAATTTCTGGCGATGAAAATGACACCTCAGATGACGATAGATGAGGTGATTGAGCAGTATATGGATAAATTAAGGTTTGTGCAACAGTGGGTTCCAGATGAGCAGTCCAGAATTCAGCACTTTGTTAACATAATTTTACCAGAGTACAAAACAATGGTTAGGATGGCGATGACGTTATCGCAAGCGTTTGTTATGGCCAAGATGGTAGAGGATGATGTCAGAGCAGCAAGGAATAGAATAGTAGGTTATGAGATGTCACAACAAGATCAGGTGATGAGTCATTCGGACTCTAGGTCAAAGATGTCTGTTAAGTTGAAACATAAGAGTGGGTTAGAACAGAGTGGGTCAGCATCAAGTCAGAATTCTTGGTGTTATAGTTGCAGATCATCTCATAGTGGTCCTTGTTCGGATTCAACCAAAAGATGTTTGAGATGTTGTATTGTGGGACACGAGATTCGGATGTGTTCGTTCCAAGAGGATGTATGTTGGAGATGTCATCAAGTGGGGCATAGGTCAGCTCAGTGTCCGTATGTAAGAGGATCGAGTCCTGGGGCGGGGCCAGGAGCGTAGTCGGGATCAGTAGGTGGATCTTCTGGTTCTCCAGTTGGGCAGAAAAGAAAGAATCCACCTACGAAAACAGCAAGAGCTTATCAGATGGTTGCAGATGCAGATGTTGAATATGATGTGAATACAGGTATGCTTCAAAATCCTCGTATTGTTTAGTTATATACATGTATATGATTGGGTGTATATATATGTGTGGTAGATTAGTAGATCTTGATAGTAGTGTAAGATTTATTTTGTTGCATTATGTTGTTTATGTTTTGGTTGCGACCCTTCTGTGCCATGTGGGGTAAGGGTAACCCTTAGGTTGACTTTTTGGGATTGAGAATCGTGACTTGGATAGAGATGCGTTGAGTATGTTTGTGTAGTGGACTTTTGGATGACATGAAGTTGTTGGATAGTGGCATGAGTATGATTGTTATGACGGTATTTCCTAAGCTTGTTGGATGTATGATCTGGTTGATAGATTATATTTAGATGATTGATAAACAAGGTTTGAGTAACTATGATTGGACAAATGTTGTGATTGATTAGTCATAAAGTAGTTAAATTAATTACCGATGCTTATTGAGGAAATTGATTAGACATAAGTTAGTGAATGATACAAGTAGAATTTTTCCGTTACGAGCAACTCAGAATGAAGGTATGATTTAGGATAATATGCTTGTGTCTGGCCAACAGAAGTATATTGTGATAAATCATACGGAATTTCTGGGAAGCTGAAGGAAAATTAGGCGGCCTGTGCTATATTGGATTGTGATGTGACTGGATATGAGACGAATAACCTGTGAAGTTCTGTTGAGTTACGAGACAATTTCGTGGACCTAGGTATAGATTTTAGCATGATGACTAATTCTATTGCCTAAGCTTTGGATAATTGGGAAAAATGGACTGTATAAAGAGTTGAATTGGATGACAGATCGTGAAATTTATGATACGGTGATAATGCTAAAAATGAACATATATTTCATAGCATTATTCCTCAAGAAAGACAAGCTTTTAGTTGCAATTGTTCTATTTACAAGTGATATTCGTTTAAATAATAAAAGGTGAAGACAAAAGACAGATTCGATGAATTGAAGATGCAAAGGTCCAAAAAGCTCAAAAGTACAAAATACAATCAAAGAGGTTCCAATTATTGATAAGAAACGTCTCGAAATTACAAGAGTACAAGATTCAAAACGCAAAGTACAAAATATAAAATTGTACGCAAGGACGTTCGAAAATCCGGAACCGGGACATGAGTCAACTCTCAACGCTCGACGCAATGGACTAAAAATTACGAGTCAACTATGTACATAAATATAATATAATATATAATTAATTCTTAAAATTAATATATATATTATAGTTTATTTATAAATCGTCGGCAAGAAAGAAGCCAAAGGAGGGTGAGCTGTATTTTCAAACTCCGCGACTCGCGGAGTTTGAAGGCAAAAATTGCCGCGAGTCGCGGAGCCCCAAAAACTGAAACTCCCTATAAAGCCCAACGAATTCTGATCAATTTTTCATCCAATATATCCATCCATCTATATACGTTATATTTATATTTATAATTTATATTTTAATTTTAATCCTAATAATAAGGGTATGTTAGCGAATGTTGTAAGGGTGTAAGTCAAAATTCTGTCCGTGTAACGCTACGCTATTTTTAATCATTGTAAGTTATGTTCAACCTTTTTAATTTAATGTCTCGTGGCTAAGTTATTATTATGCTTATTTAATCCGAAGTAATCATGATGTTGGGCTAATTACTAAAATTGGGTAATTGGGCTTTGTACCATAATTGGGGTTTGGACAAAAGAACGACACTTGTGGAAATTAGACTATGGGATATTAATGGGCTTTATATTTGTTTAACTAAATGATAGTTTGTTAATGTTAATATAAAGATTTACAATTGGGCGTCCCTATAAATTACCATATACACTCGATCGGACACGATGGGCGGGGTATTTATATGTACAAATAATCGTTCATTTAACCGGACACGGGAATGGATTAATAGCCACTAGAATTATTAAAACAGGGGTGAAATTATGTACAAGGACACTTGGCATAATTGATAACAAAGTATTAAAACCTTGGGTTACACTCAGTCGACATTCTGGTGTAATTATTAAACAAAGTAATAAAACCTTGTTACAGTTTAAGTCCCCAATTAGTTGGAATATTTAACTTCGGGTATAAGGATAATTTGACGAGGACACTCGCACTTTATATTTATGACTGATGGACTGTTATGGACAAAAACCAGACGGACATATTAAATAATCCAGGACAAAGGACAATTAACCCATGGGCATAAAACTAAAATCAACACGTCAAACATCATGGTTACGGAAGTTTAAATAAGCATAATTCTTTTATTTCATATTTAATTTCCTTTATTTTATATTTAATTGCACTTCTAATTATCGCATTTTTATTGTTATTGTATTTAATTGCACTTTTAATTATCGTACTTTTTAATTATCGCAAGTTTATTTTATCGCACTTTTATTATTCGCAATTTCATTATCGTTATTTACTTTACGCTTTAAATTAAGTCTTGTATTTATTTATTATTTTACATTTGGTTTTAACTGCGACTAAAGTTTTAAAATCGACAAACCGGTCATTAAACGGTAAAAACCCCCCTTTATAATAATAATATTACTTATATATATATTTGTATTTTTATAAAAGTAAACTAATATAGCGTTAAGCTTTGTTTAAAGATTTTCCCTGTGGAACGAACCGGACTTACTAAAAACTACACTACTGTACGATTAGGTACACTGCCTATAAGTGTTGTAGCAAGGTTTAAGTATATCCATTCTCTAAATAAATAAATATCTTGTGTAAAATTGTATCGTATTTAATAGTATTTCCTGCTAAAATATAAAGCTATTTTATATACACCTCGCAGAACATCAAGTTATTTTTGGCACCGCTGCCGAGGAACAATCTAGCTTAAAAGCCGGAAGCGCAACGCTACATTAAAAAAAAAGATTTTTATTTTTAGTTTACTTTTATTAAAATTCACTTTTGTAGAAATACGTTTTTAATTATTCGAAAATATAAAAAGAAAAACAAAAATTTATATATTTTTAAGATTTTATTAAATATTTAAGTTTTATAAATTTTCTTTATTTTTTTAAAAATATAAGTTTTTATTATATAAATATTTTAGATTTTAAAACAGAAAAAAATAAAATAAAATAAAAAAAAACGCGTCAAATTTTAAACTGTACCTGAGTTGAAAATTGGAACCCCGCGACTCGCGGAGTTTGCTGCTTGGAATACCGCAACTCGCGGAGCCACCCTGACACCGACAGAAACCCTAATCAGCATTTATTACGGGTAATTATTAATTATTATTATTAATAAACCCTAATTACTTAATTATTAATATAATTAGTTTAAGTTTTTAAATTAAATTGTATTTTAAATTTTAATTAGTTTTATTATATATATAAATTAATAGTTTTATAAAATAAATAATATAAAAATAATATTTTTATAAAAATTGAACTTTTTACAACTTTTAGTTTATTTTTATATTTTGTCCCTTTTTAATCGTTTTAGCGTAATATTTGTATTTTTAGCTCATATTTAGTTTTAAACTTAGTTTTTGCCATTGTTATTTTTACTTCTAGATTTTTAGGCTTTGCCGTAGAATTCCTTAAGTGCTTTTTCTTTAGACTAAGATTTAGGTACTTTAGAATTTTGCGACGCCTTTTTAAGTTTTAGTTTCTTTTTAAGTTATTTCCATTTGGGATTTAGTTTTTCCTGTAAGCTTTAATATTTTTAGATGACTTTTACCTATGTATCAATTATCATTCCAATTAGTAATCTCAATTTGGGATTATAATTTTAAGTTAGTTGTAGTAATAAGGTTATGTTAGTCAAGTGTTTTTAAGTGTTATAAGTTTCTTTTATTTTTCCGTCACCTTTTATTTTTCAACCATTTTTCTTTTTCGACCTTTTTCGACGAACTCTTTTTCTTTCTTATTTCTCGCTATTCTAGTTTTAGGACATAGATTTTTATTCTACTTCTTATCTAAATTTCTTAAAATTACGAAAATTTATTTTAAGTGGTTAAATTGATAGACATCAAAATTTTCTGGTTCGTAGTAATAGTTGGATTTGTATGTGGACCGGGTTATTGGAGCCAAACAGTCCTCAATTATATTGAGACCAAACGAATCCTGCCCCTCTGCTGCATCTTTTGGCTATTCGAAACGTGAGAAAAATCAGAAAAGTCTATTGATTGGAAAACTTATTATAATTTTTCTTTCCTTTTAAAAACTAATAGGATATTCAGTGAATGCACCGAGCAAGACGTTCACCACCTTTTGTACGTTCACCACCTGTAACTAGATCAAGACATTTAGCAAATATTACTGCCGTTGATTTTTCTTTAGAATCGTCATCCAGTCGACCAAGTACTCCAGTTCAAATTTCCGATAATCCATTTTTTGAACCCGACCTCACAATTGAGAATCCGGAGAATATTCAGGGACGATTCATAGATCCTGAACCATTAAATTTTCCTCCGGAACCACCAATCATTCAAACAGAGATTGTTGAGGAACGAACCATTAAATCAGAATCCTCTAGTGATTCCGATTCAACAAATTCAATTATGGAGAATCTGGAACCTTTAAGTATGGAAGACCGAATGAGAGCTAAACGCACTGGCCAAGGTCACGCAATTACTCATCCAGACATTAATGCGCCAGATTATGAAATCAAAGGACAAATTCTACACATGGTGACTAATCAATGCCAATTTAGTGGTGCGCCGAAGGAAGATCCAAATGAACATTTACGTACCTTTAATAGGATCTGACTAATCATGTTATTTCCCTGGACTTTAAAGGGAGAAGCCAAAGATTGGTTGGAATCGCTACCTGAAGGGGCGATCGATACATGGGATGTTTTAGTTGAAAAATTTCTTAAACAATTCTTTCCTGCATCTAAAGCCGTAAGACTTCAAGGAGAAATTGTTACATTCACACAGAAGCCAAATGAAACTCTATATGAGGCTTGGACAAGATTTGGAAAGTTATTGAGATGATGTCCGCAACATGGTTTAGATACCTGTCAAACAGTACAAATATTCTACCAAGGATGCGACATCACTACAAGAAAAGACATAGATATAGCAACTGGTGGTTCTATTATGAAGAAAACCGAAACTGATGCTTACAAAATTATTGATAACACTGCTTCCCACTCACATGAGTGGCACCAAGAAAAAGATATCGCTAGATCATCTAAAGCAGCTAGAGCCGATTCTAGCCATGACTTAGATTCCATTTCCGCAAAGATAGATGCTGTCGAGAGACGAATGGAAAAGATGACTAAAGATATTCACTCAATACGAATTAGTTGTGAGCAGTGTGGAGGACCACATTTGACAAAAGATTGTCTCAGTATTGAATTAACAATGGAACAAAGAGAGAATATTTCATACATAAACCAAAGGCCTGGAAATAATTATCAGAATAATTATCAACCGCCAACACCGATTTACAATCAAAACCAGAATTATAACCGAAATATTCCATACAACAACCAACAAGGTCCTAGCAATCAACAAGTATCCAATAATACTTACAACCAGCAAAGACCTAATTTTCAAAACAAACCACCACAACAAACCGATGATAAAAAGCCGAATTTAGAAGATATGATGACGAAGCTAGTTGAAACTCAAACGCAGTTTTTCACATCTCAGAAACAAACTAATGAACAAAATGCTCAAGCATTTAGAAATCAACAAGCTTCTATTCAAAATCTGGAACAAGAAGTAAGTAACCTAGCAAGGTTAATAGGTGAAAGAAAACCGGGAAGTCTACCTAGTGATACAAATGCTAACCCCCGGAATGAAACAGCTAAAGCCATTACCACAAGAAGTGGTACAACACTTAAACCACCTGAAATACTTGTAACTTCTGATGAAGCTATTCCTACTCCACAAGAACCACAACCTGAACAAGATAAGGAAAAAGAACCGGTAGTTGAAAAGGTTAATGAAGATAACACAGTTAAGGCTAAACCTTATGTTAAACCATACCAACCACCACTTCCTTACCCGAGTAAAATGAAGAAAGAGAAACTTGAAGCCGAGCAATCCAAATTCTTGGATATGTTTAAACAGATAAATGTAAATCTTCCTTTCATTGATGTGATTTCAGGAATGCCTAGATCTGCTAAATTCTTGAAAGATCTGATCACGAATAGAAAGAAAATGGAAGAACTCTCGGCCGTTACTATGAATGCTAATTGTTCAGTAGTACTGTTGAATAAGATACCAGAAAAACTATCTGATCCAGGAAGTTTCACAATTCCATATTTTCTGGGTAGTCTTAGTTCAATAGAAGCATTGGCAGACTTAGGTGCTAGTATAAATTTAATGCCGTATTCACTATACGCTAAACTAGACCTGGGAGAATTGAAACCAACTAGAATAAGTATACAACTAGCTGATCGATCAATAAAATATCCTAGAGGGATAATGGAGAACATGCTAGTTAAAGTTGGTACTTTAGTATTTCCAGTAGATTTTGTTGTTCTGGACATGGAAGAAGATTCTCAAGTTCCTCTCATATTAGGAAGACCATTCTTAAACACGGCTAAAGCAATGATAGACGTATTCGGTAAGAAACTGACCCTAAGTATAGAGGACGAGAGTGTTACCTTTTCAGTTGATAAAGCAATGCAACAACCGCAATCTGCAGATGATACATGTTATTATATTCAAACTATAGATGCACATGCAGAATTATTAGAAGAATTTCCAGAATTACAAGGAACAGGAGAATGTTCTTTAGGAGAAGGTAATGAACCAATTGATGAAGTTGAAATGTTAGCTACACTTATAGCTAATGGATATGAACCAACAACAGAAGAAATTCAAATGCTAAAAGAAGAAGACAGATATCGATATAAATCATCAATAGAAGAACCTCCGAAATTAGAGTTAAAGCCACTTCCAAACCATTTGGAATACGCTTATTTACATGGTGAATCTGAATTACCTGTAATAATATCGTCTTCTCTTACTGAAAATGAGAAATCACAACTCATTTCTGTGTTGAAAGCTCATAAACCAGCCATTGCATGGAAGATTCATGATATTAAAGGAATAAGTCCTTCGTATTACACACATAAAATCCTTATGGAAGAAGGTCATAAAACGTATGTGCAACGCCAACGAAGACTAAATCCTAATATGCAAGATGTAGTTAAGAAAGAGATTATTAAACTGATAGATGCAGGTTTGATATATCCAATCTCTGATAGTCCATGGGTAAGCCCAGTTCAATGCGTGCCTAAGAAGGGTGGCATGACTGTCATTACAAATGAGAAAAATGAGCTTATTCCTACTAGGAGTGTAACAGGATGGCGTGTGTGTATTGATTATAGAAAATTAAATGACGCCACCAGAAAAGATCACTTTCCCTTACCTTTCATTGATCAAATGTTGGAAAGATTAGCCGGAAATAGTTACTATTGTTTTCTAGATGGATTTTCCGGATATTTTCAAATTCCAATAGCACCCGAAGATCAAGAGAAAACCACATTCACGTGCCCTTATGGTACTTTTGCTTACAAACGCATGCCATTTGGACTTTGCAACGCCCCTGCAACCTTTCAAAGGTGTATGATGGCGATTTTTCATGACAAGATAGAAGAATGCATGGAAGTTTTCATGGATGACTTTTCAGTCTTCGGTGATACATTTGAATCATGTCTAGCTAATCTGGAACGAATGCTTATTAGATACGAACAATCAAATCTAGTACTTAATTGGGAGAAATGCCATTTCATGGTTAAAGAAGGCATCGTTCTTGGACATAAAATTTCAAAAGAAGGAATTGAAGTGGATAGAGCTAAAGTAGATGTAATTGCTAAACTTCCACATCCCACCAATGTTAGAGGAGTTAGGAGTATTCTAGGGCATGCCGGTTTTTACCGACGTTTCATAAAAGATTTTTCTAAAATTGCCACTCCTATGAATAAACTCCTAGAAAAGGATGCTCCATTCATCTTTTCAGATGAATGTATCAAATCTTTTAATATTCTTAAAGAGAAACTCACTAATGAGCCGATCATGATAACACCAAATTGGAATCTACCATTTGAACTAATGTGCGATGCAAGTGATTTTGCAATGGGAGCCGTTTTAGGACAAAGGATTGAAAAACGATTTCAACCTATATATTATGCTAGTAAGACGTTACAAGGAGCACAAACGAACTATATAACTACTAAAAAAGAACTTCTTGCTATTGTCTTTGCTTTTGACAAATTTCGATCATATCTCGTTCTAGCAAAAACGGTGGTTTATACCGACCATTCTGCTCTTAGATACCTATTTTCGAAACAAGATGCTAAACCAAGATTAATCCGTTGGATCTTACTATTACAAGAGTTCGATATTGAAATCCGAGATAAAAGAGGAGCAGAAAATCTCGCCGCTGATCATCTTTCTCGACTTGAAAATCCCGCATTAGAAGTTCTAAATGAATCGGCCATACAAGACAACTTTTCTGATGAATATCTATTGAAGATAGATTATAAAGAAATTCCATGGTTTGCAGACTATGCAAATTACTTAGTTTGTAGATTCCTTGAAAAAAGATTATCGTACCAAAAATGAAAAAAATTCTTCAGTGATATAAAACACTATTTCTGGGAAGATCCACATTTGTTTAAAAGTTATCCAGATGGAATAATACGCCGATGTGTATTCGGAGATGAAGCCAGTAAAATATTAAACCATTGTCACACAGGACCAACAGGAGGGCATTATGGGCCTCAACTAACAGCAAGAAAAGTTTATGATGCTGGATTCTATTGGCCTACAATTTACAAAGACGCACACCTTCTTTGCAAATCCTGTGATGCTTGTCAAAGGGCCGGAAAAATAAGTCAACGTGATGAAATGCCACAAAATGTCATTCAAGTATGCGAAGTATTTGACATTTGAGGTATTGACTTTATGGGTCCATTTCCAAAATCTCATAATAATCTCTATATTCTCGTAGCCATTGATTATGTATCTAAATGGGCGGAAGCACAAGCTCTCCCAACTAACGATGCACGAGTTGTAATCAACTTTTTAAAACGTCTTTTTGCAAGGTTTGGAACACCGAAAGCTTTAATAAGTGATCGGGGTACTCATTTCTGTAATAATCAACTTGAGAAAGTTCTTAAAAGATATGGAGTAACTCATAAAATCTCCACCGCTTATCATCCACAAACAAGTGGACAAGTTGAAAATACCAACCGAGCTTTAAAACGTATTATAGAGAAAACCGTGGGATCAAATCCGAAGGAATGATCCATTAAATTGGAGGATGCACTCTGGGCTTTTAGAACAGCCTACAAAACTCCAATTGGAACCACACCTTTTAGATTTGTTTATGGAAAAGCATGTCATCTTCCAGTAGAAATTGAACACAAAGCATTTTGGGCTTTGAAGGCATGTAATCTTGATTTACATGAAGCCGGACGTCTACGATTAAGTCAACTAAACGAATTAGAAGAATTAAGACATGAAGCATACGAAAATTCGTTAATCTATAAAGAAAGAACGAAGAAATGGCATGATAAAAGAATCAGAAGTTTAAAAGAATTTAAAGAAGGAGACAGAGTTCTTCTTTTCAATTCACGATTCAAGCTATTTCCTGGAAAATTGAAATCAAGATGGTCTGGACCATTCATAGTCAAAAGAGTTTTCCCATACGGAACGATAGAATTAATAAATTCAAATGGGATTGAATTTAAAGTTAATGGTCACAGAGTTAAACACTACATAGATAGTCCAATGGAATTCGACAATGAAGTTAATCACAATTTCGATACCACAGCTAACTAAGTGTGGGGAAAATCAAATCTTAAAAGGATAATATGTATTTCTGTTAGAGTTAGATTGTCTGTTTTCGTGTAGTTCTCGAAAATGGAACCCGAATGGTCTTTCCCTAGCAGACCCTAAAGAACTAGTCTTCTCCCCCCATTCTGAATTTTTATTTTTTTAGGTTTTTACAAAATGAAGACTGCCGGTGAACTAAACCATGGTCTAATGCTACACGCTTTGATCACTAAACGTAATAATGACACACTACCGAGTGAAATAGTATCAGTAATCAGAGAAAGATTGGACGGAGTAAGAAAAGAATCCAGATGCGAAGATAATAAGTCACAATTTGGTAAAGGAAAATCAAAATCCACAGCGAAAAGAAGAGCACGACACCTAGAAAGATGTCACAAATGCGGAAAATGGTCACATGGAGGTAAATGTTCAAATAATCAAACCTATTCAAATACCGAATTTGTTACTTTATGCAGAGACGGACCGTTCATATGTTTAGAAGAAAAGACACTGAATGCTCGAGGTTACGCCTATGTAGCTATGGAAAACCAATTAAACCGACTATCTTATGAATGGGATAGATCGTATAACTAAGAATACTATCTCACAGGTAAGTCTGTACAGTTTTTATTTTTAATTTTTTTTTTAACCTTTTGATAATAAACGCTAATTTGTTCGCTAAAAAGTATTAAATTGGTATTGAATAAAATTAGGTTTGGCGACCGAAGTTATTGATATCATTCAAAAATTTATTACATCACTGCGAAATTTAACGTTTATTCTTAAGGTATAAATATCTTTAATCAATCAACCCAAAATATTTCAAAAATTCGTCATGAGTTAAATTAGGTCATGGAATCGAAATTACTTTACCGAAAAGAGGGGCGTATATTTTTGATAATATTTGATTGATTAAAGTGGGATAAAAAGCCAAAAAGATTTTTAATTTTATTTTTACCATGTTTTTAAAATTAATATATAAATTTTAAATTAATATTGTACACTTTGTAAAATCAATATATTTAAAATTGTAAATATTCGAAAAATTAATATAAGTTTGGTGTGAATTTATAATATAAAAATTTAAATTAAGTTTGGTGTGAATTTTATTTTTATGAATTTTTAAAATTTAAGTTTGGTATGAATTTTTAATATTAATTTTGAATTTTATGCATTTTAAATTTAAGTTGTGTGAATTTAAAAACAAAAATTTACTTTATTTCGCTAAGTTAAAAATATGATTTTTAAAATTCGTCGTAAGTTGAAGACTAGGTCTCTGAACCAAAATTGCTTTAACCGAGGGAGGGACGAGAACTTTTATTATCATTATTTTTAATCTTATTGAATTAAAATATGCCAAAAACATTAAAAAACCCAAAAATCTAAGCTTTAAAAACAATCGCTTGAAAAAGACAAATTTTAAAATTTTGTCGAAGGACGGACTAGGACATCGATCCGAAACGACCTCGTCCTAAACAACAAAGGAAAACAAAATTTTAAATTTATTTTATATTTGTTTATTAAGTTAAGATTTTATATAAAAAAAAAAAAAAAAAAAACCAAACACCGCGACTCGCGGTGTTTGAGGCTACCAAACCCCGCGACTCGCGGGAGGACCAAAATACAGAAAAAAATAAAATCGAGCTGAACTGATCAGTCCACACCACAACTCAAACATACAGCGAAAATAAACCCGAAAAAACCCGAGAAAACACCCCCAAAATCACAATTTTTAACCGTTAATCATCAAATCTTTTACTAAAATCATGTTAAGAAGGATGCTATCAAGGAATTACTCAAGAAAAACGGTAAATTTCTACACCTAAACACCATTTAATCCAAAAATTAGTGTTCTTGAGCAATTTTATACCCAATTCGATTTTGATGCTTTTTAGTGTAATTATGCTTCAATTGCTTATGTATTATGCTTGTATAACCTAGATTGATGCTATTTAACATGATTAGAAGTCTTAAACTTCAAATTTTGAGTAATCTAGGATTTGTGTTCTTGAGCAAATTTGGGGCTTTTTGATATAAACAGGTTATGGCCGATTTTTGTCATGAATTGTTGCTAAATTAAGTAGTGTAACATGTTTAGGTAGTTAAATGATCCAAACTTTGAGCCTAAACATGATTTTGAGAATTAAAGTGGACTTTTTCAAGTCTAAAATTCATGAACTTGATTTTTGAGAGATAATGCCATTTGAAACTTGTTTAATTGCTAGTAATGATTATTTTAACATGTTATTTGAGTTGAATGCTTATGAACTTGGCGAACATTTTCGTATATGCTTATTTGAAAAAGTGTATATTTGATGAAAATATGAAAATGAGCTTAAGTTTGATATAAATTGATCATGTCATTGTAATTATTTTGATTGATGATTTTGCTGACACTAATGCATATTTGGATGCACAAAAATTGTGTTTGATGTGTTTTGCAGACTGAAAGGGGTGAATCTTCATCCCAAACTCGCAATGCTCCTGCTGAGAATGCGGAACAACAGGAGGTGGATAACTACTACAAACAAGATATACCTCATCCAGTCATGACATTTTCTGATATGCACTTGGAAGATTTGCACCCGAACCTGAGATTTGACAGACTCTGGATAGATTATCCAAAATACCAAAGGGGTTTGCATACTCTTCATTCTAAAGTTGTTGAGGTACCTAGGGTCATAGAATGGGGACCATTAGAAGCTGTAGAATTGGCTGGGCCAATTAGGAAATTACTTGCACAGAGGTATGGTAATTCTACTTTTAACGACTGGGTACGTTTATTCACCATGCGTAGACCTGTATATAAAGTATGGTGTGAAGAATTGTTGTGTAGTATAGAATTAAATGATCGGGTAGCTAGTTTAACCGATCGATCTTTTATTAGATTTTTGTTAGGAGGTTCGATGCGCCACATGTCTTTACTAGACATGGCTCAGGCTTTACGTATATATACGCCTGAGGAGTTAGCATCTGCCGATTGTAGAGGGTTGATACTAAATGGTAGAAAGATAGATGAAAATTTTGATACACATGGTGTATGGAGTCAAATGACAAGCCATCACCGATTCAAAGGGGGAAATTACTCTTATTTGGATATAGATAGAGCAGAGTTAAGAGTAATTCATAGGTTTTTAGCTAATTCGATTACACAAAGAGGTAAGAATAAGGAAAAGGTAAATGAACAGGATTGGTTTTACCATATGTGTATTCGAGACCCACAAAGTGCTGTAAGTATACCTTATTGTGTGGGTTATTATTTATCAGCTATGGTTAGGGGGATGAGACCACATAGCATAATAGGAGGTGGTATATTTATTACTTTGATTGCTGAATATCTCGGTGTGGATATAAGTCGGGGGGGATTATTAGTCGAAGAACCAGAACCCCGCGATACAATAGGTTTAGATGTATACCATGGTACGAAAGTTTTGAAGAGGCGAAATAACGCCGCAGTACAATACCATGGTAGACATCCACAGGTTGAGAGAAACCAACAACAAGGTAATGTAGGAGGGGGAAATGAAATGGCAGAAATGCAAAGGTTTATAGCTTCACAAGAGTATGAAAATGCTAGACATAGAGCATTTGAAGATTGGCAAGTTCATCAAAACCAAATCATAGCTTATTGCCAACATATAGGTAGAAACTATATTCCTACTCCATCGCCCATATTCCCTCCCTGGTCTATAGAGATTCAACCACCGTATCCTACGTATAACCCAGCCGAAGCATTTTATAGCACCTATGGTTATGCATGGAACCCCTACTGGTATCAGTATCATCCCTAGTCTACTTAGTTTTATTTATTTTGTAATTTGTAATGTTGATACGTTTAATACTTATGTTAATATTGTAATAGTTTTTATAATTTTCTAACTTTTATTCTTAGATTTTAATAATTTTTGAATGTGGGGTAATATACCAAACTTCAAAAATATGTATATATGTTTGCAGTTTATCTTATGTACACAACAGGGTAAAACAACGCATTTTCAAAGACTGGCATTAAGTTCAGCAAAAGCAACTAATTTTGACGACAAGATGCAAAATATATGTGAAATAACAACAAGACGGAATGAACAAATGATATGCACCATTTATCATTCAGCAAGCAAACACAAATATGTTTGGAAACTTTGGTAAAATTTAATCATTTTCACACAAATCACCCTCAATAATTTAAATTGTTACTGATTTCTTGCAAATGAGGGCATTGCAAGATCTTAAGTGTGGGAAGGGGTTAAATTCTTTCGGATTTTAAAATTTTTACTTTATACACTTGGTTACCATTAGAAATACTAGTAAAGTAGTAGTTGTATTAGAATCTAGTGCTCTCTGATAATAAAGAACAGCCCTAGTCTTATATACTGACTACCCAATTCTAGTAAAAATTTTCAAAATTTTCAACTAAATGAACTCAAAATCATGTTTATACATATTTATGAACGATAAAACTAGGTGTTAACACCGAAATTATTGTTACCTCGAAAAGGACATAAATTGAGAAACAAACCAAAATGTTAAAATTCATTTAAAATGGAATAAAGGACAATAAAAAGGAAAATAAAAGTCAAGTGTGGGAAAATTCTCCGAGTTATTCAAAACATATGTCACATATTTTTGTACAAATAACTGAAAATACTTTTGCTTTGGACTAAACTAAAAATTTTTACCTGATTTACTGTAAGAAAGATGGATCTACACGATGAATCAATTCCATCATTAAAAGGAAGTAAATCTTCCGAAAAAGACACGCGCTTCTTGATTTAGGTCAAGAAGTTGTCGTCCAGACCAGCTGTAGGTTGACGAAAAATCTAGAAAAGTCATCACTAAAATCAGCAGGAAATCCACGGACCTCAGCATTAAACAGGGTCACCAAGTGGTCAGATTTATCCTAACCATGAGAAGGATTTATCTCGTAAAATGGGGGGCACCATGCAAATTAGCTGGATAAGACTAATGAATCAAATTCCCAGAAAGGATAATCTCCTTAAAAGATCAAAAATCAGCTTTTAAGACTGATATTACTCAATCCTTGAGATTGACCTTAAAGATTGAGAATTCAAACTCATGGAATTCAATGATATCTAAACTCGAGCTTGAACGAGAAAATATTTTGATCAAAATTACAAACCGATTTGTTTTCTGAAAAACCATTTTCAATGCGTTCATTACCATTGAACGTAAAATCCTAGGAATTCACCTGGAATTCATTAGGTCACCTGAACCAAATCGGGTGTCAACCGTAAGAACGGTGGTTGCATAGCATGGTCAAAGACAGGACCATGTGCCAGACCGACAAATTAAAAGGGTGAGCTTTACTATTGCTCCTACAAAGGATAGTAATTGCGTCCGACACGTTATAGACCATAATTAAAAGCATGTCAGGGGACATTGCCTTAACAGTTGCTTGTTCAACGCTTTCCTTTACAACCGGACGGTAGTTTACCAAAAGGTAATATACGGAGCAAGTATACTGAACGTGTTGCTTTCCTAATACAAGGTTAGCAAGTGGGTGACACAAAACCGCAAGTTTTGAACTAAAATTTTCAAATCTGAAACCCACCAAACCCACAAAAATAATTTGCAAACACCGGTGAAGGGTTATTCCGGAAAACTTATCTAGGGTAAAAGCTAGATTTAATTTTCAAAAGATCAAATGTTTTCATAAAGATCCAATTTCCTTAATGGATCTAAATTTTATAGTCATGTGGGACTGTAAACCATATCGCTACTACCATTGTTTATATCGCCGTAAAGAAATCACTGATGTACAAAGTGTGAAGAATAAAGAAGTGATTCTAGTATTTCAAGACTATATTGCTTGAGGACAAGCAACGCTCAAGTGTGGGAATATTTGATAATGCTAAAAACGAACATATATTTCATAGCATTATTTCTCAAGAAAGACAAGCTTTTAGTTGCAATTGTTCTATTTACAAGTGATATTCGTTTAAATAATAAAAGGTGAAGACAAAAGACAGATTCGATGAATTGAAGACGCAAAGGTCCAAAAAGCTCAAAAGTACAAAATACAATCAAAGAGGTTCCAATTATTGATAAGAAACGTCTCGAAATTACAAGGGTACAAGATTCAAAACGCAAAGTACAAAATATAAAATTGTACGCAAGGACGTTTGAAAATCCGGAACCGGGACATGAGTCAACTCTCAACGCTCGACGCAATGGACTAAAAATTACGAGTCAACTATGTACATAAATATAATATAATATATAATTAATTCTTAAAATTAATATATATATTATAATATATTTATAAATCGTCGGCAAGAAAGAAGCCAAAGGAGGGTGAGCTGTATTTTCAAACTCCGTGACTCGCGGAGTTTGAAGGCAAAAATTGCCGCGAGTCGCGGAGCCCCAAAAACTGAAACTCCCTATAAAGCCCAACGAATTCTGATCAATTTTTCATCCAATATATCCATCCATCTATATACGTTATATTTATATTTATAATTTATATTTTAATTTTAATTTTAATTTTAATCCTAATAATAAGGGTATGTTAGCGAATGTTGTAAGGGTGTAAGTCGAAATTCTGTCCGTGTAACGCTACGCTATTTTTAATGATTGTAAGTTATGTTCAACCTTTTTAATTTAATGTCTCGTGGCTAAGTTATTATTATGCTTATTTAATCCGAAGTAATCATGATGTTGGGCTAATTACTAAAATTGGGTAATTGGGCTTTGTACCATAATTGGGGTTTGGACAAAAGAACGACACTTGTGGAAATTAGACTATGGGATATTAATGGGCTTTATATTTGTTTAACTAAATGATAGTTTGTTAATGTTAATATAAAGATTTACAATTGGGCGTCCCTATAAATTACCATATACACTCGATCGGACACGATGGGCGGGGTATTTATATGTACAAATAATCGTTCATTTAACCGGACACGGGAATGGATTAATAGCCACTAGAATTATTAAAACAGGGGTGAAATTATGTACAAGGACACTTGGCATAATTGATAACAAAGTATTAAAACCTTGGGTTACACTCAGTCGACATTCTGGTGTAATTATTAAACAAAGTAATAAAACCTTGTTACAGTTTAAGTCCCCAATTAGTTGGAATATTTAACTTCGGGTATAAGGATAATTTGACGAGGACACTCGCACTTTATATTTATGACTGATGGACTGTTATGGACAAAAACCAGACGGACATATTAAATAATCCAGGACAAAGGACAATTAACCCATGGGCATAAAACTAAAATCAACACGTCAAACATCATGGTTACGGAAGTTTAAATAAGCATAATTCTTTTATTTCATATTTAATTTCCTTTATTTTATATTTAATTGCACTTCTAATTATCGCATTTTTATTGTTATTGTATTTAATTGCACTTTTAATTATCGTACTTTTTAATTATCGCAAGTTTATTTTATCGCACTTTTATTATTCGCAATTTCATTATCGTTATTTACTTTACGCTTTAAATTAAGTCTTGTATTTATTTATTATTTTACATTTGGTTTTAACTGCGACTAAAGTTTTAAAATCGACAAACCGGTCATTAAACGGTAAAAACCCCCCTTTATAATAATAATATTACTTATATATATATTTGTATTTTTATAAAAGTAAACTAATATAGCGTTAAGCTTTGTTTAAAGATTTTCCCTGTGGAACGAACCGGACTTACTAAAAACTACACTACTGTACGATTAGGTACACTGCCTATAAGTGTTGTAGCAAGGTTTAAGTATATCCATTCTCTAAATAAATAAATATCTTGTGTAAAATTGTATCGTATTTAATAGTATTTCCTGCTAAAATATAAAGCTATTTTATATACACCTCGCAGAACATCATACGGAATGGCGAAGAAACACGAATTTGACTCTGATTATTTGACTTGATCGTGTAATTGGTGGGCTTAAGTGGATTAATGGACGTTGATCGATGAAGATTGTGACAAGTTATTTTGTATCGGGAGTCAATTGACGTCAAGAATCTCATTTCCCTATGCAATTGTGGTAGATATTGTCGGTATCGGGGATAAGATTGATAATGCTAAAAACGAACATATATTTCATAGCATTACTCCTCAAGAAAGACAAGCTTTTAGTTGCAATTGTTCGATTTACAAGCAATATTCGTTTAAATATTAAAAAGTGAAGACAAAAGGCAGATTCGACAAATTGAAGACAAAAAGGTCCAAAGAGCTAAAAAGTACAAGATACAACTAAAAAGGTTCAAAATATTGATGAGGAACGTCTCAAAATGACAAGAGTACAAGTTACAAGACGCAAAGTACGCGATATAAAATAATACGCGAAGACGTCCGAAAATCCGGAACCGGGACCTGAGCCAAGAAGAAACGCCCGACGCAACGGACCAAAAATATCTAGTCTACTATGCACAAAAATATAATATAATATATATATAATTATATATAATTATATATTATATATATTATTATTATTATATTACGTCGGCAACAAGAAAACAAAGCAATTTGGCTGGATCCAGGGTGGCCATGCGACTCGCATGGCCAAAGGCACAAATCCATGCGAGTCGCATGGAGTGAGATTGCTGGTCAGGTCCTATATAAAGCCAGTTTTGTGCCGAGTTTTAATCATCTTTTTCTCTTCCTCTTCATACGTAAATATATTTATATTTATAATTTATATTTTAATTTTAATTATAATTCTAATAATAAGGGTATGTTAGCGAATGTTGTAAGGGTGTAAGTCGAAATTCTGTCCGTGTAACGCTACGCTATTTTTAATCATTGTAAGTTATGTTCAACCTTTTTACATTAATGTCTCGTAGCTAAGTTATTATTATGCTTATTTAAAACGAAGTAATCATGATGTTGGGCTAATTACTAAAATTGGGTAATTGGGCTTTGTACCATAATTGGGGTTTGGACAAAAGAACGACACTTGTGGAAACTAGACTATGGGCTATTAATGGGCTTTATATTTGTTTAACTAAATGAAAGTTTGTTAATGTTAATATAAAGATTTACAATTGGGCGTCCCTATAAATTACCATATACACTCGATCGGACACGATGGGCGGGGTATTTATATGTACGAATAATCGTTCATTTAACCAGACACGGGAATGGATTAATAGCCACTAGAATAATTAAAACAGGGGTGAAATTACATTCAAGGGTAATTGGTGTAATTGTTAACAAAGTAGTAAAACCTTGGTTTACACGCAGTCGATAACCTGGTGTATTCATTAAACAAAGTATTAAAACCTTGTTACAATTCGAATCCCCAATTAGTTGGAATATTTATCTTCGGGTATAATAATAATTTGACAAGGACACTTGCAATTTATATTTATGACTGATGGACTGTTATGGACAAAAACCAGACGGACATATTGAATAATCCAGGACAAAGGACAATTAACCCATGGGCATAAAACTAAAATCAACACGTCAAACATCATGATTACGGAAGTTTAAATAAGCATAATTCTTTTATTTCATATTTAATTTCCTTTATTTTATATTTAATTGCACTTCTAATTATCGCACTTTTATTTATTGTTATTTTATTTAATCGCACTTTTAATTATCGTACTTTTTAATTATCGCAAGTTTATTTTATCGCACTTTTATTATTCGCAATTTCATTATCGTTATTTACTTTACGCTTTAATTTAAGTCTTGTATTTTATATTTTACATTAGGTTTTAACTGCGACTAAAGTTTTAAAATCGACAAACCGGTCATTAAACGGTAAAAACCCCCCTTTATAATAATAATATTACTTATATATATTTGTATTTTTATAAAAGTAAACTAATATAGCGTTGAGCTTTGTTTAAAGATTTCCCTGTGGAACGAACCGGACTTACTAAAAACTACACTACTGTACGATTAGGTACACTGCCTATAAGTGTTGTAGCAAGGTTTAAGTATATCCATTCTATAAATAAATAAATATCTTGTGTAAAATTGTATCGTATTTAATAGTATTTTCTGCTAAAATTTAATAGTATTTTATACCCCTCTGCTTTGACATCAAGTATTTTTGGCGCCGCTGCCGGGGAACGCCGAAGCGAAACGCCATATTTTTAATTTTTAAGTTATAATTAGTTTTGGTAAAATTTATATTTTTAAAAAAAATATATAAAAAAAAAAAAGCTTTTAAAATCGAAAAAAAAAAGTATTTTAAATATATTTTTTTTTTAAGTTTTTCTTTTATTTTTACAAAATTATAAAGTATTTTAAGTTTATTTTTAGTTTTTAAAATTAAGTTTTATTTTAATTATATATATATTTATATTTTAAATATAAAACAGAAAAAAAAAGAAAATAAATATTAAATATTACGTGACCTGTCAATTGAACCGGTCCAGTTCAGTCATGCGACTCGCATAACCCACCCTCTTAAATCATGCGACTCGCATGAGGGGTCTGACAGGGCCACAAACAAACCCTAATAACGCATTTATTACGAAGTATAATATATTATTATTATAATTAAACCCTAATTTGATTTTTATTATTATTAATTAAGTTTTTAGTTTAATTAATTACTTTTAATTAGTTTTATTATATTTAAAACTTAATACTTTAATATAATTAATATAAAAATAATATTTTAATAAAAATTGTATTTTTTTTATATAACTTTTTATAACTTTTATATTTTGTCCCTTTTTAATCGTTGTAGCGTAATATTTGTATTTTTTTAGCTCATATTTAATTTTAAACTTAGTTTTTGCTATAGTTATTTTTACTCCTAGATTTTTAGGCTTTGCCGTAGAATTCCTTAAGTGCTTTTTCTTTAAACTAAGATTTAGGTGCTTTAGAATTTTGCGACGCCTTTTTAAGTTTTAGTTTCTTTTTAAGTTATTTCCATTTGGGATTTAGTTTTTCCTGTAAGCTTTAATATTTTTAGACACCTTTTACTATGTATCAATTATCATTCCAATTAGTAATTTCAATTTGCGATTATAATTTTAAGTTAGTTGTAGTAATAAGGTTAAATTAGTTAAGTATTTTTAAGTTTTTATAAGTTTCTTTTATTTTTCCGTCACCTTTTATTTTTCAACCATTTTTCTTTTTCGACCTTTTGCGACGAACTCTTTGTCTTTCTTATTTCTCGCCATCCTAGTTTTTAGGACATAGATTTTTATTCTACTTCTTATCTAAATTTCTTAAAATTACGAAAATTTATTTTAAGTGGTTAAATTGATAGACATCAAAATTTTCTGGTTCGTAGTAATAGTTGGATTTGTACGTGGACCGGGTTATTGGAGCCAAACAGTCCTCAATTATATTGAGACCAAACGAATCCTGCCCCTCTGCTGCATCTTTTGGCTATTCGAAACGTGGGCAAAATCAGAAAAGTCTATTGATTGGATAACTTATTATAACTTTTCTTTCCTTTTTAAAAACTAATAGGATATTCAGTGAATGCACCGAGCAAGACGTTCATCACCTTTTGTACGTTCACCACCTGTAACTCGATCAAGACATCGTTTAACAAATATAACCGCCGTTGATTTTTCTTTAGAATCGTCATCCAGTCGACCAAGTACTTCAGTTCAAATTTCCGATAATCCATTTTTTGAACCCAACCTCACAATTGAGAATCCAGAAAATATTCAGGAACGGTTCATAGATCCTGAACCATTAAACTTTCCTCCGGAACCACCAATTATTCAAACAGAGATTGTTGAGGAACGAACTATTAAATCAGAATCATCTAGTGATACCGATTCAACAAATTCAATTATGGAGAACCTGGAACCTTTAAGTATGGAAGACCGAATGAGAGCTAAACGCACTGGCCAAGGTCACGCAATTACTCATCCAGACATTAATGCGCCAGATTATGAAATCAAAGGACAAATTCTACACATGGTGACTAATCAATGCCAATTTAGTGGTGCGCCGAAGGAAGATCCAAATGAATATCTACGTACCTTTAATAGGATCTGCACACTATTTAAAATACGAGAAGTGGAGGATGAACAGATATATCTCATGTTATTTCCCTGGACTTTAAAGGGAGAAGCCAAAGATTGGTTGGAATCGTTACCTGAAGGGGCGATCGATACATGGGATGTTTTAATTGACAAATTTCTTAAACAATTCTTTCCTGCATCTAAAGCCGTAAGACTTCAAGCAGAAATTGTTACGTTCACACAGAAGCCAAATGAAACTCTATATGAGGCGTGGACAAGATATGGAAAGTTACTAAGAGGATGTCCGCAACATGGTTTAGACACCTGTCAAATAGTACAAATATTCTACCAAGGATGCGACATCACTACAAGAAAAGACATAGATATAGCAGCTGGTGGTTCTATTATGAAGAAAACCGAAACTGATGCTTACAAAATTATTGATAATACTGCTTCCCACTCACATGAGTGGCACCAAGAAAAAGATATCATTAGATCATCTAAAGCAGCTAGAGCCGATTCTAGCCATGACTTAGATTCCATTTCCGCAAAGATAGATGCTTTCGAGAGACGAATGGAAAAGATGACTAAAGATATTCATGCTATACGAATTAGTTGTGAGCAGTGTGGAGGACCACATTTGACAAAAGATTGTCTCAGTATTGAATTAACAATGGAACAAAGAAAGAATATTTCATACATAAACCAAAGGCCTGGAAATAATTATCAGAATAATTATCAACCGCCAAGACCGATTTACAATCAAAACCAGAATTATAACCGAAATATTCCATACAACAACCAACAAGGTCCTAGCAATCAACAAGTATCCAACAATACTTACAATCAGCAAAGACCGAATTTTCAAAACAAACCACCGCAACAAACCGATGATAAAAAGCCGAATTTAGAAGATATGATGACGAAGCTAGTTGAAACTCAAACGCAGTTTTTCACATCTCAGAAACAAACCAATGAACAAAATGCTCAAGCATTTAGAAATCAACAAGCTTCTATTCAAAATCTGGAACAAGAAGTAAGTAACCTAGCAAGGTTAATAGGTGAAAGAAAACCGGGAAGTCTACCAAGCGATACAAATGCTAACCCCCGGAATGAAACAGCTAAAGCTATTACCACAAGAAGTGGTACAACACTTAAACCACCTATACCTGTAACTTCTGATGAAACCATTCCTACTCCACAAGAACCACAACCTGATCAAGATAAGGAAAAAGAACCGGTAGTTGAGAAGGTTAATGAAGATAACACAGTTAAGGATAAACCTTATGTTAAACCATACCAACCACCACTTCCTTACCCGAGTAAAATGAAGAAAGAGAAACTTGAAGCCGAGCAATCCAAATTCTTGGATATGTTTAAACAGATAAATGTAAATCTTCCTTTCATTGATGTGATTTCAGGAATGCCAAGATATGCTAAATTCTTGAAAGATCTAATCACGAATAGAAAGAAAATGGAAGAACTCTCGGCTGTTACTATGAATGCAAATTGTTCAGCAGTGCTGTTGAATAAGATACCAGAAAAACTATCTGATCCAGGAAGTTTCACAATTCCATGTTTTCTGGGTAGTCTTAGTTCAATAGAAGCATTAGCAGACTTAGGTGCTAGTATAAATTTAATGCCGTATTCATTATACGCTAAACTAGACCTTGGAGAATTGAAACCAACCAGAATAAGCATACAACTAGCCGATAGATCAATAAAATATCCTAGAGGGATAATGGAGAACATGCTAGTTAAAGTTGGTACTTTAGTATTTCCAGTAGATTTTGTTGTTTTAGACATGGAAGAAGATTCTCAAGTTCCTCTCATATTAGGAAGACCATTCTTAAACACGGCTAAAGCAATGATAGACGTGTTCGGTAAGAAACTGACCCTAAGTATAGAGGATGAGAGTGTTACCTTTTCAGTTGATAGAGCAATGCAACAACCACAATCTGCAGATGATACATGTTATTATATTCAAACTATAGATGCACATGCAGAATTATTAGAAGAATTTCCAGAATTACAAGGAACAGGAGAATGTTCTTTAGGAGAAGGTAATGAACCAATTGATGAAGCTGAAATGTTAGCTACACTTATAGCTAATGGATATGAACCAACAACAGAAGAAATTCAAATGCTAAAAGAAGAAGACAGATACCGATATAAATCATCGATAGAAGAACCTCCGAAATTAGAGTTAAAGCCACTTCCAAACCATTTGGAATACGCTTATTTACATGGTGAATCTGAATTACCTGTAATAATATCGTCTTCTCTTACTGAAAATGAGAAATCACAGCTCATTTCTGTGTTGAAAGCTCATAAACCAGCCATTGCATGGAAGATTCATGATATTAAAGGAATAAGTCCTTCGTATTGCACACATAAAATCCTTATGGAAGAAGGTCATAAAACGTATGTGCAACGCCAACGAAGACTAAATCCTAATATGCAAGATGTAGTTAAGAAAGAGATTATTAAACTGCTAGATGCAGGTTTGATATATCCAATCTCTGATAGTCCATGGGTAAGCCCAGTTCAATGCGTACCTAAGAAGGGTGGCATGACTGTCATCACAAATGAGAAAAATGAGCTTATTCCTACTAGGACTGTAACAGGATGGCGTGTATGTATTGATTATAGAAAATTAAATGACGCCACCAGAAAAGATCACTTTCCCTTACCTTTCATAGATCAAATGTTGGAAAGATTAGCCGGAAATAGTTACTATTGTTTTCTAGATGGATTTTCCGGATATTTTCAAATTCCAATAGCACCCGAAGATCAAGAGAAAACCACATTCACGTGCCCTTATGGTACTTTTGCTTACAAAAGAATGCCATTTGGACTTTGTAACGCCCCTGCAACCTTTCAAAGGTGTATGATGGCGATTTTTCATGACATGATAGAAGAATGCATGGAAGTATTCATGGATGACTTTTCAGTCTTCGGTGATACATTTAAATCATGTCTAGTTAATCTGGAACGAATGCTAATTAGATGCGAAAAATCAAATCTAGTACTTAATTGGGAGAAATGCCATTTCATGGTTAAAGAAGGCATCGTTCTTGGACATAAAATTTCAAAAGAAGGAATTGAAGTGGATAGAGCTAAAGTAGATGTAATTGCTAAACTTCCACATCCCACCAATGTTAGAGGAGTTAGGAGTTTTCTAGGGCATGCCGGTTTTTACCGACGTTTCATAAAAGATTTTTCTAAAATTGCCACTCCTATGAATAAACTCCTAGAAAAGGATGCGCCATTCATCTTTTCAGATGAATGTATCAAATCTTTTAATATTCTTAAAGAAAAACTCACTAATGCACCAATCATGATAACACCAAATTGGAATCTACCATTTGAACTAATGTGCGATGCAAGTGATTTTGCAATGGGAGCCGTTTTAGGACAAAGGATTGAAAAACGATTTCAACCTATATATTATGCTAGTAAGACGTTACAAGGAGCACAAACGAACTATACAACTACTGAAAAAGAACTCCTTGCTATTGTCTTTGCTTTTGACAAATTTCGATCATATCTCGTTCTAGCAAAAACGGTGGTCTATACCGACCATTCTGCTCTTAGATACCTATTTTCAAAACAAGATGCTAAACCAAGATTAATCCGTTGGATCTTACTCTTACAAGAGTTTGATATTGAAATCCGAGATAAAAGAGGAGCAGAAAATCTCGCCGCTGATCATCTTTCTCGTCTTGAAAATCCCGAATTAGAAGTTCTAAATGAATCGGCCATACAAGACAACTTTCCTGATGAATATCTATTGAAGATAGATTATAAAGAAATCCCATGGTTTGCAGACTATGCAAACTACTTAGTTTGTGGATTCCTTGAAAAAGGATTATCGTACCAAAGACGAAAGAAATTCTTCAGTGATATAAAACACTATTTCTGGGAAGATCCACATCTGTTTAAAAGTTGTCCCGATGGAATAATACGCCGATGTGTATTTGGAGATGAAGCTAGTAAAATTTTAAACCATTGTCACACAGGACCAACAGGAGGGCATTATGGGCCTCAACTAACAGCAAGAAAAGTTTATGAAGCTGGATTCTATTGGCCTACAATTTACAAAGACTCACACCTTCTTTGCAAATCCTGTGATGCATGTCAAAGGGCCGGAAAAATAAGTCAACGCGATGAAATGCCACAAAATGTCATCCAAGTATGTGAAGTATTTGACATTTGGGGTATTGACTTTATGGGACCATTTCCAAAATCTCATAATAATCTATATATACTCGTAGCCATTGATTATGTATCTAAATGGGCGGAAGCACAAGCTCTCCCAACTAACGATGCACGAGTTGTAGTCAACTTTTTAAAACGTCTTTTTGCAAGGTTTGGAACACCGAAAGCTTTAATAAGTGATCGGGGTACTCATTTCTGTAATAATCAACTTGAGAAAGTTCTTAAAAGATATGGAGTAACTAATAAAATCTCCACCGCATATCATCCACAAACAAGTGGACAAGTTGAAAATACCAACCGAGCTTTAAAACGTATTCTAGAGAAAACCGTAGGATCAAATCCAAAGGAATGGTCCATTAAATTGGAGGATGCACTCTGGGCTTTTAGAACAGCCTACAAAACTCCAATTGGAACCACACCTTTTAGACTTGTTTATGGAAAAGCATGTCATCTTCCAGTAGAAATTGAACACAAAGCATTTTGGGCTTTGAAGACATGTAATCTTGATTTACATGAAGCCGGACGTCTACGATTAAGTCAACTAAACGAATTAGAAGAATTAAGACATGAAGCATACGAAAATTCGTTAATCTATAAAGAAAGAACGAAGAAATGGCATGATAAAAGAATCAGAAGTTCAAAAGAATTTAAAGAAGGAGACAGAGTTCTTCTTTTCAATTCACGATTCAAGCTATTTCCTGGAAAATTGAAATCAAGATGGTCTGGACCATTCATAGTCAAAAGAGTTTTCCCATACGGAACGATAGAATTAATAAATTCAAATGGGATTGAATTTAAAGTTAATGGTCACAGAGTTAAACATTACATACATGGTCCGATGGAAGTCGACAACGAAGTTACTCACAATTTCGACACCACAGCTAACTAAGTGTGGGGAGAATCAAGTCTTTAAAGGATAATATGTATTTCTGTTAGAGTTAGATTATCTGTTTTCGTGTAGTTCTCGAAAATGGAACACGTATGGTCTTTCCCTAGCAGACCCTAAAGAACTAGTCTTCTCCCCCCATTCTGAATTTTTATTTTTTTAGGTTTTTACAAAATGAAGACTGCCTGTGAACTAAACCATGGTCTAATGCTACACGCTTTGATCACTAAAAGAAATAATGACATACTACCGAGTGAATTAGTATCAGTAATCAGAGAAAGAATGGACGGAGTTAGAAAAGGATCCAGATGCGAAGATAATAAGTTACAATTTGGTAAAGGAAAATCAAAATCCGCAGCGAAAAGAAGAGCACGACACCTAGAACGATGTCACAAATGAGGAAAATGGTCACATGGAGAAGAAAAGACAATGAATGCTCGAGGTTACGCCTATGCAGCCATGGAAAACCAATTAAACCGACTATCTTATGAATATAATAGATCATATAACTAAGAAATCTATTTCACAGGTATGTCTGTACAGTTTTTATTTTTATTTTTATTTTTAACCTTTTGATAATAAACGCTAATTTGTTCGCTAAAAAGTATTAAATTGGTATTGAATAAAATTAGGTTTGGCGACCGAAATTATTGATATCGTTCAAAAATTTATTACATCACTGCGAAATTTAACGTTTATTCTTAAGGTATAAATATCTTTAATCAATCAACCCAAAATATTTCAAAAATTCGTCATGAGTTAAATTAGGTCTTGGAACCGAAATTACTTTACCGAAAAGAGGGGCGCATATTTTTGATAATATTTGATTGATTAAAGTGGGATAAAAAGACAAAAAGATTTTTAATTTTATTTTTACCATGTTTTTAAAATTAATATTTAAACCTTAAATTAATATTGTAAACTTTATATAAACAATATTTTTAAAATTGTAAATATTTGAATTTTTAAATTAAGTTTGGTGTGAATTTTTAATTTTTAAAATATAAAATTTTAATTTTATGCATTTCAAATTTTAAGTTTGGTGTGAATTTTTAATATTAATTTTGAATTTTATATTTAAGTTGTGTGAATTTAAAAACAAAAATTTACTTTATCTCATCAAGTTAAGAATATGATTTTTAAAAATTCGTCGTAAGTTGAAGACTAGGTCTTTGAACCGAAATTGCTTTACCCGAGGGAGGGACGAGAACTTTTATTATCATTATTTTTAATCTTTTTGATTTAAAGTATGCCAAAAAAAATTAAAAAATCCAAAAATCTAAGCTTTTAAAACAATCGCTACAAAAAGACAAATTTTAAAATTTTGTCGAGGGACGGACTAGGGCATCATCCCGAAACGACCTCGTCTTAAAAAGAAACAAAATTTTTAAATTTTATTAAATTTTATGTTTTAAAAGTATAAGGTTTTAAAAAAAAAAAAAAAAAAAAAAAAAAAAAAAAAAAAACAAACAAAACCTGGAAAATACCCCCATGCGACTCGCATGGGGGAAAGGCATAATCCATGCGAGTCGCATGGCTGTTAAAAACTGGACAGGATCAAATTATCCAGCGAGCTGCTCTTTTTCACAAACACACATACATATACACGAACCATCTCCAAAACCCTCTCAAAAATTCATCATTTTTCATCAAAATTCTTGCAAAACTTCACAATAATCATGCCTAGATTCAGTAGTCTCAACCCCTTCAGGAGAAAGGTAAAGATTTCACCCCTAATCTCTTTAAATTCGAATTTTTGTGTTCTTGAGCTAGAAAATTTATATTTTGATTTTGTTAAATTTAGGTGTAATTAGAGCTAAATTGTTGTTATATTATGCATGTATATCCTAGATAGAAGCTATTTAACATGAATTGAAGCTAAAAACTTCAAATTTTTAAGAATCTAGGGTTTGTGTTCTTGAGCAATTTGGGGCTTTTTGATATAAACAGGTTATGGCCGATTTTTGTCATGAATTGTTGCTAAATTAAGTAGTGTAACATGTTTAGGTAGTTAATTGATCCAAACTTTGAGCCTAAACATGTTTTTGAGAATTAAAGTGGACTTTTTAAGTCTAAAAATTCATGAACTTGGATAATTTAATATAAAGGCCATTTGAAACTTGTTTCATTGCTAGTAGTGATTATTTTGGCATGTTATTTGAGATAAATGCTTATGAACTTGATGTACATTTTTCGTATATGTTTATTTGACAAAGTATAGACTTGACAAAAATATGAAAATGAGCACTAGTTTGATTTGAATGCCATGTAACAAGTGTTTAATTGCTATAATGATTATTGTTGACATGTTTAAGAGTTTAAATGTGATAAAACATTGTACACATTTTCGTATGTAAAAGTGTAGAATTGTTATTGTTAAGAAAATGTGTATAAAATGTGTTATGAATTGAACATGTCATCATAATTGTTTCAAGTTATTATTTTGCTAACACTAATGCATATTTGGATGCACAATTTTTGTGTTTAATGTGTTTTACAGAGAGCCGATACTGGAGGTTCAGGAGCATCATCATCCAGGCAACCAGAGCCCGAACCGGAAATGTTTCATGAACAAGAACAACATATGCAACAAGAAGAAGAAGAACAGGAGGAGCAACATATTCCATATCACGATCAAGATCAATTATTCATGAATCAGTTTCGTCAATTCGCTCCACATCAAAGGATTCTGAGTTTAGACATTAATGAAGATCAGTTACACCCAAATCTGAGATTTGATCGATGTTGGATAGAGTATCCAGATTATCAAAAGAACATGCACATTCTCTACTTTAAGGTTGTTGAAATGCCAAGGGCAATTGACTGGGTACCTTTGGAAACAGTTGACCTTGCCGAACCGATTCGGGAATTATTGGTGCAAAGGTATGGTAATTCTCAGTTTAACGATTGGATGCGCCTATTTTCCATTCGTAGAACCATATATAGGGAATGGTGTATAGAATTACTTAGTACTATTAAGTTAAACAGTGATGTTAGGAGGATAGATGATAGAAGCTTTATTAGATTTCTGTTAGGTGGACGCATGTACAGAATGTCCATGATAGATTTAGCTAGGGCCTTACAGATTTACACCCCTGTTGAACTTTTGAGCCCCGACTGTAATAGCCTGATTGCCCAAGGAGAAAGGGTAGATAGGGAATTTGATATTAACGCTGTCTGGAGGCGTATGTCCCACTTTAATGAATTTCACGCCAGTGGAAATCATACATACTTAGATATAGACAGAGCTGAACTCCGGGTGATTCATAGATTCTTAGCAAACACAATTACACAAAGGGGTAGGAATAAGGAGAAATTGACCGTAAACGATTTGTTCTACCTCAAGTGTATTAGAGACCCGAGGAGTTTCGTTAACATTCCCTATTGTGTTGGTTATTATCTCGCTAATGTAGTTTCGGGGATGAAATCGGGGAGTATTATAGGTGGTGGTATTTTCATTACTCTCATTGGAGAGTATTTAGGTGTAGATAAGCACCAAGGGGGTCCAATGAACGAAATAGAGGACGGAGGTGAAACTATAAGTTCAAACCTTTATCACGGTGCAAGGGTATTATTGATGAGACGTGGTCGGGTATATCGATATGAGGGACCTCAGCGACAGGTAGAAAGAGGTGCGGATGACGAGATGGAGGAGTCGAACAACATTATAGGAGTTGTTCGGGAGACTGCTCTTGATTTAGGCGTTCGTATGGAGGATGAATACATGACGAACTATGATAGGCATATGCAGTACGAGGCATGGCAACGCCGGAATGACTACGAGCATTCCCGGCAACGAGAGCATGGCCGATGGGATTATCATCAGCGCCAAATTATAAGCCAGTTGCAGCCTGGCGAGATGTATTATCCGACCCGACCCGCATACTATCCCGCACATCAGCCAGAAATGAGACCACCCTATGATTCATATGATTATGACGCAGCATACCAGTTCACCTATAATCAGCCATGGAACCCGGACGCGAACATGAATTGGGATCCATATCCTAATTTTCCTCCTAACCCACCTCCTGATCAGTAGAGATAAGTTGGTAATTTTTATTTTTATTTTAAACACTTAACATTTTATTACGTTTATGTAATGTTTGATATTTCTATTATTATTGTGTACTAATATTTTTCTTATAGTTTGAAAGTGGGATGCCAAAGTTCCATTTCAAATTACATGTATGATTATATTTGTATTGTATGTATTCTATTTTATGCACAAAACAGGGTAAAACAAAGCGTTTTCAAAGACTGGCATTAAGTTCAGCAAAAGCAAGTAATTTTGACGACAATGATGCAAAATATATGTGAAATAACAACAAGACGGAATGAACAAATGACGTGCACCATTTATCATTCAGCAAACAAACGCCAATATATTTGGAAACTTTGGTAAAAATTTAATCATTTTCACACAAATCACCCTCAATAATTTAAATTGTTACTGATTTCTTGCAAATGAGGGCATTGCAAGATCTTAAGTGTGGGAAGGGGTTAAATTCTTTCGGATTTTAAAATTTTTACTTTATACACTTGGTTACCATTAAAAATACTAGTAAAGCAGTAGTTGTATTAGAATCTAGTGCTCTCTGATAAAAAAGAACAGCCCTAGTCTTATATACTGACTACCCAATTCTAGTAAAATTTTTCAAAATTTTTAATTAAATGAATTCAAATCATGTTTATACATATTTATGAACGATAAAACTAGGTTTTAACACCGAAATTATTGTTACCTCGGAAAGGACATAAATTGAGAAACAAACGAAAATGTTAAAATTCATTTAAAATGGAATAGAGGACGATAAAAAGGAAAATAAAAGCCAAGTGTGGGAAAATTTACCAAGTTATTTTAAAAATATGTCACATATATCTGTAACAAATAACTAAAAATACTTTTGCTTTGGACTAAACTAAACTGTTTTACCCGATGAAAGAAAAGAAGAGATGGATCTACACGATGAATCAATTCCATCATTAAAAGGAAGTAAAGTCTTCCGAAAAAGACACGCGCTTCTTGATTTAGGTCATGAAGTTGTCGTTCAGACCAGCTGTAGGTTGACGAAAAATCTAGAAAAGTCATCACTAAAATCAGCTGGAAATCCACGGACCTCAGCATTAAACAGGGTCGCCAAGTGGTCAGATTTATCCTAACCATGAGAAGGATTTATCTCGTACAATGGGGGGGCACCATGCAAATTAGCTGGATAAGACTAATGAATCAGATCCCCAGAAAGGATAATCTCCTTAAAGATTAAAAATCAGCTTTTAAGACTGATATTACTCAATCCTAGAGATTGACCTTAAAGATTGAGAATTACAAACTCATGGAATTCGATGATATCTAAACTCGAGCTTGAACGAGAAAATATTTTGATCAAAATTACAAACCGATTTGTTTTCTGAAAACCCTATTTTCAATGCGTTCATTACCATTGAACGTAAAATCCTAGGAATTCACCTGGAATTCATTAGGTCACCTGAACTAAATCGGGTGTCAACCGTAAGAACGGTGGTTGCATAGTGGTCAAAGACATGACCTTGTGCCAGACCGAAAAAAATTATAAGGGTGAGCTTTACTATTGCTCCTACCAAGGATAGTAATTGCGTCCGACACGTTATAGACCATAATCAAAAGCATGTCACGGGACATTGCCTTAACAGTTGCTTGTTCAACGCTTTCCTTTACAACCGGACGGTAGTTTGCCGAAAGGTAATATACGG
Source organism: Rutidosis leptorrhynchoides (assembly GCF_046630445.1). Lineage (NCBI taxonomy): Eukaryota > Viridiplantae > Streptophyta > Magnoliopsida > Asterales > Asteraceae > Rutidosis > Rutidosis leptorrhynchoides. The sequence continues at coordinate 291,266,111 of NC_092341.1, read as the reverse complement.
AACAAGTAAACTAGACGTGTTGCTTTCCAAATACAAGGTTAGCAAGTGGGTGACACAAAACCGCAAGTTTTGAGCTAAAATTTTCAAATCTGAAACCCACCAAACCCACAAAAATATTTTGCAAACACCGGTAAAGGGTTATTCCGGAAAACTTATCTAGGGTAAAAACTAGATTTCGAAAGATCAAATGTTTTCATAAAGATCCAATTTCCTTAATGGATCTAAATTTTTATAGTCATGTGGGACTGTAAACCATATCGTTACTACCATTGTTTATACCGCCGTATAGAAATCACTGATGTACAAAGTGTGAAGAATAAAGAAGTGATTCTAGTATTTCAAGACAATATTGCTTGAGGACAAGCAACGCTCAAGTGTGGGAATATTTGATAATGCTAAAAACGAACATATATTTCATAGCATTACTCCTCAAGAAAGACAAGCTTTTAGTTGCAATTGTTCGATTTACAAGCAATATTCGTTTAAATATTAAAAAGTGAAGACAAAAGGCAGATTCGACAAATTGAAGACAAAAAGGTCCAAAGAGCTAAAAAGTACAAGATACAACTAAAAAGGTTCAAAATATTGATGAGGAACGTCTCAAAATGACAAGAGTACAAGTTACAAGACGCAAAGTACGCGATATAAAATAATACGCGAAGACGTCCGAAAATCCGGAACCGGGACCTGAGCCAAGAAGAAACGCCCGACGCAACGGACCAAAAATATCTAGTCTACTATGCACAAAAATATAATATAATATATATATAATTATATATTATATATATTATTATTATTATATTACGTCGGCAACAAGAAAACAAAGCAATTTGGCTGGATCCAGGGTGGCCATGCGACTCGCATGGCCAAAGGCACAAATCCATGTGAGTCGCATGGAGTGAGATTGCTGGTCAGGTCCTATATAAAGCCAGTTTTGTGCCGAGTTTTAATCATCTTTTTCTCTTCCTCTTCATACGTAAATATATTTATATTTATAATTTATATTTTAATTTTAATTATAATTCTAATAATAAGGGTATGTTAGCGAATGTTGTAAGGGTGTAAGTCGAAATTCTGTCCGTGTAACGCTACGCTATTTTTAATCATTGTAAGTTATGTTCAACCTTTTTACATTAATGTCTCGTAGCTAAGTTATTATTATGCTTATTTAAAACGAAGTAATCATGATGTTGGGCTAATTACTAAAATTGGGTAATTGGGCTTTGTACCATAATTGGGGTTTGGACAAAAGAACGACACTTGTGGAAACTAGACTATGGGCTATTAATGGGCTTTATATTTGTTTAACTAAATGAAAGTTTGTTAATGTTAATATAAAGATTTACAATTGGGCGTCCCTATAAATTACCATATACACTCGATCGGACACGATGGGCGGGGTATTTATATGTACGAATAATCGTTCATTTAACCAGACACGGGAATGGATTAATAGCCACTAGAATAATTAAAACAGGGGTGAAATTACATTCAAGGGTAATTGGTGTAATTGTTAACAAAGTAGTAAAACCTTGGTTTACACGCAGTCGATAACCTGGTGTATTCATTAAACAAAGTATTAAAACCTTGTTACAATTCGAATCCCCAATTAGTTGGAATATTTATCTTCGGGTATAATAATAATTTGACAAGGACACTTGCAATTTATATTTATGACTGATGGACTGTTATGGACAAAAACCAGACGGACATATTGAATAATCCAGGACAAAGGACAATTAACCCATGGGCATAAAACTAAAATCAACACGTCAAACATCATGATTACGGAAGTTTAAATAAGCATAATTCTTTTATTTCATATTTAATTTCCTTTATTTTATATTTAATTGCACTTCTAATTATCGCACTTTTATTTATTGTTATTTTATTTAATCGCACTTTTAATTATCGTACTTTTTAATTATCGCAAGTTTATTTTATCGCACTTTTATTATTCGCAATTTCATTATCGTTATTTACTTTACGCTTTAATTTAAGTCTTGTATTTTATATTTTACATTAGGTTTTAACTGCGACTAAAGTTTTAAAATCGACAAACCGGTCATTAAACGGTAAAAACCCCCCTTTATAATAATAATATTACTTATATATATTTGTATTTTTATAAAAGTAAACTAATATAGCGTTGAGCTTTGTTTAAAGATTTCCCTGTGGAACGAACCGGACTTACTAAAAACTACACTACTGTACGATTAGGTACACTGCCTATAAGTGTTGTAGCAAGGTTTAAGTATATCCATTCTATAAATAAATAAATATCTTGTGTAAAATTGTATCGTATTTAATAGTATTTTCTGCTAAAATTTAATAGTATTTTATACCCCTCTGCTTTGACATCAAAGATCGATAAAGTTAACCGTGTGTTCTGGTGGTTCGAGTAACAATTTTTGGGTTTGTTGACCATAGTTGACCCGATTCCGAGGACGAAATCTCTTTTAAGGAGGGTAGATTTGTAACACCCGCATTTTGGGCCTAGATGAAATGACCATTGTACCCTTGGATATGGCGTAATTAGTGATTTTAATAATTATATGTTTATAATTATTTGGTTATTTAGTTGAGACCAGTTTGTGACAAGGGTCACAGAACAGGTTCGTTTGTTGAATTTGAACTCTGTTAGGGCCTCCTAACGAAGTACGAAAGATATCAGATAACTGATAAATACCCGTGTGTTGTGGGGTATGGTTTTATAACCCATTTAAGTGTATGTATCTGTATCTTTGAGTTCATTTTCTAGAACTCTCCTAAACTTGCTCCCGTACCTAACCTTTGCATCACTCACAAACCCTAAGTGAATCTAGTGAAGAATTGAAGTTAATCAAGCCTAGAACCTGATTTTGTGCATCATCTAGAGTTGATATCAAGGTTAGCTTGCTTGAATTGTTGCTTGAATTCTTAATTAAATGGGTTTTTGTGTTCTTGAATAAAAGTGAGTTTTGATGCTTGAATCTTGATGAATTATGTTTGTAAGTGTTAATTATTGTTAGAAATAGCTTATATATATGTTTAGTAGCTTTCATGTGCTTAAAAACTGATCAAAAACACTCAAAAATCGAGTTTTGGGCGAAAAATGCTCAAAATCAGCGAAGTAGTTCAAAACCCTGTTGCTACAGTGTCACTATTTGCTACAGTACCGAGTTGCTACAGTACCACTATTGCTACAGTACCTTTTATGAAAATTGAAACGGGCGTAACTTTCAAAACGTAACTCCGTTTTTTATGAATAAACTATCGTTAGAATAGTAATAAAGAATACTTTTCAATGGTGAACTTTTAAGAAACTAGATCAAACTATTTTTGGACCGGAAAAGGAGTTTTAGTGTGTATATCGTGTTTTGCACGCACCTGTATGCCATTATTGAATGGAGTCATGATGTAGACTCATAAAATTATGAATATATGGTGTTATGACCTAGTTTATAGTATGATTTGATTATACTATTGATTGATATATGTATATTGACTTCGTTGTGTTGTTCTCTGTTGATAAGAACAAGGAAGAAGCTCAGAAGTAAGATAACTGAGCATTTGCTGGTAATTGGTGAGTGGGATTATCTTCGGGTGTAGTATAGAGTAGCAAGTTGTGCTACTATGTTATACTATTTTAGTTGCTATGCTTAGTAGATATGTTGTAATAATGATCATTGTAGAGTTGTCATGCTCGTCGTAGGGACAGTTGTTCGTAGTGGTAGTTGCTTAACAGTTGTGTGCACAAGTTGTAGTTGCCTGTTGGAACCTATTGTTGTTTGGTTCAGCTCAGAGAGGTCAACCTTGTTGTTGTTGGGTCCAGTTGGCTACTATTTGTTGAGTATAGTACTGAATGACGCATCACCTGCGTGTGGATTTACTATACTGGGGATTCAGTAGTAAGGACTTTCGGTAGACGCTAGACTGATCAGCTAGTGGTCGTGTGCTCGTACAAGCCGCCGAGTCTCTAGTTGGAGCATAGTTGCTAGTTGATTGTTGCCAGTTGATAGTTGCTAGTTATTAGTTGTCAGTTGCCTGTTATGGATTGTTATAGTTGCTGTAGTTGTACAAGTTGGTACTGTATGCTAGATCTGTTAGATGATTCCATTCACTTAGCCTCGTGCTAACCCCCCTCACCTCCTCCCTTGCAGGTTTTCGATCTTAGTGCTGGTAGGGACGGGAGTTGGGTTGACGATATGTTTGACAAGACGAACTCTGATGTCTTAACTTTTATAAATATGTAACTAGTTGTTTAACGTAACACCGGTGGTTTGTAATAAGTAACTAGCTAATGATTTGTGATAATCATGTTCGTAATTAACTAAGGGTATTTATGTAAATTAAGACTTCCGCTGTGATTTAAAAAAAAAATCAGGGTGTTACAGATTATGTTAGATAAGTCTAGGTGTAAGCAAGTGATTAAGTGTTTGATGATCTTAATTAAAGCTTTGGTTAATCTTGTTATTAATTTGATGTCTAGATGGATTATTGTGATCTCTTAATTATAATACTTGATTATTATGTGTATTTAACTTCATAAATACATAAGGGTGTAGTTTTTAAGTCTAGTATTTATGGTGGTAAACTATAGTTTTAGGTATTGTGTAAATGTGCAAAATAAGTTTCGGTCAATCAAGACCTAAATGTAACCCTGGGGTTATACAAACCCCAAAAGCAAATCAATACATATTTCATCAAATTTACTTGTCAAGTTGGAAATTCTAAATCAGAAAAGTTAGGTTAAACAACTTGGTCGGAAAAGTTAGGGTTGTTACAAGAACCAATCTAACTCAAATTAACCATTTACCCGAAAGTCCTATGCGATATTGGGTTGGTGTGCTGAAATAGTCCCTGTGGTTTGTACCAAAATGCTAGTTTCGTCCTTGTGCTTTTTTTGATGGATTTAGTCCTGGTGGTTTGTAAAAGTTGCTGATTTAGTCCCTCTGACCGACGGCCGTCAAAAAAGGCCGTTAACTCCAGTCATGTGAGGGTATTTTTGTCATTTTCTTTCATTTATTAGCAAAATTGCTGAAATGGTCCCTGTGGTTTGTACCAAAATTGCTGAATTGGTCCCTGTGGTTTGTTCAATAATGCTGTGTACACACTGTCAATTATTCAAACTCAGATCCAATACGCTTATTCATATTTCACAAAACACAAACTCAAGTGATGTTCATTTATATGAATTAGATACATAATCATAATCATTATCAAAACCTGCATCTCGTTGATCACTATAAGCAACAAACAGATTCAAAATCCAGTTAATTCATCTCGAGTTTATCATGAACAAAAAACTCATGGATTTTTTTATCTCCGGAATTATTTAGGAGTTTTCAGAATAAATTGAGCACAGATCTGGATTTCTCATCATTTACTCAAGGTAATAAAAGCTTTATTTTAGATTGAGATTCATCACAGAGCTTGAAAACTCAAAGTCAAAGTTCGAACCATTCCGGTCAACATTTTAATTGAGTCGAATCAGTAACATTTAGATGAAAAGGATGATTCTCGAGCATTCAGGAGGTGATTATGAGAAGATTTCATGTTGATGATAACACCTGAAACGCATCTGAAGATGATTTTGATTTTGGTGTTCATATGATGAAAAATGAGGATGAATCAGAAGCAGGTTGAAGACGAAGAACACTCGATCAAAGCACATGGACCAATTCAGCAATTTTAGTACAAACCACAGGGACCATTTCAGCAATTCTGCTAATAAATGAAAGAAACTGACGAAAATACCCTCACATGTCTGGCACATGACCGGAGTTAATGGCCTTTTTTAACGGCCGTCGGTCAGAGGGATTAAATCAGCAACTTTTACAAACCACCGGGACCAAATCCATAAAAAAAAGCACAGGGACGAAACTAGCATTTTGGTACAAACCACATGGACTATTTCAGCAATTTTGTCTCAAACTTAACTCGCTAATTTGTAAATACTTTGCGTTATAAATTGCTTTTTCAGTATTCCCCTTATCTAGGTGAATCGCTAAACTCATTTGAATTGTGAAACAGCCACTATAGATCGGTTGAACATGAGCCAGCAACCAGCATCCAAAGATACTGGTACTTTCTTTTTAGCTGTTGTTATTACTTGGGTTTAGTGTCTAAAAATGTATACAAACATAGGCGAAACTAGTAAGGGGCGGGAGGCACCTGCTCCATGTGAATTTGTAATATTTAATGCAAAAATTTTGAATTTTCTCATTTTGTTCCGATGGATTTTCTTTTTACCCAAAAGTCTCCATCTGTTGCCCACAAAACCTCAAAATTTTGCCCAAAATATAAGTATATTAGGCCTGAATATGAGACCTTAGTTTAGCCATACACTTCACGTATTATAGCGATTTACATGGCATTATCAAAAGATAAAAGTCTCGGATAAGAATCTAGTACGCACTACAACGTCGACAATCCTTTGAGGAAATCATATAGTCAAACATGGATAAAAGTAAATAGCAAAAGGTGCATACCAACCATCACTTGTGAATAACATCAATTTAAATAGTAACACATATATTGTACACACAAACAGCTGTGAAAAGGGGTGGGGGAGACTGGAAGTTGCTTTCAACCTATATATAGTATATACAAACTATATCCTGATTAATCATCACTTAATTCTAACAATCCTATGGTAAACAACACATTTCACATAACAAAGTTTCCACAATATCAAATTCATGGCTTCTTCTATCACAATTCACAGATCATTAGGTTGTAAACGATACTTGGACGGGCGTTCATCATCTTTCCACTCAAAATCACCACAAGCAGTAAGAACAGTTGCAAGTATATAATCATCAACTTTAATACCTTCAGCTTCCATTCGATACATAAGCTTCATAGCTTCTCGACATAACCCGTTCTTCGCATACCCAACTATCATTGCTTTCCAAGAAACCAAATTCTTTTCAGGCATTTTATCAAACACTTCATGTGCATCATCAACATACCCACATTTCGAATACATGTTAATCAATGCACTACCCACAAACACATTAGACAACGCGGGTGTTTTAGTAACCGACGAGTGTATCAATTTCCCATGCCAAACGTTCTCTAATCTCGCACAAGCTTTCAACGCGGATGAAAACGTGAACGGGTTTGGTACAACTCCTTCACCCACCATTTCTTGCAGATATTCAAGAGCTTCTGATTCGTGCCCTAAACGAGCACAACCTGAGATCATAGCAGTCCATGAAACGACATCTCTAAAAGTCATTCTTTCAAGCACGTTATTCGCATATGTATAATCTCCACATTTACAATACAACCATACAAGTGTGCTTGCAATGTATATGTTGTCTTCTATGTTATTCTTGAGTATTTGCGCGTGCAACTCTTTACCTGTTTGTAACAATTTAATACTCCCACAAGCTCTAATGATGCTCACCATTGTTAGCTTGTTAACATAAATTTTACGCCTTTTCATGACCCGAAACAGATTAATAGCTTCTTCCCCAAGATTATTCCTTGCATACCCTGCTATAATTGAAGTCCATGTAACCATGTTTCGTCTTCTCATTGCATCAAACACAATTCTCGAATCTTCAATCACGCCACATTTAGCATACATATCAACTAACGATGTCCCTAAAAAGACGTCGTTTCTAAATAGCTTTTTAAAAATGGTTCCGTGTAATTGTCTACCAAATTTTAATGCTTTTTCTTCTCCACAAGCTTTCAATACACTACAAACTGTAAACTCATTAGGCGCAAATCCATCAGACAACATCCGTGAAAACAACATGAATGCGTCCTCAGTTTGCCCGTGTTGAGAACAAGCGGTTATTATAGTTGTCCAACAAACGACATCACGTTCTCGCATCTTATCAAACACACGAAACGCCTCGTCCAAGTGACCACATTGTGCATAAAAATAAACCACAGCACTTTCTACTATCAAATTACCAAAATTGCCTTTAAACACACTAGCATGAAGTTGTCTACCAAGTTCAAAATCAACCTTTCTACTACACAAATTCAAAAGAATAACCAGAGTCTTCGAATTCGCCTGAATACCACTCTCCATAAAATCCATAAACAACCTCAAAGCCTTATCTTCAAACCCAAATTTCAAATACCCACCAAGCATAGCAGTCCAAGAAACAACATTTCTCTCAGGCATTTCATCGAACACCTTTCTTGCATCTGTTAAACACCCCATCCTCAAGTACCCGTTAATCAAATTATTATCAAGATACAATCTTGAATCTCCTGAACACTTTGTAACCACACCATGTAACCTTTTAACTTCTTTAATCGTTGAACAGTTATGAAGCAAATTGCCAAGGCTTTTTCCGTTAACAACATAACTGTTACCAGAAGAAGAAGAGGAAGGTTTATCATCTGGGTGTGTTTGGTAATCATTATAAGTTGCTGTAAGACACTTAAAACGATGATGTTCATGTGTACTCTGTTTGGGTTTCTTAAAGGGTTTATGGTTGTGGTTTAAGGAAGTATGAATATGAATTTTAACGACGAATGGTGGTGGTGGTGATAATTGACTGAAACAGAGATTTGAAGAAATAAGTGTTGTCGTTGATAGCATTTTTGGGAATAAAATATAGTTGGAATCAGTTATTGAGTTGGTGTTCCAAGTTTAGGTTTCGCTTGTACTTCAAATTTGTATTTGTATAATTGTATAAGACAAAAGATTAAAAATTGCTTAGAAACGTATATGTTGATTTTTTGTTTAGATATTTTCTTGTAATATGAGGACAACAATAATGAAATAATGAATGTAATCTGAATTGTGAACTGAAATTTTACAAAAACTAATAATGTGTTTGGATAAGCTTATTTTATGGATTTTTATTAATTTATGTGTTTACAAGTTATTCCTTATTAATGTAGAAGATAGTAGTCAATAAGTTGAGTCGAAAATGACAAAAGCTAAAAAAATGAAGAAGTTTAAACAATAAATGTATGAATAATCTTAACAAGCATCCGTAGTATTAGACCAATCCCTATTTCATTCGTTTAACATAACTTCTCTTCTTCAAATCACCGTCACATCAGTACAAAAACTTTTAACATTCATTTCACTGATCTTTCCATATCATAAACTCCACCATCAAAAAAGATGGCAACATCTCCTCGTCAAGTCGTGGTAGCAAATTATGGCAAACGCTAAATGGGTTTGCGCATATCTTATATGGAAAAATCGCAAGAACAAGGTTTTTAATGGGAAATGTTGGAATGAACCGGCCGCGTTAAGTGAGATTCAAGTAATGACGTTCGACTGGATTTCTAATAGATCGAAAGGGTTGAAACTTGATTGGCTCGTATGACTATCCAATCCACCAAGCTACTTAAATATTTAGTGATTATGTACAAAATAATGTGTATTTCGTTGCTCACTTTGCAACTTCTCGTGTTGAAGTTTTAGGCACAATGCCTTAGAACTTCCCTTTGTATCTCTTTCGTGTTGTTGAATTAAAAATTTGGTTTGTCTTTCAAAAATAAAATAAAATAAACTCCACCATCCAACTTTAACCCATTTCAAATTTAAGTATTATTTATATATAATAACATAAATTTAAATAACCTTACTAAATTAATAAATAAAAATACACATTACATTAATTAAAACGATTACATCAAATAAAAGAATAGTCAGAAAAAACAATCGGAACAAAAAAAAGTTGAACATTGAAAAAAATAATATTACGATTACATATACGATAACGACGAGTATGAAAATTAGTTGGTGTTGTATCCCTCATCACTAGTGTTAGGAGGGTCGTCAAATATACCCTTGCAGTAAATAATTCTTTTCGAGCGGAGCACTGCCCGACTAATTCAAACCATTTTCTTTCGTTTTTGAGAAACCGGAGCTCTTCCCAATCTTCATCACAATAGGCAAACTCCGATGCCTCAAAATCAACTTGTTGGCGTATTGAATCGAACAAAATGCCGGTATTATATCCGGTAGCATCATCATCTTCTAAAAGCTTTGAACCACTGCGGTATTTTCTCATGTCTTCGTCAAAAAAACCACCATAACAAACGTCAAATGTAATGAAACACATAGTCATGATTGTTGTTGGAGAAGTCGGATGAAACTGAAATGGTTTTGTGGTAGTGAAATGGTATAAAATGTTAGAAATTGAAAGTAAGATGATAATGAAGTAGGGGAGTAAAGGGTTGTATTTATATGTGGGTAAATATTGATTTAAAAATAAATAAAAAACTGAATGTTACCATTTTATATATATGTATATATATGTATATATATGTATATATATATATATATATATATATATATATATATATATATATATATATATCAAACGGTTAAAATTTAAAATTGAAATGTCTCGTTCATATTGATTATAAACGTTCCATATTAATTGGTTTCGTTGCGAGGTTTTGACCTCTATATGAGACGTTTTTCAAAGACTGCATTCGATTTTAGAACAAACCATAACCTTTAAAATATTACGACGATTATCAAATAATGATAATCTAAAATATAGCGTTTTTCACATGACCATTACATAAGGGTTTACAATAATATTACACATCAACATAAGTCTTCGAATGCAGTTTTTAAACAATATTATACAAGCATGGACTCCAAATCTTGTCCTTAATTTAGTATGCAACAGCGGAAGCTCTTAATAATCACCTGAGAATAAACCTGCTTAAAACGTCAACAAAATTGTTGGTGAGTTATAGGTTTAACCTACATATTATCAAATCATAATAATAGACCACAAGATTTCATTTTTATAACACATCTCATATCAGGCATTTCGCAAACTGCATAGAGATAAAAATCATTCATATGTTGAACACCTGGTAACCGACCTTAACAAGATGCATATAGAATATCCCCATCATTCCGGGACTCTCATCGGATATGATAAATCGAAGTACTAAAGCATCCGTAACTCGGATGAGGCTTGTTGGGCCAAATAGATCTATCTTTAGGATTCGCGTCAATTATGGGCCATTTCCCTAATTCTTAGGCTACCAAGCTAAAAAGGGGCATATTCGGTTCGATAATCCAACATAGAAAGTATTTTCGATTACTTGTGTCTATTTTGTAAAACATTTATAAAATCGCATGTATTCTCATCCCCAAAAAAATAATACTAGTAGATTTTAAAAGTGGGACTATAACTCACTTTCACAGATTTTTACTTCGTCGGGAAGTAAGACTTGGCCACTGGTCGATTCACGAACCTATAACAGATATGTACATATATATATATATATCAAAGTATGTTCAAAATATATTTACAACATTTTTAATACGTTTTAATATTTTAAGTTTATTAAGTCAGCTGTCCTCGTTAGTAACCTACAACTAGTTGTCCATAGTTAGATGTACAGAAATAAATCGATATATATTATCTTGGATCAATCCATGACCCAGTGTATACACGTCTCAGGCTAGATCACAACTCAAAGTATATATATTTTTGGAATCAACCTCAACCCTGTATAGCTAACTCCAACATTACTGCATATAGAGTGTCTATGGTTGTTCCAAATAATATATATACATGGGTCGATATGATATGTCAAAACATTTGCATACGTGTCTATAGTATCCCAAGATTACATAATATATTAGAATACATGTAATACAATATAAGTTAGCTAGGATATTATTAATATAGATTTGTTACCAATTTTCACGTAGCTACAACAAGAAAAATTATCCAATCTTGTTTTACCCATAACTTCTTCGTTTTAAATCCGTTTTGAGTGTTTCAAGTTGCTATGGTTTCATATTGAACTTAAGTTTTTGAATCTAAACAGAAAAATATAAGTTTATAGTCGGAAATACAGGTTACAAGTTGTTTTTGTAAAGGTAGTCATTTCAGTTGAAAGAACGACGTCTAGATGACCATTTTGGAAAACATACTTCTACTTTGAGTTTAACCATGATTTTTGGATATAGTTTCATGTTCATAAGAAAAATCATTTTCCCAGAAGAACAACTTTTAGATCAAAGTTTATCGTAGTTTTTAATTAACTAACCCAAAACAGCCCGCGGTGTTACTACGACGGCGTATATCCGATTTTACGGTATTTTTCGTGTTTTCCGGTTTTAAATCATTAAGTTAGTATATCATATAGATATAGAACATGTGTTTAGTTGATTTTAAAAGTCAAGTTAGAAGGATTAACTTTTGTTTGCGAACAAGTTTAGAATTAACTAAACTATGTTCTAGTGATTTCAAGTTTAAACCTTCGAATAAGGTAGTTTTATATATATGAATCGAATGATGTTATGAACATCGGGTAGGTAAACCTACTGGAAGTGACAAGAAATGATCTAGCTTCAAAGGATCTTGGATGGCTTGAAAGTTCTTGAAGCAGAATCATGACACGAAAATAAGTTCAAGTAAGATTATCACCCGAATTAAGATAGTTATTGTTATAGGAATTGAATCAAAGTTTGTATATGAGTATTACCTTGATTTAGAATGATATCTTACTGTAAACAACAATGATTTCTTGAGGTTGGATGATCACTTTACAAGATTGGAAGTGAGCTAGTAAACTTGGAAGTATTCTTGATTTTATGAAACTAGAACTTGTAGAATTTATGAAGAACACTTAGAACTTGTAGATAGAACTTGATAGAGATCACTTAAATGAAGAAAATTGAAGAATGAAAGTGTTTGTAGGTGTTTTTGGTCGTTGGTATATGGATTAGATATAAAGGATATGTAATTTTGTTTTCATGTAAATAATTCATGAATGATTTATAATATTTTTATAATTTTATGAGATATTTCATGCTAGTTGCCAAATGATGGTTCCCACATGTGTTAGGTGACTCACATGGGCTGCTAAAAGCTGATCATTGGAGTGTATATACCAATAGTACATACATCTAAAAGCTGTGTATTGTACGAGTACGAATACGGGTGCATACGAGTAAAATTGTTGATGAAAATGAACGAGAATGTAAATGTAAGCATTTTTATTAAGTAGAAGTACTTTGATATGTGTTATGAAGTCTTTCAAAAGTGTATTAATATATATTAAAAATACTACATGTATATACATTTTAACTGAGTCGTTAAGTCATCATTAGTCATTACATGTAAATGTTGTTTTGAAACCTTTAGGTTAACGATCTTGTTAAATGTTGTTAACCCATTATTTATTATATCTAAAGAGATGTTAAATTATTACATTATCATAATATTATGATATATTAATATATCTTAGTATGATATATATACAGTTAAATGTTGTTACAACGATAATCGTTACATATATGCCTCGTTTCAAAATTCTTAAGTAGTAGTCTTGTTTTACATATGTAGTTCATTGTTAACACACTTAATGATATACTTAATTATAATTTTTTCATTTTAAACATAGTGTATCAATATCTTAATATGATTCATATGTATTTAGTAAGACGTTGTTATAACGATAATCGTTATATATATCGTTTCGAGTTTCTTAATTCAATAAACTCATTTTTATGTATATCACTCATTGTTAATATACTTAGTGAGATACTTACTTATCATAATCTCATGTTAACCATATATATATCCATATATATATATATATCATCATGTAGTTTTTACAAATTTTTAACGTTCGTGAATCGCCGGTCAACTTGGGTGGTCAATTGTCTATATGAAGCACATTTCAAATAATCAAGTCTTAACAAGTTTGATTGCTTAACATGTTGAAAACATTTAATCATGTAAATATACCAATTTCATTTAATATATATAAACATGGAAAAGTTTGGGTCACTACAGTACCTACCCGTTAAATAAATTTCGTCCCGAAATTTTAAGCTGTTGAAGGTGTTGACGAATCTTCTGGAAATAGGTACGGGTATTTCAGCTTCATTTGATCTTCATGCTCCCAGGTGAACTCGGGTCCCCTACGAGCATTCCATCGAACCTTGACGATCGGTATCTTATTTTGCTTGAGCCTTTTAACCTCACGATCCATTATTTCGACGGGTTCTTCAATGAATTGTAGTTTTTCATTGATTTTAATTTCGTCTAAAGGAATAGTGAGATCTTCTTTGGCTAAGCACTTCTTCAGATTCGAGAGGTGAAAGGTATTATGTACATTGGCGAGTTGTTGAGGTAATTCAAGTCGGTAGGCTACTGGTCCGACACGATCTAAAATCTTGAATGGTCCAATGTATCTTGGATTTAGTTTTCCCCGTTTACCAAATCGAACAACGCCTTTCTAAGGCGAAACCTTAAGCATGACCATCTCCCCAATTTCAAATTCTATATCTTTCCTTTTAAGGTCCGCGTAGCTCTTTTTTCGACTCTGAGCAGTTTTCAACCGTTGTTGAATTTGGATGATTTTCTCTGTAGTTTCTTGGATTATCTCCGGACCCGTAATCTTTCTATCCCCCAATTTATTCCAACAAATTGGAGATCTGCACTTTCTACCATAAAGTGCTTCGAACGGTGCCATTTCGATACTCGAGTGGTAACTGTTGTTGTAGGAAAATTCTGCTAATGGTAGATGTCGATCCCAGCCGTTTTCAAAATCAATAACACATGCTCGTAGCATGTCTTCAAGAGTCTGTATCGTCCTTTCGCTCTGCCCATCAGTTTGTGGATGATAGGCAGTACTCATGTCTAGACGAGTTCCCAATGCTTGTTGTAATGTCTACCAAAACCTTGAAACAAATCTGCCATCTCTATCAGAGATAATAGAGATTGGTATTTCATGTCTAGAGACAACTTCCTTCAAGTATAATCTCGCCAACTTCTCCATTTTATCATCTTCTCTCATTGGCAGAAAGTGTGCTGACTTGGTGAGACGATCGACTATTACCCAAATAGTATCATAACCACTTGCAGTCCTTGGCAATTTAGTAATGAAATCCATGGTAATGTTTTCCCATTTCTATTCTGGGATTTCAGGTTGTTGAAGTAGACATGATGGTTTCTGATGTTCAGCTTTGACCTTAGAACACGTCAAACATTCTCCTACGTATCTAGCAATATCGGCTTTCATACCCGGCCACCAAAAGTGTTTCTTGAGATCTTTGTACATCTTCCCCGCTCCGGGATGTATTGGATATCTGGTTTTATGTGCTTCCTTAAGTACCTTTTCTCTCACATCTCCAAACTTTGGTACCCAAATTCTTTCAGCCCTATACCGGGTTCCGTCTTCCCGAATATTAAGATGTTTCTCCGATCTTCTGGGTATTTCATTCTTCAACTTTCCTTCTTTTACAACTCCCTGTTGCGCCTCCTTTATTTGAGTAGTAAGGTTAGTACGAATAATTATATTCATAGCTTTTACCCGCATTGGTTCTCTGTCCTTTCTACTCAAAGCGTCGGCTATCACATTTGCCTTCCCCGGGTGGTAACGAATCTCGAAATCATAATCATTCAATAACTCAATCCACCTACGCTGCCTCATGTTCAGTTGTTTCTGATTAAATATATGTTGGAGACTTTTGTGGTCGGTATATATGATACTTTTGACCCCATATAAGTAGTGCCTGCAAGTCTTTAATGCAAAAATAACATCGCCCAATTCCAAATCGTGAGTCGTATAATTTTGCTCGTGAATCTTTAATTGTCTGGACGCATAAGCAATTACCTTCGTTCGTTGCATTAATACACAACCGAGGCCTTGCTTTGAGGCATCACAATATATCACAAAATCATCATTCCCTTCAGGCAATGACAATATAGGTGTCGTAGTTAACTTTTTCTTCAACAATTGAAACGCTTTCTCCTGCTCATCCTTCCATTCAAATTTCTTCCCTTTATGCGTTAATGCAGTCAAGGGTTTTGCTATTTTGGAAAAATCTTGGATGAACCTTCTGTAGTAACCAGCCAGTCCTAAAAATTGGCGTATATGCTTCGAAGTTTTCGGGGTTTTCCACTTTTCAACGGTTTCAATATTTGCTTGATCCACTTGAATATCTTCTTTGTTCACTATGTGACCGAGGAATTGAACTTCTTCCAACCAAAATGCACACTTTGAAAACTTAGCGTACAGTTTTTCTTTCCTCAACAACTCTAGCACTTTTCTCAAATATTCTTCGTGCTCTTGATCATTCTTTGAGTAAATAAGTATGTCATCGATAAAAACAATGACAAACTTGTCAAGGTATGGTCCACACACTCGGTTCATGAGGTCCATGAACACAGCTGGTGCGTTAGTCAACCCAAACGGCATAACCATAAACTCGTAATGACCGTAACGCGTCCTGAAAGCAGTCTTTGGAATATCATCCTCTTTCACCCGCATTTGATGATACCCAGAACGTAAATCAATCTTCGAATAAACTGACGAGCCTTGTAGTTGATCAAATAAGTCGTCGATTCTTGGTAGTGGATAACAATTCTTGAAGGTAAGTTTGTTCAACTCTCGGTAGTCGATACACAACCTGAATGTACCATCCTTCTTTTTAACAAACAAAACAGGAGCTCCCCATGGTGATGTACTTGGTCGTAAAAAACCACGCTCTAAAAGTTCTTTTAGTTGGCTTTGGAGTTCTTTCATTTCACTGGGTGCGAGTCTGTATGGAGCACGAGCTATTGGTGCAGCTCCTGGTACGAGATCTATTTGAAATTCAACAGATCGATGTGGAGGTAGTCCCGGTAATTCTTTCAGAAATACATCGAGAAATTCTTTTGCGACGGGAACATCATTGATGTTCTCTTCTTTGGGTTTGACTTCTTCGATGTGTGCTAGAACGGCATAGCAACCTTTTCTTATTAGTTTTTGCGCCTTCAAATTACTAATAAGATTTAGCTTCGCGTTGCTCTTTTCTCCGTACACCATTATAGGTTTTCCTTTTTCTCGTACAATGCGAATTGCATTTTTGTAACATACGATTTCCGCTCTCTCCTTTTTCAACCAGTCCATGCCGATTATCACATCAAAACTCCCTAACTCTACTGGTATCAAATCGATCTTAAACGTTTCGCTAACCAGTTTAATTTCTCGATTTTGGCATATTTTATCTGCCGAAATTAATTTACCCTTTTGCTAATTCGAGTAAAAATTTATTATTCATAGGCGTCAATGGACCACTTAATTTAGCACAAAAATCTCTACTCATATAACTTCTATCTGCACCCGAATCAAATAAAACATAAGCAGGTTTTTCATCGATAAGAAACGTACCCGTAACAAGCTCCGGGTCTTCCTGCGCTTCTTCCGCATTAATGTTAAAAGCTCTCCCACGGCTTTGCCCATTATTATTTCCCTGGTTTGGACACGCAGTTTTGTAGTGGCCCTTCTTCCCGCATCCAAAACAAATAATGTGGGCATTACTTGTTCCTTTACCCGATGGTCCATAAATTTCACACTTCGTTGTATCATGACCCTTTCTATTACATTTAGTACATATTGCTGGACAAAAAGTAGTTGGATGGTACCCTTCACACCTCAGACACGGAACTTTCTGATTTTGATTACCAGTGTTGTTATTGAGATTGTTGTTGGAATTTTTGTTGTTACGGTTGGTATTATTATTGGGATGATTGTTGTAGTTGTTGTTGTTGGAATGGTTTTTGTTGCGTTTGTTGTTGCAAAAAATAGTGCGATTGTGGTTGTGATTGTGGTGTTGATTGTTGAAATTGTGACTCTTATCACTGGGTTCTTCCCACTTTCTCTTGACTTGTTTGATTTTGGCCTCCTCGACCGCCTGCTCTTTAATCCTTCCCTCGATCTGGTTTATAAGTTTGTGAGCCATTCGGCTTAACTTTTGCATTGAAGTGGGCGCGCTAGAACTCACATCCTCCTGAATTCTCTCTGGTAACCCCTTTACAAACGCATCGATCTGCTCTTCTTCATCTTCGAACACTCTTGGGCACAATAAACACAACTCGGTGAATCATCGTTCGTATGTGGTGATATCAAATCCCTTCGTTCGTAATTCTCTAAGCTCTGTCTTGAGCTTATTGACTTTGTTTCTGGGACGATACTGCTCGTTCATCAGGTGTTTGAATGCTGACCACGGTAGTGCGTAAGCAGCATCTTGTCCCACTTGTTTGAGATAGGTATTCCACCATGTTAACGCAGTACCTGTGAAGGTATGCGTGGCGTACTTTACCTTATCTTCCTCAGAACATTTTCTTATAGCAAACACATATTCGACCTTTTCGGTCCATCATTTCAGTCCGACTGGTCCTTCAGTTCCATCGAATTCCAGAGGTTTACAGGCAGTGAAAGCCTTGTAGGAGCATCCTACACGGTTTCCTGTGGAGTTAAATCCACTGCTAGACCCTGAGTTATTGTTGTTTTGCATTGCAGCCTGTACTGCGGCTATATTTGCTGCAATGAAAGCACAGAAGTCTTCCTCACTCATGTTCAAGTTCTGACGAGTAGTCGGTGCCATTTCCTTCAAAAATAACCAAAAGAATTAAGTTAATCATATAGAATATTAAGAGTAGTCAATAGTATTCTGTAGCATAATATGAACTCATTTATAAAAGCTTTTTCTTCATATTAGCGTTTTATAAGTTTTAATTCGGGTAATACCTACCCGTTAAGTTCATACTTAGTAGCTAACATACAATTCAACTACTACAATTCTATATGAAAAACTGATTATTATAATATTTCACATTCAAACTTTTATACAATATTTTGCAAACTTACAATACGGTTATTTTACATATAGCATGAAATACAGTACATAAAAACTCTGATACAAAACAGTTGCGAAGACAATTCTAGTTAATACGCAAGTCGTTCAACAAAGGCAATAATGACACGTAATTCATACATCCAGAAACAAGTCATGCATTCTGGTTTTACTAAGACTACTTCCCATCCTTGGTCTTGTGGAACATAACCGTTGTGACCGTTGACAAGACAGCAAGTTGTAATGTCGTCGAAAGGACGAGGGTTTCGTAATGTCCAACAGCCCCGTAATAATCTAAAAACCTTATTTCTCACCCCAACTACTGAATCCGTCACTTGTGGGAAGGTTTTATTTAAAAGTTGCAATCCGATGTTCTTTTTCTCACTTTGGTAAGAAGCGAACATCACTAACCGGTAAGCATAACATGCTTCTTTATGTTGCATGTTAGAAGTTCTTTCTAATTCACGAAATCCTATGTTGGGATATGTTGAGTCAAAATAGGTTCTTAACCCGTAGCGTAAAATTGCATTTGGGTTCCCCGCATTTAACGCTTTAAAGAAAGCACGGCATAACTTACGGTCTCCCCAATGTGATATACCCCACCTATCAAAGGAAA
Organism: Rutidosis leptorrhynchoides; assembly: GCF_046630445.1. NCBI lineage: Eukaryota > Viridiplantae > Streptophyta > Magnoliopsida > Asterales > Asteraceae > Rutidosis > Rutidosis leptorrhynchoides. The sequence continues at coordinate 291,246,912 of NC_092341.1, read as the reverse complement.
GCCTTTTATAAACTAAGGCATTTTTGGAAAGTCTTTCAAATGTTTGACAAGTTAATTTCGCCATAACTAATTGTGCTGATGAATTCTGACCGACTCTAGACAAGATTTCATCAATCATATCCTCTGGTAGGTCTTCTAAAATATTCGGTTGTCTACCCTTAACGTCCATTTTGTGTTTTTATACTGTAAAAATAGACGAGGGTTAGATTCATAAAAGATAATTAACAAACAATACAAGCAATTTTTACATAGAACATAAAAGTACAAGCACACTACAATACATATAATACACAACATGATTACAACCCTCTAATCTGAATCACTGGTTTCTTCTTCTTCGGACTTGGTTCATTTTCCTAATTTTCTAGGAATATATGGTGTTCCTCTAATACGAGCTGTCGTTTTCCACAATGGTTTAGAAAAACCTGGTGGTTTAGAGGTTCCCGGGTCATTGTTACATTTTAGGAAATACGGATGTTGCCGATACATATAAAGTTCATCGGGGTTGGAATTGGATTTCTCTATTTTTATACCTTTTCCCATATTATTTTCTTTCGCTTTATTAAATTGGGTCTAGGTAATTTCTATAACATCATCGGAATCTTCATCGGGATCCGATTCATCGGAAAATTGGTAATCTTCCCAATATTTTGCTTCCTCGGCGGAAACACCATTGACCATTATTAACTTTGGTCTGTTGGTTGAGGATTTTCTTTTATTTAATCGATTTACTATAGGTATCAATATTTCTTCCTCCGGAACCTCTTCCTCTTCCGGTTCCTCCTCTTCCGGTTCCTCCTCTTCCGGTTCCTCTTCTTCCGGTTCCTCTTCGGGAATTTGTGAATCTTCCCAAAATATATTCGACTCTTCATTATTATTAGGTGAATCGATGGGATTTGTACTAGTGGTAGACATCTATCACACAATATCAAACACATTATAAGGTTAATATATCACATAATATTTACATGTTAATAATATATAGTTTCCAACAAAAGTGTTAAGCAATCGTTTTTAAAGAAAACACGGTCGAAGTCCAGACTCACTAATGTATCCTAACAAACTCGATAAGACACACTAATGCAAATTTCTGGTTCTCTAAGACCAACGCTCGGATACCAACTGAAATGTCCCGTTCATATTGATTATAAACGTTCCATATTAATTGGTTTCGTTGCGAGGTTTTGACCTCTATATGAGACGTTTTTCAATGACTGCATTCGATTTTAGAACAAACCATAACCTTTAAAATATTACGACGATTATCAAATAATGATAATCTAAAATATAGCGTTTTCACACGATCATTACATAAGGGTTTACAATAATATTACACATCAACATAAGTCTTCGAATGCAGTTTTTAAACAATATTATACAAGCATGGACTCCAAATCTTGTCCTTAATTTAGTATGCAACAGCGGAAGCTCTTAATAATCACCTAAGAATAAACATGCTTAAACCGTTAACAAAATTGTTGGTGAGTTATAGGTTTAACCTACATATTATCAAATCATAATAATAGACCACAAGATTTCATTTTTATAACACATCTCATATCAGGCATTTCGCAAACTGCATAGAGATAAAAATCATTCATATGTTGAACACCTGGTAACCGACATTAACAAGATGCGTATAGAATATCCCCATCATTCTGGGACTCTCATCGAATATGATAAATCGAAGTACTAAAGCATCCGTAACTCGGATGAGGCTTGTTGGGCCAAATAGATCTATCTTTAGGATTCGCGTCAATTAGGGGCCATTTCCCTAATTCTTAGGCTACCAAGCTAAAAAAGGGCATATTCGGTTCGATAATCCAACATAGAAAGTATTTTTGATTACTTGTGTCTATTTTGTAAAACATTTATAAAATCGCATGTATTCTCATCCCAAAAAAAATAATAGATTTTAAAAGTAGGACTATAACTCACTTTCACAGATTTTTACTTCGTCGGGAAGTAAGACTTGGCCACTGGTCGATTCACGAACCTATAACAGATATGTACATATATATATCAAAGCATGTTCAAAATATATTTACAACATTTTTAATACGTTTTAATGTTTTAAGTTTATTAAGTCAGCTGTCCTCGTTAGTAACCTATAACTAGTTGTCCATAGTTAGATGTACAGAAATAAATCGATATATATTATCTTGGATCAATCCACGACCCAGTGTATACACGTCTCAGGCTAAATCACAACTCAAAGTATATATATTTTTAGAATCAACCTCAACCCTGTATAGCTAACTCCAACATTACTGCATATAGAGTGTCTATGGTTGTTCCAAATAATATATATACATGGGTCAATATGATATGTCAAAACATTTGCATACGTGTCTATGGTATCCCAAGATTACATAATATATTAGAATACATGTAATACAATATAAGTTAGCTAGGATATGATTAATATAGATTTGTTACCAATTTTTACGTAGCTACAACAAGAAAAATTATCCAATCTTGTTTTACCCATAACTTCTTCGTTTTAAATCCGTTTTGAGTGTTTCAGGTTGATATGGTTTCATATTGAATTTAAGTTTATGAATCTAAACAGAAAAAATATAAGTTTATAGTCGAAAATACAGGTTACAAGTCATTTTTGTAAAGGTAGTCATTTCAGTCGAAAGAACGACGTCTAGATGACCATTTTGGAAAACATACTTCTACTTTGAGTTTAACCACGATTTTTGGATATAGTTTCATGTTCATAAGAAAAATCATTTTCCCATAAGAACAACTTTTAAATCAAAGTTTATCATAGTTTTTAATTAACTAACCCAAAACAGCCCGCGGTGTTACTACGACGGCGTATATCCGATTTTACGGTGTTTTTCGTGTTTCCCGGTTTTAAATCATTAAGTTAGCATATCATATAGATATAGAACATGTGTTTATTTGATTTTAAAAGTCAACTTAGAAGGATTAACTTTTGTTTGTGAACAAGTTTAGAATTAACGAAACTATGTTCTAGTGATTTCAAGTTTAAACCTTCGAATAAGGTAGTTTTATATATATGAATCGAATGATGTTATGAACATCATTACTACCTCAAGTTTAGTAGGTAAACCTACTGGAAGTGACAAGAAATGATCTAGCTTCAAAGGATCTTGGATGGCTTGAAAGTTCTTGAAGCAGAATCATGACACGAAAATAAGTTCAAGTAAGATTATCACTCAAATTAAGATAGTTATAGTTTTAGGAATTGAATCAAAGTTTGTATATGAGTATTACCTTGATTTAGAATGATATCTTACTGTAAACAACAAGGATTTCTTGAGGTTGGATGATCACTTTACAAGATTGGAAGTGAGTTAGTAAACTTGGAAGTATTCTTGATTTTATGAAACTAGAACTTGTAGAATTTATGAAGAACACTTAGAACTTGAAGATAGAACTTGAGAGAGATCACTTAGATGAAGAATATTGAAGAATGAAAGTGTTTGTAGGTGTTTTTGGTCGTTGGTATATGGATTAGATATAAATGATATGTAATTTTGTTTTCATGTAAATAATTCATGAATGATTTATAATATTTTTGTAATTTTATGAGATATTTCATGCTAGTTGTCAAATGATGGTTCCCACATGTGTTAGGTGACTCACATGGGATGCTAAAAGCTAATCATTGGAGTGTATATACCAATAGTACATACATCTAAAAGTTGTGTATTGTACGAGTACGAATACGGGTGCATACGAGTAAAATTGTTGATGAAAATGAACGAGAATGTAAATGTAAGCATTTTTGTTAAGTAGAAGTACTTTGATATGTGTCATGAAGTCTTTAAAAAGTGTATTAATACATATTAAAACACTACATGTATATACATTTTAACTGAGTCGTTAAGTCATCATTAGTCGTTACATGTAAATGTTGTTTTGAAACCTTTAGGTTAACGATCTTGTTAAATGTTGTTAACCCATTGTTTATTATATCTAAAGAGATGTTAAATTATTACATTATCATAATATTATGATATATTAATGTATCTTAGTATGATATATATACAGTTAAATGTTGTTACAACGATAATCGTTACATATATGCCTCGTTTCGAAATTCTTAAGTTAGTAGTCTTGTTTTACATATGTAGTTCATTGTTAACACACTTAATGATATACTTAATTATTATTTTATCATGTTAAACATAGTGTATCAATATCTTAATATGATTCATATGTATTTAGTAAGACGTTGTTATAACGATAATCATTATATATATCGTTTCGAGTTTCTTAATTCAAAAAACTCATTTTTATGTATATCACTCATTGTTAATATACTTAGTGAGATACTTACTTATCATAATCTCATGTTAACCATATATATATATATATCCATATATATATATCATCATGTAGTTTTTACAAATTTTTAACGTTCGTGAATCGCCGGTCAACTTGGGTGGTCAATTGTGTATATGAAGCACATTTCAAATAATCAAGTCTTAACAAGTTTGATTGCTTAACATGTTGAAAACATTTAATCATGTAAATATACCAATTTCATTTAATATATATAAACATGGAAAAGTTCGGGTCACTACAAAAATGGAGTAAAGACATAACGTGGGGCTCACTTTTCCTCGCCATCAAGCCATTGCAGGAGTTGCTGGCGAGATCCTTGACGAGCTGCTGCTTATCACCGTGAGAGTGGTAGCAAGTGACGGGTCAAATAACGCACTGATATCGGCTAAAAATCACGTTTTTACCCTGGTATTAAGGCCCAAAAAAAACAAAATACCCACTTCGTCGATTAGACTTGAAGAGCAAGTAATTACGAAGATGGTGCAAAAAGAATTAAGAAAATCGGAGCTAAAATGAAGATTCTAGAGCGAAAACGGTAAAAGATAAGAAATCAAGTTACGATCCAGCGAATCAGCAAGCCAAACGGCTTATCAAACGGCCTGCCTGGCTTGCAAACGGCCTGCCATACACCCAGATCAAATGGCCCTTGCAAATAGGCTGGTCTGGCAAACGGCCCTTGCAAATGGCCTGCTAAATGGCCTGCCAGCCGTTTGCAGGCAAATTTCAAGCTTATTTAAAGGGTCTTTGTCATTCATTCCAGCACACACTTCAATTCACTTCTTTCTCTCTCTTGTACAATATTAGTCATACTTTCAAGGTCTTCGACTCCGTGCGGGAAACTTAGTACCCGGAGAAGAACGCCGAAGATTGTATTAGGAGCGGTCTGGAGTTTGAAGTTGTCACTTTTGTATTCGAAACTCGTTTAATCTACTGGTACTTCTATCCTTTATCTTCATATAATGTCTTCTATCATTATGTTCTGTGGTGTTGCTGCCATGATTAGCGAATAGTTATATTTAGTGTATGATATGATGTAACCAGTTATAATATCGAAATAATGTTATGGTTTGTGTATGTTGTTAAAATGCTTTCCGATTATGCTTTAAACTCAATCGCTTTTTCAACTAATAGAACGTAGTTATCGACTATGTTATTGGGAAGTCACGAACCCCGATTCAGAGTACACTATCTGTATCACCCCTTGGTAAGAGAAGTCTATAGGATACAACGTAAGATCGACTAAGGAACACCGGTTGTAGTAGGTCTATCAAGCTTTGGACTCCGACTGAGGACTCTTTCGTAGTGAAATATCTAACTAGACCCTTAGTACATTGTCAGTCCCAGACAATGCTAGTGTAGTCACTAAGCATATAAACTTCGTACGTGCATGCTGAAGCACAACGGTTGTTGTAAGTTGTACCTCTACTAAGTAAGGCCATGGAACCCGGTCAGTGTTGATTAGTACACTGCACCATAACGCGGTCTCAAGCATTGCACCCCGCTTGAGGGATTCTTAGTTAATTAAGGAACTGTTTGTTTAAACACATAAAGGATTGGACCGTTAGGATAACCGAACGTGTTCATGGAAGTCAACCTGAGTTGGCCATGGTGTTCTTTATGGTTGAACTCGTTTTAAGGGCCTGACTACCTTTTAAAACCAATCATTAACGAAAGCATTAAAACACATCACGTCTCTCGGATATGGTAAACCCTGTATTCTATTATGCTTAAGAAAGTTTAGACCTTTGTGGAATGTTAATACGTCACCCAATCGAGTCGCTTAATTGGATGTGCCGTCTGAACGTGTATGTCTGTAGTCAGACTGCACGGGCGTCGGGGGTAAGGGACGTTGCTGTCTATTCAGAATCTTCAAGCCTATCGCATTACCTAGTGACATGTCTTACGACAGGGGCGTTTAGGACCAGTGTAATGAATACAAGGCCTCTACCTATTCATGAGCCAACATTCCATAATCTCGGTAGAGTAACTGATGAAATCATAGTATGCACTTGTTTTAACCTTACCTGATTTACGAATTTTATTGCATTTACTTTATCTGTCTTATAAACTAGAAAAACCCAAATTTAGGTAGCCACTACTCCTTCATAACTATCTTAAGCGTTAAATATAGGTTCGATTGTACTGATATCTTAAAAATACGACTCTAGGTCATACTTCCCTTACTCATAATAAGGAGTAGTACAATTTAGGCCCCGCTAAATATAAATTTAAAACAGTACCCCCTCTTGGTAGCTGATTCTGATATGTTGCGACCTAACGACACCGCTTTCGGCCATATCAAGGGGGAGTATAGCTTTTGGCGCCGCTGTCGGTAAATGGTATCAGATAATGCTGCTCTCTATCAAACTTATTCACAAGCATTTAGTGGTGTCTAAGAAAGACAATTATACACAGACTTGGTTGTTGGATTTTTCGAACAGTCTCCAATTATATTGGAACCAAAAGGATCCTGCCTCTCCGTAGTTGGCCTGGCCACTTGGTTTGTTGAATAGTTCGTGCGAAGCTCTGTTATCGAAATACCAGGGAATTAGTAGCCCGAACCAAAAACATATTCAACCTTAGGATAGTTAGCTTATCTTAGACTAAATTAGATTACTTTAAATTAGACTACCTTAGATTAAGATTACCTTAGATTGCATTAGAATTACCTTAGGAATTTAGTTCATCTGCTTAAAATTAAAAACAAAAAGGCATACCCAGTGTATGACCTAAACCCGATCTAGACCAGGGCCGTTGTTATTCTTACTTGATCCAGACGCAATAATCTCTAAAGCACGCAAGGAAGCACGAATCAAAAATTAAATAGCGTTGCGCGTTACTTTAGCAAAAAATACCAAACCCTCGATTGAAGGTCGAGGAGGACCAATCAGATTTCCAGAGATTCAAGGACACTCGTTCGAGTTAAAACATCACATCATCCAGCTTATCCAAAATAGCTGTCAGTTTCATGGATTACCGAATGACGATCCTAATTCTCACCTTGATAAATTCATATCTCTTTCGAACTCCTACAAACAACCAGGAATAGGACAAGATATAGTCCGGCTATACTGGTTTCCCTATTCTCTCACTCATCATGCTCAAACATGGTTCGAAGGACTGGAAAAAGATTCCATCACGTCATGGACGGAGATGGCTACTAAATTCCTAACCAAATATTTCCCTGCTTCTAAACAAACCAAACTAAAGAATGACATCATTAACTTGAAACAAAGTTATGATGAATCTCTTTACACTACATGGGAGCGATTCAAAACCCTGCTGAAGAAGTGCCCTAATCACCAGCTAGAACGGTCAGCTCAAATCTGTACCTTCTACAATGGTCTTACGGTAAATCATAGGATGAAGATCGATGCAGCAACTCAAGGAAATCTGATGAACCAAATCGCAGACGAAGCATGAGAATTGCTCGAGAACATGACAATGCATCATCATGACTGGAACAGTGGTGAAACAACTTCATCATCTGCCCCACTCTCTGCACTTAACAATCAAACAGAGGCCATCAAATCCCTTACGGATAAGATGGAATCTCTCGCTAAACAACCCGGAGAATTGAAGACGCAGCCACAGCAGGTCAACCAGGCTCAGGCCTGTGTTAATTATATCAACCCGCAACCCACTGAAGAATATCAAGTTGAGTATGAAAACCCTGACGGTTCAGTCTGTTACGTTCAATACCCAGCTCATCAACCAAATCCCGGATTCAATCAACAACCTAGGGTTAATCAATTTCAACGAAACAACCAGCCTTTTCGCTATCACTACCCACCTTATTCAGCCCAACAATCTCAATTGTCCTACGATCAACCACTTCCACTCACTGGTCCACCAATCGAGGAAAATTCCCCAACCACCCAAATTACAAAAGTAACCAACCCCACTCTCGGAGCTGATGATCAGTTGACTCAGTTCGTTCAAGGACAACAACAGCAAAATCAGAGAACTACATCCAGACAAGACCAGACGGAGATACTAATGAGAAATCAATTGGCTCTGCTCAAAAGTCTAGTGACACAGCTCGGACAGTTATCACAACGCCTTGAAACCCGACCACAAGGAAGGTTACCTAGTAATACTATCCAAAATCCCCACATAGAGGAAGCTAACCAAATGGATTCTGTAATCCCAGAGGAAGAACCACGAAGAAGGTCAACTAGGCTCAAGAACAAATTGCCATATACTCAGAAGCTGCCCCCTGTAACTCCAGTTCGTGTACCCTATCCTGGAAGGCTACAGGAGGAACCATCCAAGCTTGATTCTTTCAAACTTGATGGAAGATTCCTGGACACCATGTCCAAAGTTCCCAACCAGAAGAGATACATCTGAAGGCTTCTCTCTACAAAGGAGAGGATACCAGATTATAACAAAATTTCACTGAGTGAAGAATGCTCAGCATTACTCAGAAACTCTCTACCACCAAATCTAGGAGACACGGGCTGATTCATTTTCCAGTGTTTGATCTACCAATCTGGGACCATTCATGCGCTAGCAGATTTAGGAGCAAGTATCAACCTAATCCCCTACTCTCTCTACAAGAGATTAGAATTAGGAGACTTGTCACCAACTAAAATGATAATCCAACTTGCCGATCACACAATTCGATATCCTAAGGGCATAATTGAGAATGTCTTGGTGAAAGTCGACAAATTCTTGTATCCTACAGATTTCGTAGTAATGGACATTAAGGAAGACCTACACACACCAGTAGTGTTAGGAAGACCTTTCATGAATACGGCTAGGACTGTCATTGATGTGTACAATCAAACCTTGATCTTGCGATCACATGAGGAGAGCTATCACGACCCTACTTTTTTCGTTATCTTTTTCCGTTAGTATTTAACGTCTGTTAATTGGTATTTTTGCCACATCATTTCTATGACTTATATTATTATTTCAATAATAATATTTTCCTTATTATATTTTATTTGATTATATGTGTTCATATTTAGATTTATACGTTTCTACGTATTTCGGTTTTCTATCCGGTAAATCGTTTCGGTTTTTAAACCAACGATCAGATTTTTGTGATTTTCAAATCCGAATTATTTTATCTATGATATTTCTATATCATATAAAGTTATAAAATATTTCTATATTTTATTTTCGGCGTGTGCGTGTTCTTTTCGAAATTTTAATCGCGAAACAGTGTTTTCGCGAATCGGGCTGCGAATGTCCAATCGGGCCAAGAGCATGGATTAAATTAATACAAAAAAATAAGAATGAGGCCCATTACAAGGCCATTTGGTCTTTCACCCACTAATGCCCATATTCCTTTTATTTTTTATTTTTTTTTACTTCGTTACTTTTTCTCCCATTTTTCATACATTACATATTTCAAACCCTAATTTGCTCCCCCTCTCTTCCTCCCTCCCCATCAATGAAATTTTCACCTCCTCCTTCTTCAAAATCAGCCTCCATCATCATCATGATTCTTCATCATCTCTCAAGTTTAATTGCACAACCGGGTTCCTCTCTACGCGATCTTTAAGCCCCTTCTTCTCAATTTTTGATTTGGGTATGAACACAAACCCTAGATTTTTAATTTTTATTTATTTTTACTGATTATGATCTTATTTTGATAGGATAGTACTTGTGTATGATTGTGTTGTTGATTTGATGCTTAGAAATGCTCGATTTCATGTGATTTCGGTATGATTAAAAGCGGACAGCGGACTTTTTGTTAAAATCAGTGAACCTAACATATTTTTATGACTAATTAAAGTGTATAAATTAGTTCCTCTCATCAAGATCATAATTTTAGGCTTTGGATTCATGTCATTTCGAGTTACGGATCATAAAATATGCATGATTTAGTGTTTTGTTGAAATTGAAATGTGATAACTTGCAAGATCAGTTTTGGTCCGACTTTGTGGCCATATTTGGAGCCTTTTTGGTGTACCATTGGGTTAATATTGATGAATTGATGAACATTCATGTTCGGGTCATCAAAATCCGAGCCACGGATCACCCGGAATGGATAAAACAAGTTTTGAATCGGATTAAAGAAAAGTTTGGTTCATGGCTATTCTTCACGACCCCATGAACTGAAATTAGGGTGTTCTTGAGTGTTCTAAGGTGTTGGGATGATTGGTTAGACGAGGATATATATATAATTCGTCAAAAACCGACACCTGAGGCTCAAGTTATGACCCGACGAACTTTTAATTAAACTTATGGTTATGAAATTGAAACTTAGGCTATAAATAATGATTTGAATTATAATTAAATTACTTATGATTTAAAAGTAATTATTTTTAATTAATACTTATGATATATATTTATTATATCATTTAATAATTACATTATGATTTAATTATTCTTATAATTAAACTTATGATTAATAATACATTTATTATTAATGAAAATACTTATGATAAGTATAAAACTTATGTTATGAGATTGTTATATCAAGACTTATAATAAAGATTAATTATTTATTTATTTATTATAAGACTTAATTATTATTTAGTTATAATACAATTTAATTATTAAATACTTATGGTTTAATAATTATATTTAAATACTTATGATATGTGTAACATTTCATAATTAATTCAAGATACTTATGACATGATTAATAATTCATTATTAATTAATAATACTTATGATATTATTAATATTTAATAAATTAATTAAATACTTATGTTATATCAATTATATCAATTAAACTTATGTTAACTTTATAATTCGATTTAATTCCTCGGCTTGTTTTCAAGTTCATTAACCAATTGGAGAAAATATTGAGATAATGGGTTTTTTCCCAACATTCTTACCTATTTCTGGTCGAGTTTTCTCTTTCTTTATTTCTCTTTCGTGTTAATGCATTGTATATGTTAGGCTCAAGTTCAATGTATAGCATAGAGTTGCCTAACATAGGCTCATGTCGTTGTAAAGTATTCTGTTGGAATTTTGGTTTGTATTCGTTGGTGTTTGTTTAATAAAAGTTTGATCTTTCAAAAAAAAAATTCAATTAAACTTATGATATGACATGATTATACAAATATTATCTTAAATAATATTATAACTTATATTATTAAAATAATTTACACTTTAATTTTAATGTAGACAAAGTTTGACCAAGGTTGACTTTTGAGTTGACTTTCGGTTGACTTTCGGTTGACTTTGACTTTCGGTTGACTTTTGTTGACTTTTCTAATTAAGGAAACTTTCCAAAGATAAAAACTTTCTAAAAATAGAAACTTTCCTAAAATAGAAACTTTCTAAAAATAAAAACTTTCCAAAAATAGAAACTTTTCAAAAATGGAAACCTGCTAAAAATAGAAACTTTCTAAAAATAGAAAGTACGTGTTATACGCTGTCCTGATCATACCAAATCATACCGAGTGATGTTATATGCTTTTCTACAACAAGTACTATACTTATCATACTAAGACTTGACCTAAGTTAGTTATTTATATCGACCTGCTTTTTTCTAGGTCGGCGTTGTAGTCATTCTTGATCACTTTACCTTTTGCTGTTCGCATTTTTGTGTTGTTGCTTCATTTTCTTTAAGGTGAGTTATAGTCCCGCTTTTCATGCTATTTTAAAGTATTTTCGGGATGAGATTACATGCAAATTTTTGTTTTACGTTTAGACACAAGTGGAAATTAATTTAAATTATTCATTATGAGTTGAATGAAAATATTTCCTAGTCTGGTAACTGTAATCACTGATTTCTACTGGTGAATGCGAATCATATGGATAGATCTATCGGGTTTGACAGCCCCATTTCGAGCTAGTCGCGCTAGCAATTTATAATCGGAATGTATTAGTACTTCGTTATTTTTGAAGATACACCTGTTCAGTGTATATTGTTGTTTGGTAAGGGTATGGAAATGGTTAAGTGGTTACTAGGTGACTCATGGATTAATGGAATAATATTTTTTATGTTTTCTAACATTTGAAATCTTGTGGTCTAAAGTTTATACGTTATTTTAAAACCTAAAATTCACTCAACATTTTTGTTGACAGTTTAATTGCATGTTTTCTCAGTTACTTGATTATTTGGCTTCCGCTGTGCTAGAGAGTCTGCATGCATGTTGGCAGATTTTATTAAACATTTAAACTTACATTCTGCTTTTGGTTATATTACTTTGTGGGTGTTTTGTTTGCTTGGTTTTTGGTCAACTTTGGTTATTTACATATGTTGGGTTTTTCTAAACTTACATATTTTGGTAGATTTCCTTTATAGAAAATCATTTTTAAATAAAGAATGCAATGTTGTTTATTAAATTCATTTAGAGTTATGATCAAGTTGTGGGATCAAATAACAGAGTCGTTAAGGGTATTTGGCGGGCCGTTATAAGAGCGTTACCTTCAAAATTGACCGACCTACCGATCTTTCTGGACAGGCAGAGATGTTTGCTATTTCCATCAGACGGATCATTTTCGATGACGAGTCTTCACCACCAGCCAATGATATCAAAATGGGTATCGAATCACAGTCTGCAGACGACCCAGAAATGGAAAAAGAGGATCCCAACGAAGAAATAGAAGAAGAGGAGGAATCTGAAGAGGAAGAGGAAATGGAAGATGTAAAAGAAACTGCGATAATACCCTCTCTAAGCATTAAGCATCATGACGAATTAATGAGGCTTGAGACGGAAGATCACAGTTTAATCATTCGTTTCAAGAAAAAGACTGATAAGGTTGACGTTAAAGATATAGAAATTAACCCTGCAAGTATCAAAGTAGAGAACCAGAATACTGAAGAAACCCGTTCATCAGACGAATCCTCAGAAGAACATTATACTGATAATGATGAGGAAGAGCAACATGGAGACATTCTGGATCACTCACATTCTCTAACCGAACCAGATCAAGGGGAGCCGGACTCTTCTTCAGATCGGCTTCCGGTCATATCTACACACGCAGACATGATAACCTTCATCAATGATACTGATGAATTTTAAGATATTCTCGAAGTCATCCGTAAATCAACAATTGATTACACGCTACGCTTAACGAAACGAATCATGGTTATCCGAGAAGAATACAACCTCTATCTCCAAAGAGAAGACAATGATGTTGAAATCCTATAAGAACGGATTCAAGACTTTATCAACACTCTTCATGATCATATCTACCGAGAAGAAAGGCAACGAGTGCACAATTCAGTGGTTCGCACTATTCTTGAGACAAGATTCTGTCGAGATCAGAAGATCATTTACTCTAAGGTTTACAACGCCTTAGCCGGATCTGCCCTTCTATTCTCAGCAAACCAACGAGCACTACTGACTCTCATCCGAAAGCACATGGATCTTTCCACCGGACGCCCGACTTATCACTCTGATTTGAAAATGATCGAGGATATTCACAGCTTTTTCGCTCTCTTGGAAAGAGATAATTTCGAAAGCACACTAGACAGGCTAGTGATTTACGTAATAATTGATCACCACGCTGATCTGATTATCAAAGAGTTACGAGACACAATAACAGAGGAAGTAAGGCGCAACAATCCGTTCTCTCATCTTGAACTAGATCGAGTCAACATTGCCACCTACGTTACGAAGCAGATAGCACGTATCTTCCATGAGTCCATGGATCCAAGTTTTACATTTAAAGCCGGATGTTGGGAGATATACTCAAAAACGGTGACGTTGATGCTCAGGTCAGGATTGCTGTTTACTTCTTTTCAGCTTCGCCTTTTAACAAATCTGTGCAAAGCTACAGACTCTTACTGTGGAGATCACCATTCTGAAGATTTCGAGATACTAAAGATACAGTTTCTAACATTGTTTGAAGACCTCCAAAATGAGCATCCCATCAGAGAAATAATCACCACCAGCACTGCCTCTATGATTGACATTCATGGGTCAACCAGCAGAGCTGTTGATCATATTCTCATCGGACTTCAAGATTTATCACGAGCCAAAACTGCACACTACCTATCTTTTAGAAGATCTTCAAGAGAAGTACCAGATCTACTACCACTATTGGTCTGACACTTTCTCAGGATTTACCCACCAAGACTCACTTTCCCTCGAGAAGACTAAGATTACAACCATCAGCAAGGAATGTTTGCTTTTTAAAGCATCACTACGGTCGAGCCAACGACCTTAAACAAAAGCGCTTCTCGGGAGGCAACCCGTGCAATAAAGGATGCAAGGATTGAAATCCAGCTAGTATCGTCACAAGCAACATCTGCTAGGGGTATTTCTTTCTTCCCACTACTAGCTTAAATGTTAAATTATGCAACATCCTAGCTTATCACTAAGTGTGGGATCCCAACCCAAATAAACACTAGACAAATACTCTCAAATCTTCACCTAAAACTCCTAAGTGTGGGATACACTAGGAACATTGAGGACAATATTCGTCTAAGTGTGGGATGTTGGTATAATCTTTTTATGCTGTATTAAAATAACCCATTACGAAGATTTCAAGTTCTTTAGCCAAATTTTAAAATTTTTAACAAGAGAAAGCCCTTCCGAAAAAGTATTTTTGAAAACCTAAAACGTTTGTAAATAAAAGTAAGGCTTAAGTAAGGTGGAAATCTTGTTAGATTGAACTAAATCTCTAATAGAGTATTGCATGACTAAGGCATTATCGATCTAAATTGATTATGGTGAGGCACCCAAATAAGACCATCATTCATCTTTAATGCTTCGCTGTTTTCCGTTCAGAGTGCCGATGTCTGTGCTCAGAATCAGAACTTGCTTTAGATCTACATTTCCAAAGCAGCGAAACGTGATTCGGTTATAATCAGAAGAGCTAGCCATTTGTCAAAAAAATAAACCTTTCGCACCTCCACTACTTCTACTTCACCACCACATTCACATCATCTTTACTATCACTCGAAAAATCCAGAAAATGAGATTCCTTCCGAAAACTCGATGTTATAAACCTCTCAAGTATCATAGCAAAGGTCTTGAAAAAGTTTACCGGCAAAAAGTTTCTTGAGATGAAATCTCCAAAAAAAAAAAGAAAAAAAAATCAAAGTTCTGAAAAAAGGAGCAGAACTTATAAAGAGAAACGCCGTAGAAGAACTTGATCGAAAATGATTATCAAATGAAGAAAAGTTCAAAAGTGCTTCTCAAAATATCAGCACTCCTATCTATCCAAATAAAAGTCTACATAAGGACTGTATTACCATTTTTCTCACCCCTCAAAAACAACTTCACTACCACTCAAAAATTCCCTTCCATCATTCACAAATGACCTAGAAGCTATGGTTACTACCGGTCTCACATTAGTAGCAAGGATTTAAGTGACCCGTGAAAGCTAGTCTAAGTCATGTAACCTCCTCGCATGCTTGAAGAAATAGTTTCAATCATAACATAGATAACTCATCTTACTTTTCGCTCTTATAATAAAAAGCAAACCGCTTTGGCTATTAGAAAAGAAACTCCAAAAATATTTCTTAAGGTAAAATGAGAATTTGCTTGAGGACAAGCAAAGTCTAAGTGTGGGGTATTTGATATCGGCTAAAAAGTCATGTTTTCACCCCGGTATTAAGGCTCAAAAAAAGAAAGATTCAAACTTTATCGAAAAAATACCCACTTCGTCAATTAGAATTGAAGAGCAAGTAATTACGAAGACGGTGCAAAAATGATCAAGAAAATCGGAGCTAAAACGAAGATTCTAGAGCGAAAACGGTAAAAGACACGAAATCAAGTTACGATCCAGCGAATCAGCAAGCCAAACTGCCTGCCAAACGGCTTACCAAACGAACTGCTTCTCTTGCCCAGATCAAACGACCCCTGCAAACGGGCTGATCTGACAAACGACTCTTGCAAACGGCCTGCCAGTCGTTTGCAGGCAAATTTCAAGCTTATTTAAAGGGTCTTTGTCATTCATTCCAACACACACTTCAATTCACTTCTTTCTCTCTCTTGTACAATATTAGTCATACTTTCAAGGTCTTCGACTCCGTGCGGGAAACCTAGTACCCGGAGAAGAACGCTGAAGATTGTATTAGGAGCGGTCTGGAGTTTGAAGTTGTCACTTTTGTATTCGGATTCGTTTAATCTATTGGTACTTCTATCCTTTATCTTTATATAATGTCTTCTATCATTATGTTCTGTGATGTTGCTGCCATGATTAGCGAGTAGTTATCTTTAGTGTATGCTATGATGTAACCAGTTTTAATGCCAAAATAATTTTATGGTTTGTGTATGTTGTTAAAATGCTTTCCGATTATGCTTTAAACTCAATCGCTTTTGCAACTAATAGAACGTAGTTATTGGCTCTGTTATTGGAAAGTTGCGAACCCCGATTCAGAGTATACTATCTGTGTCACCCCTTGGAAAGAGAAGTCTATTGGATATAACGTAAGATCGACTGAGGCTGTAACACCCCGTTTTTCAGTTACGCGTTATTTTGAACGTCATTCGAAATACGAGGCATGTAAGCGTATATTTGGATCCCAAATAAAGTTGGAGTTGATGTTCTAAAATCTTACCATTGGATAGTAAATCTCATTACATTTCCAACGATATTTGATTCGTCGAAAATGGAGTTACGGTTTGAAAGTTATGACCAAAACAAGTTTCAGTTTCAGACGCAGTTCATTGGGACGCCGTCCAACCTTTTTGGACGCCGTCCAAATGGCCTGACGGGCCAGCTATGATATTTTGAAGTTTTTAAAAGAGGGTATTTGGGTCTTTTCACTTGGGGGTCGTTTGGGCCATCAAAACTGATCCAAATTCATTCTTATCCCCATTTCCACCTTCCCAAACACTCTCATCCATTCCTAGAGAGAGAGGGACCATTTTAGAGAGAGAAAGAGCTTGGTTTGGGGAAGAAGAAGGGTGAATCGGGTCGAGTCAGGAGTGTTAATGTTGTTCACCTCGTTCACGGCTACGTTGTGGTAGTGTTGGTAAGTTCTAAATCCGAATTTCATTGTTAAGATTATTGTTTGAGTTAGAGTTTGTGCTAGTTAGAGTTATAACCCACTTATTGTGAAATTTAGGGGTTTTTGGGTAAGATTCATGTAAGTAAACCCGAATTGGTGACTTAGGGTTTTGATTGATGAAATTGTAAGTTTGGATCTTGCATGTGTTGGTTAAACCTTAGAACACTTGTGTACTAGTGATTTTGGTTTGTGTTTGACATGATTTTGGGGTGTAAACCCTAATATGGGTCAAAATGGGTTTTATGTTGAAATGGGTTAAGTGTTCTTGATTTTTGGTGTCAAATGATGATTTTGAGATACAATCACTAGTTGTTAGTGATTGTAGGTACTTTGGGTGTAATTCGACAAGTCAAGTGAGTTAAACCTAATTTGGTCAACGGAAGTTAAACTTTTGTGTTAAGTGTTAAAATGGTGATTATGGGTCAAACTTGACTTGTTTTGGTGGTTTAGTGCAATTTGGGTCAAGTTGCACTTGTGGGTTGGTTTTGTATGATCAAGTGCAATAAGGGTTAGTTATGGGCGGTTTGTGATGGTAAGTATATACCCTTGGTTAACGGTGTTGGCGTCGAATTCTCTGGTAGAGAATGTATGTTGATTGTGTGTATACATATATGCCTATTGTAGGTAAAAGCTTGCTCGGGTGCGTTGTTGGAGATTTCGCGCGTGGTTTGTAATGCTCAAGTTCGAGGTGAGTGGAATAATTATATGCGTAGGTATATAATGTATTTATTTGTGTAGCGTGAGATGTGAAGTGTCGATGTGCTAAGACACCACATTCACGTGACGAGTGAAGTGTCAATGTGCTAAAACACCACTCAAAGTAATATGACGGGTGAAGTGTCGATGTGTTAAGACACCACCCGGGGTGAAGTGTCGATGTGTTAAGACGCCACCCGGAGTGAAGTATCGATGTGCTAAGATGCCACTCCAAGAAATTAACGGATGAAGTGTCGATGTGTTAAGACGCCATTCGGGGTGAAGTATCGACGTGTTAAGATGCCACCCCAAGTAAGATGAAGGGTGAAGCGCCGATGTGTTAAGGCACCACTCGAGGTGAAGTGTCGACGTGTTAAGATGCCACCTCAAGTAAAATGAAGAGTGAAGTGTCGAAGTGTTAAGACACCACTCGGAGTGAAGTATCAACGTGTTAAGATGCCACTCCAAGAAATGACGAGTGAAGTGTCGACGTGTTAAGAAACCACTCGGGGTGAAGTGTCGACGTGTTAAGACGCCACCCAGGGTGAAGTATCGACGTGTTAAGATACCACCCGTGAGATTATTGTACGACGTGCTAAGTACGCTAACGGTTGTTATGAACACCGATGGGAAATTCGAATACCATTCCCTGTGCTATTGGTTAACCATGGTTATTGTGTTGTAGTGTAGCATATTATATTGTTCGGGTTACATATATGCTATTGTTGTGCTAGCTTGTGGTATTGGAGTTATATAGCATTATATTTGTGATTATAAGCTAATTGTGTTGCTAGCATGTATGCGGTATATGGGTAACTGATTGCAAGTAGGTATATTATATATGTACGTGTATAACTATTGCATTCACTAAGCGTTAGCTTACCCTCTCATTGTTTACCTTTTTACAGGTATTGTGATTATGAAGCTAGCTAGTTGTTAGACTAGATGCTTAGGAGCGCTTGGGCTCGATGGGGTAGCTTTTGGATATATGGACGCGGATTGGGGATTTGGTAGTCCCCGGGATTATGCTCTTGGTATTGGGTTGGGTTATTGAGTCTTAACCCGTATTTGTGGTGTAAACACATTTATTTAACGTTTTGTTGATGTAAAACTTGATTGGGTTGTTACAAAGCGTTGGTTGTTAATTTAAAGTGTTAAGTGTGTTTTTGAAATGGAATGGAGCTGATCAGGCCTGCTGGACGTCGTCCAGATGGGCTGGACGCCGTCCAGTATAACGTGGGTTGGGTGAGTTCAGTCACAGAACATTTTAGTGTTACTGGACGCCGTCCTAATTGTTGGACGCCGTCCTGTCCTTTGTTACTGGACGCCGTCCAGATGGTCTGTTATAAAAAAAAAATTATGTAGTGTTTTTGGTAAAACGAAGTTGGGTCGTTACAAGTGGTATCAGAGCATAGTCTAAGGGAATTAGGTGACCTTGGAATAGGTGCCTAGTCTTAGACTTATTGGCGGTTGTGTGTTATTTGCGGAACTTGTAGGAATACGGGTCGTATTGAGATTTGTTAGTGCCTTAGAGTAGGTGACTAACTAGGACTTGTTTTTGTCCAAAGTGTGATTATGTGGGGCCTTATTTCGTGTGTAAATTAGTGCCTAATGTAAGTAGGCGAACTTGGACGTTGTTTCAGTGATAGTCACCTAGGTTGTAGGTTGACTTGTTGTTGTGGTGTACTTGTGTACGTTTATTATTATATTGTATATAGGTGTATATATACAGGTATATTTTGTGCGGTATCCTAGGGATGAATCTATTGGAGAGATTCGAATGTTTGGCGGTTTTGAGTGATCAAGTTCACGGTAAGGACTTTGGTCATTTGGGTACTAGGAGTTAATCGCGTGTTATTTTGTGTGAATGTCGCGTCAGTCCGGGTAAAGTATTTACGTGACCATGCGAAAATGGTAAGGTACGCAATTGTAATAGTGACTGATCACCATTATTACAACCGTGTATCTTGACATCAAGCATGACATGATGAGTACCGAAACGGAGGAAACGTGGCATGGTTGGGGTAGATTCGGGATAAATAAGGAATCTTTTATTGGTTCCTAGGATATGGTTGTCTCGGGTGATGTGCTTGTAGTCACATCGGGTTCATTTCGATTCGGGAAGTGTTACGGTGGATTTGGTTAATTAAGTGAGTGAGCCAACTGATGTTTTAGCAGAGTAGTATATAAAATAGCTTATATTTTTGCAGGAAAAACTATTAAATACGATACATTTTTACACAAGATATTTATTTATTTATAGAATGGATATACTTAAACCTTGCTACAACACTTATAGGCAGTGTACCTAATCGTACAGTAGTGTAGTTTTTAGTAAGTCCGGTTCGTTCCACAGGGAATCTTTTTAAACAAAGCTTAACGCTATATTTGTTTACTTTTATAAATATATATATAAGTAATATTATTATTATAAAGGGGGGTTTTTACCGTTTAATGACCGGTTTGTCGATTTTAAAACTTTAGTCGCAGTTAAAACCAAATGTAAAATATTAAAAATAAATACAAGACTTAAATTAAAGCGTAAAGTAAATAACAATAATGAAATTGCGAATAATAAAAATGCGATAAAATAAACTTGCGATAATTAAAAAGTACAATAATTAAAAGTGCAATTAAATATAATAACAATAAAAAATGCGATAATTAGAAGTGCAATTAAATATAAAATAAAGGAAATAAAATATGAAATAAAATAATTATGCTTATTTAAACTTCCGTAATCATGATGTTTGACGTGTTCATTTTAGTTTTATGCTCATGGGTTAATTGTCCTTTGTCCTGGATTATTTAATATGTCCATACGGATTTGTCCATAATAGTCCATCAGTCATAAATATAAAGAGCGAAAGCCTTCGTCAAATTATTCTTATTCCCGAAGTCAAATATTCCAACTAATTGGGGATTCGAATTGTAACAAGGTTTTAATACTTTGTTTAATGAATACACCAGGTTATCGACTGCGTGTAAACCAAGGTTTTACTACTTTGTTAACAATTACACCAATTACCCTTGAATGTAATTCACCCCTGTTTCAACAAGTCTATTAACTATTAATCCAGTTCCGTGTCCGGTAAAATGAATAATTATTGGTATTTATAGATATCCCGCCCACCGTATCCAGTCAAGCGTATGTGGTTATATATAAATACGTCAAATTATAAGTTTGTATATTAAATTAAAAAGGTATTGTTTAGTTAATATAAAACCCATTAATAGCCCATAGTCTAATTTCCACAAGTGTCGTTCTTTTGTCCAAACCCCAATTATGGTACAAAGCCCAATTACCCAATTTTAGTAATTAGCCCAACATCATGATTACTTCGGATTAAATAAGCATAATAATAACTTAGCTACGAGACATTAATATAAAAAGTTTGAACATAACTTACAATGATTAAAAATAGCGTAGCGTTACACGGACAGAATTTTGACTTACACCCTTACAACATTCGCTAACATACCCTTATTATTAGGATTTAAAATTAAAATTAAAATTAAAATATAAATATAAATATTTACGTATTATGAGAGAAGAAGAAAAAGGATGGTTTTTGCGATCAGAATTCGGTTGCTTTTATAGGGAGTTTCAGAAATTGGGGCTCCGCGACTCGCGGCATTTTTTGTCTTCAAACTCCGCGAGTCACGGAGTTTGCTTTTACAGCTCACACGAGTTTGGCTCTTTGTTTACCGATGATTTTAAATATTTATATAATATATAAATAATTATAAGAATTATTTAAATATTATATTATTTTTATGTGCATAGTTGACTTGTAATTTTTAGTCCGTTGCGTCGAGCGTTAAGAGTTGACTCTGGTCCCGGTTCCGGATTTTCGAACGTCCTTGCGTATAATTTAATATCTTGTACTTTGCGTTTTGAATCTTGTACTCTTGTAATTTCGAGACGTTTCTTATCAATAATTGGAACCTCTTTGATTGTATTTTGTACTTTTGAGCTTTTTGGTCGTTTGCGTCTTCAATTCGTCGAATCTGCCTTTTGTCTTCACCTTTTATTATTTAAACGAATATCACTTGTAAATAGAACAATTGCAACTAAAAGCTTGTCTTTCTTGAGGAATAATGCTATGAAATATATGTTCGTTTTTAGCATTATCAAATATTCCCACACTTGAGCGTTGCTTGTCCTCAAGCAATATCGTCTTGAAATACTAGAATCACTTCTTTATTCTTCACACTTTGTACATCAGTGATTTCTTTACGGCGGTATAAACAATGGTAGTAACGATATGGTTTACAGTCCCACATGACTATAAAAATTTAGATCCATTAAGGAAATTGGATCTTTATGAAAACATTTGATCTTTTGAAAATTAAATCTAGTTTTTACCCTAGATAAGTTTTCCGGAATAACCCTTCACCGGTGTTTGCAAAATATTTTTGTGGGTTTGGTGGGTTTCAGATTTGAAAATTTTAGCTCAAAACATATGGTTTTGTGTCACCCACTTGCTAACCTTGTATTTGGAAAGCAACACGTCCAGTTTACTTGTCCCGTATATTACCTTTCGGTAAACTACCGTTCGGTTGTAAAGGAAAGCGTTGAACAAGCAACTGTTAAGGCAATGTCTAATGACATGCATTTGATTATGGTCTATAACGTGTCGGACACAATTACTATCCTTGGTAGGAGCAATAGTAAAGCTCACCCTTATAATTTTTCAGTCTGGCACAAGGTCTTGTCTTTGACCATGCTATGCAACCACCATTCTTACGGTTGACACCCGATTTAGTTCAGGTGACCTAATGAATTCCAGGTGAATTCCTAGGATTTTACGTTCAATGGTAATGAACGTATTGAAAATGGGTTTTCAGAAAACAAATCGGTTTGTAATTTTGATCAAAATATTTTCTCGTTCAAGCTCGACTTTAGATATCATTGAATTCAATGAGTTTGTAATTCTCAATCTTTATGGTCAATCTCTAGGATTGAGTAATATCACGCTTAAGAGCTGATTTTTAATCTTTAAGGAGATTATCCTTTCTGGGGATCTGATTCATTAGTCTTATCAAGCTAATTTGCATGGTGCCCCCCCATTGTACGAGATAAATCCTTCTCATGGTTAGGATAAATCTGACCACTTGGCGACCCTGTTTAATGCTGAGGTCCGTGGATTTCCTGCTGATTTTAGTGATGACTTTTCTAGATTTTTCGTCAACCTACAGCTGGTCTGGACGACAACTTCTTGACCTAAATCAAGAAGCGCGTGTCTTTTTCGGAAGACTTTACTTCCTTTTAATGATGGAATTGATTCATCGTGTAGATCCATTTCTTCTTTTCTTTCATCGGGTAAAACAGTTTAGTTTAGTCCAAAGCAAAAGTATTTTCAGTTATTTGTTACAGATATATGTGACATATGTTTAAGATAACTTGGTAAATTTTCCCACACTTGGCTTTTATTTTCCTTTTTATCGTCCTCTATTCCATTTTAAATGAATTTTAACATTTTGGTTTGTTTCTCAATTTATGTCCTTTCCGAGGTTACAATAATTTCGGTGTTAAAACCTAGTTTTATCGTTCATAAATATGTATAAACATGATTTTGAGTTCATTTAATTGTAAAATTTTACTAGAATTGGGTAGTCAGTATATAAGACTAGGACTGTTCTTTATTATCAGAGAGCACTAGATTCTAATACAACTACTGCTTTACTAGTATTTTTAATGGTAACCAAGTGTATAAAGCAAAAATTTTAAAATCCGAAAGAATTTAACCCCTTCCCATACTTAAGATCTTGCAATGCCCTCATTTGCAAGAAATCAGTAACAATTTAAATTATTGAGGGTGATTTGTGTGAAATTGATTAAATTTTACCAAAGTTTCCAAATATATTGGCGTTTGTTTGCTGAATGATAAATGGTGCACATCATTTGTTCATTCCGTCTTGTTGTTATTTCACATATATTTTGCATCTTGTCGTCAAAATTAGTTGCTTTTGCTGAACTTAATGCCAGTCTTTGAAAATGCGTTGTTTTACCCTGTTGTGTACATAAGATAAACTGCAAACATATATACATATTTTTGAAGTTTGGTATATTACCCCACATTCAAAAATTATTAAAATCTAAGAATAAAAGTTAGAAAATTATAAAAACCATTACAATATTAACATAAGTATTAAACGTATCAACATTACAAATTACAAAATAAATAAAACTAAGTAGACTAGGGATGATACTGGTACCAATAGGGGTTCCAAGCATAACCATAGGTGCTATAGAATGCTTCGGCAGGGTTATACGTAGGATACGGTGGTTGCATCTCTATAGACCAGGGAGGGAATATGGGTTTTGGTGTAGGAATATAGTTTCTACCTATATGTTGGCAATGAGCTATGATTTGGTTTTGATGAACTTGTCAATCTTCAAATGCTCTCTGTCTAGCATTTTCGTACTCCTGTGAAGCTATAAACCTTTGCATTTCTTGCATTTCATTACCCCCTCCTACATTACCTTGCTGTTGGTTTCTCTCAACCTGTGGATGTCTACCATGGTATTGTACTGCGGCGTTATTTCGCCTCTTCAAAACTTTCGCACCATGGTATACATTTAAACCTATCGTATCGCGGGGTTCTGGTTCTTCGACTAATAATCCCCCCCGACTTATATCCACACCGAGATATTCAGCAATCAAAGTAATAAAAATACCACCTCCTATTATGCTATGCGGTCTCATCCCCCTAACCATAGCTGATAAATAATAACTCACACAATAAGGTATACTTACAGTGCTTTGTGGGTCTCGAATACACATATGGTAAAACAAATCCTGTTCATTTACCTTTTCCTTGTTCTTACCCCTTTGTGTAATCGAATTAGCTAAAAACCTATGAATTACTCTTAATTCAGCTTTATCTATATCCAAATAAGAGTAATTTCCCCCTTTGAATAGGTGATGGCTTGTCATTTGACTCCATACACCATGTGTATCAAAATTTTCATCTATCTTTCTACCATTTAGTATCAACCCTCTACAATCGGCAGATGCTAACTCCTCAGGCGTATATATACGTAAAGCCTGAGCCATGTCTAGTAAAGACATGTGGCGCATCGAACCTCCTAACAAAAATCTAATAAAAGATCAATCGGTTAAACTAGCTACCCGATCATTTAATTCTATACTACACAACAATTCTTCACACCATACTTTATATACAGGTCTACGCATGGTGAATAAACGTACCCAGTCATTAAAAGTAGAATTACCATACCTCTGTGCAAGTAATTCCCTAATTGGCCCGGCCAATTCTACAGCTTCTAAGGGTCCCCATTCTATGACCCTAGGTACCTCAACAACTTTAGAATGAAGAGTATGCAAACCCCTTTGGTATTTTGGATAATCTATCCAAAGTCTGTCAAATCTCAGGTTCGGGTGCAACTCTTCCAAGTGCATATCAGAAAATGTCATGACTGGATGAGGTATATCTTGCTTGTAGTAGTTATCCACCTCCTGTTGTTCCGCATTCTCAGCAGGAGCATTGCGAGCTTGGGATGAAGATTCACCCCTTTCAGTCTGCAAAACACATCAAACACAATTTTTGTGCATCCAAATATGCATTAGTGTCAGCAAAATCATCAATCAAAATAATTACAATGACATGATCAATTTATATCAAACTTAAGCTCATTTTCATATTTTTATCAAATCTACACTTTTTCAAATAAGCATATACGAAAATGTTCACCAAGTTCATAAGCATTCAACTCAAATAACATGTCAAAATAATCATTACTAGCAATTAAACAAGTCTCAAATGGCATTATCTTTCAAAAATCAAGTTCATTAATTTTTAGACTTGAAAAAGTCCACTTTAATTCTCAAAATCATGTTTAGGCTCAAAGTTTAGATCATTTAACTATCTAAACATGTTACACTACTTAATTTAGCATCAATTCATGACAAAAATCGGCCATAACCTGTCTATATCAAAAAGCCCCAAATTTGCTCAAGAACACAAACCCTAGATTACTCAAAATTTGAAGTTTAAGGCTTCTAATCATGTTAAACAGCATCAATCTAGGTTATACAAGCATAATACATAAACAATTTAAGCCTAATTATACTAAAAAGCATCAAAATCAAATTGGGGAAAAAAATTGCTCAAGAACACTAATTTTCGGATTAAATGGTGTTTAGGTGTAGAAATTTACCGTTTTTCTTGAGTAATTCCTTGATAGCATCCTTCTCAACATGATTTTAGTAAAAGATTTGATGATTAACGGTTAAAAATTGTGATTTTGGGGGTGTATTTTCGGGTTTTTTTTCGGGTTTGTGTTCGCAGTTTTGTGGTGTGGGGAGTGAACTGATCTGTTTTTTTACGTTTTATTTTTTTTTCTGTATTTCCGTCCTCCCGCGACTCGCTGTGTTTAAAGCTTCAAACTCCGCGAGTCGCGGAGTTTGTATTTTTTTTTTATTTTTTTTATATATATCTTATACTAATTAAAACAGTTAAGTAATTAATTTTAAAATTTTGTTTCCCTTGTTATTTAGGACGAGGTAATTCGGATCAATGTCCTAGTCCGTCCTTCGACAAAATTTTAAAATTTGTCTTTTTGTAGCGATTGTTTTAAAAGCTAAGATTTTTGGGTTTTTTAATGTTTTTGGCATACTTTAATTCAATAAGATTAAAAATAATGATAATAAAAGTTCTCGTCCCTCCCTTGGGTAAAGCAATTTCGGTTCAAAGACCTAGTCTTCAACTTACGACGAATTTTAAAAATCATATTTTTAATTTAATGAGATAAAGTAAATTTTTGTTTTTAAATTCACACAATTTAAATATAAAATTCAAAATTAATATTAAAAATTCACACCAAACTTAAAATTTGAAATGCAAAAAATTAAAATTCAAATTTTAAAATTAAAAATTCACACCAAACTTAATTTAAAAATTCATATTATAAATTCACACCAAACTTATATTAATTTTTCAAATATTTACAATTTTAAATATATTGTTTTTACAAAGTTTACAATATTAATTTAAGATTTATATATTAATTTTAAAAACATGGTAAAAATAAAATTAAAAATCTTTTTGGCTTTTTATCCCACTTTAATCAATCAAATATTATCAAAAATATGTGCCCCTCTTTTCGGTAAAGTAATTTCGGTTCCAAAACCTAATTTAACTCATGACGAATTTTTGAAATATTTTGGGTTGATTGATTAAAGATATTTATACCTTAAGAATAAACGTTAAATTTCGCAGTGATGTAATAAATTTTTGTATGATATTAATAATTTCGGTCGCCAAACCTAATTTTATTCAATACCAATTTAATACTTTATAGCGAACAAATTAGCGTTTATTATCAAAAGGTTAAAAATAAAAATAAAAAAAATAAAAATTGAGACTGTACAGACTTACCTGTGAGATAGTATTCTTAGTTATATGATCTATCCCATTCATAAGATAGTCGGTTTAATTGGTTTTCCATAGCTACATAGGCGTAACCTCGAGCATTTAGTGTCTTTTCTTCTAAACATATGAACGGTCCGTCTCTGCATAAAGTAACAAATTCGGTGTTTGAATAGGTTTGATTATTTGAACATTTACCTCCATGTGACCATTTTCCGCATTTGTGACATCTTTCTAGGTGTCGTGCTCTTCTTTTCGCTGCGGATTTTGATTTTCCTTTACCAAATTGTAACTTATTATCTTCGCATCTGGATTCTTTTCTAACTCCGTCCATTCTTTCTCTGATTACTGATACTATTTCACTCGGTAGTGTGTCATTATTACGTTTAGTGATCAAAGCGTGTAGCATTAGACCATGGTTTAGTTCACAGGCAGTCTTCATTTCCTAAAAAAAATAAAAATTCAGAATGGGGGGAGAAGACTAGTTCTTTAGGGTCTGCTAGGGAAAGACCATTCGGATTCCATTTTCGAGAACTACACGAAAACAGATAATCTAACTCTAACAGAAATACATATTATCCTTTAAAGACTTGATTCTCCCCACACTTAGTTAGCTGTGGTGTCGAAATTATGATTAACTTCGTTGTCTTCTTCCATCGGACCATGTATGTAATGTTTAACTCTGTGACCATTAACTTTAATTTCAATCCCATTTGAATTTATTAATTCTATCGTTCCGTATGGAAAAACTCTTTTGACTATGAATGGTCCAGACCATCTTGATTTCAATTTTCCAGGAAATAGCTTGAATCGTGAATTGAAAAGAAGAACTCTGTCTCCTTCTTTAAATTCTTTTGAACTTCTAATTCTTTTATCATGTCATTTCTTCGTTCTTTCTTTATAGATTAATGAATTTTCGTATGCTTCATGTCTTAATTCTTCTAATTCGTTTAGTTGACTTAATCGTAGACGTCCGGCTTCATGTAAATCAAGATTACATGTCTTCAAAGCCCAAAACGCTTTGTGTTCAATTTCTACTGGAAGATGACATGCTTTTCCATAAACAAGTCTAAAAGGTGTGGTTCCAATTGGAGTTTTGTAGGCTGTTCTAAAAGCCCAGAGTGCATCCTCCAATTTAATGGACCATTCCTTCGGATTTGATCCTACGGTTTTCTCTAGAATACGTTTTAAAGCTCGGTTGGTATTTTCAACTTGTCCACTTGTTTGTGGATGATATGCGGTGGAGATTTTATGAGTTACTCCATATCTTTTAAGAACTTTCTCAAGTTGATTATTACAGAAATGAGTACCCCGATCACTTATTAAAGCTTTCGGTGTTCCAAACCTTGCAAAAAGACGTTTTAAAAAGTTGACTACAACTCGTGCATCGTTAGTTGGGAGAGCTTGTGCTTCCGCCCATTTAGATACATAATCAATGGCTACGAGTATATATAGATTATTATGAGATTTTGGAAATGGACCCATAAAGTCAATACCCCAAATGTCAAATACTTCACATACTTGGATGACATTTTGTGGCATTTCATCACGTTGACTTATTTTTCCGGCCCTTTGACAAGCATCACAGGATTTGCAAAGAAGGTGTGCGTCTTTGTAAATTGTAGGCCAATAGAATCCAGCATCATAAACTTTTCTTGCTGTTAGTTGAGGCCCATAATGCCCTCCTGTTGGTCCTGTGTGACAATGGTTTAATATTTTACTAGCTTCATCTCCAAATACACATCGGCGTATTATTCCATCGGGACAACTTTTAAACAAAAGTGGATCTTCCCAAAAATAGTGTTTTATATGACTGAAGAATTTCTTTCGTCTTTGGTACGATAATCCTTTTTCAATGAATCCACAAACTAAGTAGTTTGCATAGTCTGCAAACCATGGAATTTCTTTATAATCTATCTTCAATAGATATTCATCAGGAAAGTTGTCTTGTATGGCCGATTCATTTAAAACTTCTAATTCGGGATTTTCAAGACTAGAAAGATGATCAGCGGCGAGATTTTCTGCTCCTCTTTTATCTCGGATTTCAATATCAAACTCTTGTAAGAGTAAGATCCAACGGATTAATCTTGGTTTAGCATCTTGTTTCGAAAATAGGTATCTAAGAGCAGAATGGTCGGTATAGACCACCGTTTTTGCTAGAACGAGATATGATCGAAATTTGTCAAAAGCAAAGACAATAGCAAGGAGTTCTTTTTCAGTAGTTGTATAGTTCGTTTGTGCTCCTTGTAACGTCTTACTAGCATAATATATAGGTTGAAATCGTTTTTCAATCCTTTGTCCTAAAACGGCTCCCATTGCAAAATCACTTGCATCGCACATTAGTTCAAATGGTAGATTCTAATTTGGTGTTATCATGATCGGTGCATTAGTGAGTTTCTCTTTAAGAATATTAAAAGATTTGATACACTCATCTGAAAAGAAGAATGGAGCATCCTTTTCTAGGAGTTTATTCATAGGAGTGGCAATTTTAGAAAAATCTTTTATGAAATGTCGGTAAAAACCGGCATGCCCTAGAAAACTCCTAACTCCTCTAACATTGGTGGGATGTGGAAGTTTAGCAATTACATCTACTTTAGCTCTATCCACTTCAATTCCTTCTTTTGAAATTTTATGACCAAGAACGATGCCTTCTTTAACCATAAAATGGCATTTCTTCCAATTAAGAACTAGATTTGATTGTTCGCATCTAATAAGCATTCGTTCAAGATTAGCTAGACATGATTCAAATGTATCACCGAAGACTGAAAAGTCATCCATGAAAACTTCCATGCATTCTTCTATCATGTCGTGAAAAATCGCCATCATGCACCTTTGAAAGGTTGCAGGGGTGTTGCAAAGTCCAAATGGCATGCGTTTGTAAGCAAAAGTACCATAAGGGCACGTGAATGTGGTTTTTTCTTGATCTTCGGGTGCTATTGGAATTTGAAAATATCCGAAAAATCCATCTAGAAAACAATGTTAACTATTTCCGGCTAATCTTTCCAACATTTGATCAATAAAAGGTAAGGGAAAGTAATCTTTTCTGGTGGCGTCATTTAATTTTCTATAATCAATACATACACGCCATCCTGTTACAGTTCTAGTAGGAATAAGCTCATTTTTCTCATTTGTAATGACAGTCATGCCACCCTTCTTAGGCACGCATTGAACTGGGCTTACCCATGGACTATCAGAGATTGGATAAATTAAACCTGCATCTAGCAGTTTAATAATCTCTTTCTTAACTACATCTTGCATATTAGGATTTAGTCTTCGTTGGCGTTGCACATACGTTTTATGACCTTCTTCCATAAGGATTTTATGTGTGCAATACGAAGGACTTATTCCTTTAATATCATGAATCTTCCATGCAATGGCTGGTTTATGAGCTTTCAACACAGAAATGAGTTGTGATTTCTCATTTTCAGTAAGAGAACACGATATTATTACAGGTAATTCAGATTCACCATGTAAATAAGCGTATTCCAAATGGTTTGGAAGTGGCTTTAACTCTAATTTTGGAGGTTCTTCTATCGATGATTTGTATCGATATCTGTCTTCTTCTTTTAGCATTTGAATTTCTTCTGTTGTTGGTTCATATCCATTAGCTATAAGTGTAGCTAACATTTCAGCTTCATCAATTGGTTCATTTCCTTCTCCTAAAGAACATTCTCCTGTTCCTTGTAATTCTGGAAATTCTTCTAATAATTCTGCATGTGCATCTATAGTTTGAATATAATAACATGTATCATCTGCAGATTGTGGTTGTTGCATTGCTCTATCAACTGAAAAGGTAACACTCTCATCCTCTATACTTAGGGTCAATTTCTTACCGAACACGTCTATCATTGCTTTAGCCGTGTTTAAGAATGGTCTTCCTAATATGAGAGGAACTTGAGAATCTTCTTCCATGTCCAAAACAACAAAATCTACTGGAAATACTAAAGTACCAACTTTAACTAGCATGTTCTCCATTATCCCTCTAGGATATTTTATTGATCTATCGGCTAGTTGTATGCTTATTCTGGTTGGTTTCAATTCTCCAAGGTCCAGTTTAGCGTATAGTGAATACGGCATTAGATTTATACTAGCACCTAAGTCTGCCAATGCTTCTATTGAACTAAGACTACCCAGAAAACATGGAATTGTGAAACTTCCTGGATCAGATAGTTTTTCTGGTATCTTATTCAACAGCACTGCTGAACAATTAGCATTCATAGTAACAGCCGAGAGTTCTTCTATTTTCTTTCTATTTGAGATTAGATCTTTCAAGAACTTAGCATATCTAGGCATTCCTGAAATCACATCAATGAAAGGAAGATTTACATTTATCTGTTTAAACATATCCAAGAATTTGGATTGCTCGGCTTCAAGTTTCTCTTTCTTCATTTTACTCGGGTAAGGAAGTGGTGGTTGGTATGGTTTAACGTAAGGTTTAGCCTTAACTGTGTTATCTTCATTAATCTTTTCAACTACCGGTTCTTTTTCCTTATCTTGATCAGGTTGTGGTTCTTGTGGAGTAGGAATAGCTTCATCAGAAGTTACAGGTATTTCAGGTGGTTTAAGTGTTGTACCACTTCTTGTGGTAATGGCTTTAGCTGTTTCATTCCGGGGGTTAGCATTTGTATCACTAGGTAGACTTCCCGGTTTTCTTTCACCTATTAACCTTGCTTGGTTACTTACTTCTTGTTCCAGATTTTGAATAGAAGCTTGTTGATTTCTAAATGCTTGAGCATTTTGTTCATTGATTTGTTTTTGAGATGTGAAAAACTGCGTTTGAGTTTCAACTAGCTTCGTCATCATATCTTCTAAATTCGGCTTTTTATCATCGGTTTGTTGTGGTGGTTTGTTTTGAAAATTAGGTCTTTGCTGATTGTAAGTATTATTGGATACTTGTTGATTGCTAGGACCTTGTTGGTTGGTGTATGGAATATTTCTGTTATAATTCTGGTTTTGATTGTAAATCGGTCTTGGCGGTTGATAATTATTCTGATAATTATTTCCAGGCCTTTGGTTTATATATGAAATATTCTCTCTTTGTTCCATTGTTAATTCAATACTGAGACAATCTTTTGTCAAATGTGGTCCTCCACACTGCTCACAACTAATTCGTATTGAGTGAATATCTTTAGTCATCTTTTCCATTCGTCTCTCGACAGCATCTATCTTTGCGGAAATGGAATCTAAGTCATGGCTAGAATCGGCTCTAGCTGCTTTAGATGATCTAACGATATCTTTTTCTTGGTGCCACTCATGTGAGTGGGAAGCAGTGTTATCAATAATTTTGTAAGCATCAGTTTCGGTTTTCTTCATAATAGAACCACCAGCTGCTATATCTAGGTCTTTTCTTGTAGTGATGTCGCATCCTTGGTAGAATATTTGTACTATTTGACAGGTGTCTAAACCATGTTGCGGACATCCTCTTAACAACTTTCCATATCTTGTCCACACCTCATATAGAGTTTCATTCAGCTTCTGTGTAAACGTGACAATTTCTGCTTGAAGTCTTACGGCTTTAGATGCCGGAAAGAATTGTTTAAGAAATTTGTCAATTAAAACATTCCATGTATCGATCGCCCCTTCAGGTAACGATTCCAACCAATCTTTGGCTTCTCCCTTTAAAGTCCAGGGAAATAACATGAGATATATCTGTTCATCCTCCACTTCTCAGATTTTAAATAGTGTGCAGATCCTATTAAAGGTACGTAGATGTTCATTTGGATCTTCCTTCGGTGCACCACTAAATTGGCATTGATTAGTCACCATGTGTAGAATTTGTCCTTTGATTTCATAATCTGGCGCATTAATGTCTGGATGAGTAATTGCGTGACCTTGGCCAGTGCGTTTAGCTCTCATTCGGTCTTCCATACTTAAAGGTTACAGATTCTCCATAATTGAATTTGTTGAATCGGAATCACTAGAGGATTCTGATTTAATGGTTCGTTCCTCAACAATCTCTGTTTGAATGATTGGTGGTTCCGGAGGAAAATTTAATGGTTCAGGATCTACGAATCGTTCCTGAATATTCTCCGGATTCTCAATTGTGAGGTCGGGTTCAAAAAATGGATTATCGGAAATTTGAACTGAAGTACTTGGTCGACTGGATGACGATTCTAAAGAAAAATCAACGGCAGTAATATTTGCTAAATGTCTTGATCTAGTTACAGGTGGTGAACGTACAAAAGGTGGTGAACGTCTTGCTCGGTGCATTCACTGAATATCCTATTAGTTTTTAAAAGGAAAGAAAAATTATAATAAGTTATCCAATCAATAGACTTTTCTGATTTTGCCCACGTTTCGAATAGCCAAAAGATGCAGCAGAGGGGCAGGATTCGTTTGGTCTCAATATAATTGAGGACTGTTTGGCTCCAATAACCCGGTCCACGTACAAATCCAACTATTACTACGAACCAGAAAATTTTGATGTCTATCAATTTAACCACTTAAAATAAATTTTCGTAATTTTAAGAAATTTAGATAAGAAGTAGAATAAAAATCTATGTCCTAAAACTAGAATAGCGAGAAATAAGAAAGAAAAAGAGTTTGTCGAAAAAGGTCGAAAAAGAAAAATGGTTGAAAAATAAAAGGTGACGGAAAAATAAAAGAAACTTATAAAACTTAAAAACACTTGACTAACCTAACCTTATTACTACAACTAACTTAAAATTATAATCGCAAATTGAGATTACTAATTGGAATGATAATTGATACATAGGTAAAAGGCGTCTAAAAATATTAAAGCTTACAAGTAAAACTATATCCCAAATGGAAATAACTTAAAAAGAAACTAAAACTTAAAAAGGCGTCGCAAAATTCTAAAGCACCTAAATCTTAGTCTAAAGAAAAACCACTTAAGGGATTTTACGGCAAAGTCTAAAAATCTAGAAGTAAAAATAACTATGGCAAAAACTAAGTTTAAAACTAAATATGAGCGAAAAATACAAATATTACGCTAAAACAATTAAAAAGGGATAAAATATAAAAATATACAAAAAGTTGTAAAAAGTACAATTTTTATAAAAATATTATTTTTATATTATTTTATAAAAGCGTTAATTTAAATATATAAATAAAACTAATTAAAACTTAATATAACTAAATAATTAAAATTAAATATTAATTTAATTAAAACCTAAATCTTAATTAATTAATAATAATAATTATTACACCGTATTAAATGCGATTAGAGTTTCTGTGTACCCGTGTCAGAGTGGCTCCGCGAGTCGCGGTAATCCAAGCAGAAAACTCCACGAGTCGCGGGGTTCCAGAAATCAACTCGGGTGCAGTTCAAAATTTGACGTTTTTTTTTTTTTTCTGTTTTATATTTTTCTGTTTTATAATCTAAAATTTATATATAATAAAAACTTATATTTTAAAAACTAGAATAAAAATGGAACTACTTTATAATTTTATAAATAAAAATCTTAAAGCTAGATTTATATATATATATATATATATTTTTTCGGTTTTATATTTATAAAATATATTTATAAAATAAATTAAATAAAACTTATATTTTTACAAACTAAAGAAACTTTATAAAACTTAAATATTTAACAAAATCTTAAAAATACTTATATTTTTGTTTTTTCTTTTTATATTTTCGAATATTTAAAACGTATTTTTATAAAAACGAATTTTAATAAAAGTAAACTAAAAATCTTTTTTTTTTCTATTATATTAGCGTTACGCTTCCGGCTTTTAAGCGATTTCCCGGCAGCGGCGCCAAAAATACTTGATGTTTTAGCAGAGTAGTATATAAAATAGCTTATATTTTTGCAGGAAAAACTATTAAATACGATACATTTTTACACAAGATATTTATTTATTTATAGAATGGATATACTTAAACCTTGCTACAACACTTATAGGCGGTGTACCTAATCGTACAGTAGTGTAGTTTTTAGTAAGTCCGGTTCGTTCCACAGGGAATCTTTTTAAACAAAGCTTAACGCTATATTTGTTTACTTTTATAAAAATACAAATATATATATAAGTAATATTATTATTATAAAGGGGGGTTTTTACCGTTTAATGACCGGTTTATCGATTTTAAAACTTTAGTCGCAGTTAAAACCAAATGTAAAATATTAAAAATAAATACAAGACTTAAATTAAAGCGTAAAGTAAATAACAATAATGAAATTGCGAATAATAAAAATGCGATAAAATAAACTTGCGATAATTAAAAAGTACAATAATTAAAAGTGCAATTAAATATAATAACAATAAAAAATGCGATAATTAGAAGTGCAATTAAATATAAAATAAAGGAAATAAAATATGAAATAAAATAATTATGCTTATTTAAACTTCCGTAATCATGATGTTTGACGTGTTCATTTTAGTTTTATGCCCAT
The DNA here is from genome assembly GCF_046630445.1 of Rutidosis leptorrhynchoides. Taxonomy (NCBI): domain Eukaryota; kingdom Viridiplantae; phylum Streptophyta; class Magnoliopsida; order Asterales; family Asteraceae; genus Rutidosis; species Rutidosis leptorrhynchoides. Next base: position 291,211,251 of record NC_092341.1, on the reverse strand, counting down.
GGGTTAATTGTCCTTTGTCCTGGATTATTTAATATGTCCATACGGATTTGTCCATAATAGTCCATCAGTCATAAATATAAAGAGCGAAAGCCTTCGTCAAATTATTCTTATTCCCGAAGTCAAATATTCCAACTAATTGGGGATTCGAATTGTAACAAGGTTTTAATACTTTGTTTAATGAATACACCAGGTTATCGACTGCGTGTAAACCAAGGTTTTACTACTTTGTTAACAATTACACCAATTACCCTTGAATGTAATTCACCCCTGTTTCAACAAGTCTATTAACTATTAATCCAGTTCCGTGTCCGGTAAAATGAATAATTATTGGTATTTATAGATATCCCGCCCACCGTATCCAGTCAAGCGTATGTGGTTATATATAAATACGTCGAATTATAAGTTTGTATATTAAATTAACAAGGTATTGTTTAGTTAATATAAAACCCATTAATGGCCCATAGTCTAATTTCCACAAGTGTCTTTCTTTTGTCCAAACCCCAATTATGGTACAAAGCTCAATTACCCAATTTTAGTAATTAGCCCAACATCATGATTACTTCGGATTAAATAAGCATAATAATAACTTAGCTACGAGACATTAATATAAAAAGGTTGAACATAACTTACAATGATTAAAAATAGCGTAGCGTTACACGGACAGAATTTCGACTTACACCCTTACAACATTCGCTAACATACCCTTATTATTAGGATTTAAAATTAAAATTAAAATTAAAATATAAATATAAATATTTACGTATTATGAGAGAAGAAGAAAAAGGATGGTTTTTGCGATCAGAATTCGGTTTCTTTTATAGGGAGTTTCAGAAATTGGGGCTCCGCGACTCGCGGCATTTTTTGCCTTCAAACTCCGCGAGTCGCGGAGTTTGCTTTTACAGCTCACACGAGTTTGGCTCTTTGTTTACCGACGGTTTTAAATATTTATATAATATATAAATAATTATAAGAATTATTTAAATATTATATTATATTTATGTGCATAGTTGACTTGTAATTTTTAGTCCGTTGCGTCGAGCGTTGAGAGTTGACTCTGGTCCCGGTTTCGGATTTTCGAACGTCCTTGCGTACAATTTAATATCTTGTACTTTGCGTTTTGAATCTTGTACTCTTGTAATTTCGAGACGTTTCTTATCAATAATTGGAACCTCTTTGATTGTATTTTGTACTTTTGAGCTTTTTGGTCGTTTGCGTCTTCAATTCGTCGAATCTGTCTTTTGTCTTCACCTTTTATTATTTAAACGAATATCACTTGTAAATAGAACAATTGCAACTAAAAGCTTGTCTTTCTTGAGGAATAATGCTATGAAATATATGTTCGTTTTTAGCATTATCACCAACTCACGAGTTTGGCGCGTACTTAGTCACCCAAAGTAGTGGGTGCACTATTGAGATTGACATTAGTTGTAGTTACCCATCGTAACTTGGATAACCGATTAGTGTGTATGTATGTGCGACGAGTACTTAAATCCCATAATGGGATGTATCAAGTCTAATGATTGTAGAATTGGGTTACACTCCGTAGAGTGTGTGGTTAGAGAATCGTGTAAGGGTTCTAGTTGTGAGTCGCCTTGATAACGGCAAACCGAGGAGTCTTTGGGTCATTAAACTCATGGGAGTGGGACTCGTATAACGATGATTTCGTCAGTGTGTTAGCGTGTTATGGATTATAGGGTAACATTCCTAACGGAATATCCCTTGTTGTAGTGGTTGTGTCGACTTTTGGAAGGGTGTAAGACTTGGTGTTCCAAGCAGCTCTTAGCGTTAGACGGAAGGTTTCGTTAGGCTATATCATTTGGCCTTGTGGAAATTGCGGGTAGCGTGTGATCGCTTGGGACTTTCGATAAGACAATAAACCATAAGGTTGTCGGGTAAGTATGACTTCGGGTTATTATTATAGAGAGATGGGTGTATGGAACCTAAAGATCGATTTTCTAAAATTCGATTGATTGTGGTGGGAGTCTGCATGACACTGCGTCAGGTGCCTTTTTATACCTGCTAGTGTAATGTTCAACTCCGGTAGTGGTGTGATCACTTTGGCTTAGGGTGCCCGTGAAATACCCTTGGAAGCATCGGAGATTATAATAGTGATCGACGGGTGATAGCAATTCGACGGTTGCGAAAGTCGAAGTTTAAGAGCATTGTGATGAATACTTCTTATGAAGTGACGGATGAGTGAATCTTGTTGCTCTTAAGTGATGGATGGGTAAAGATGACCGGTGAGCCGGTGATGTACTTAATCTTCGGTTAGGCCGAAGATTTCGATGAATTTTTGATATTGCGGTCGACGCAATTATCGTGTCGGATTGGTCACTCTTCATCATGAGAGTGAGCCATTGTTGATAAAGGTTCATTGAGTGGAAGTTCGGGTGATCTCGACTGAGATGCACAACTGATTAAGCGGAGTGGCATATGCCTATGCTTAGAAGTGTATGTGGGACTTTGGTGGAGTTCGCTTTGCGAATGATTAAGGCAGTTGACTGTGAATTGTAGTATGAAGGTGTGATGTCATCGCGTGTATGACATCTCGAGTGATTGTGTATGACGGCTCTGAGAGCCCGAAGTGAATTTGCGACGATTTGGTGTTTATAACCAATGACGAAAATGGTCATGTGTTTCGTGGAATTACAATTCCGCGGGATGTTATCATCTTGGCGGTTAGAATATGGAGCTGAATCCTAAGTGGGGGAGTTTTTACTGTCGGTATTGATTACCTCACGTAGAGATACGCGGATGTTGTTTGGTTACAAGAGTGTGTACCCTAGTGATGTGACCCGTAGGTTGCATCGAGACGTCGAGACCATCCCTAACGGACGGTCTAGGTAGGAAGGTTCACCCGGATTGGTGACTTTTTTGTGTTGATGATTCGCGGCTGAAGGAATTTTAGTATACGAATAGCTTCTATGCTAGTACTAGGAAGCCGTATTGTATGGTTCAGAGGAGAAACCCTATGATGATGTGTTGATGTTTCGTCTAACTCGCGGTGTACTATTGTCGTCCTGGATTAATCCAGTGACGGATAGTCGTGTGCGGATTGATCAGTGGGAAAGTGGTACTTCTAAAGTATTTATGTTGGGGTTACCAAAATTTCTTCGTTGAAGGAATGACCCGGACATAAAGCCGGAGCAAGTTGGTTCTTGGTCTGGAGAATATTCAGGAATGATCGGTTGAGTAGTGTGTTATGAACCAATGGAGTGCGGAGTTTTAAGGAAGCACGAATCCTTCTTAATTTGGATTAATGCAAGACATGGTTCATGACGTAGTGGAGTTAGTAGATTGTGTTGGGTGATATAGTTACGGATGTAGCTTCTTGCAAGTTGTGGCGAGAACTCGGAGGGATATGTGGTGTTTTTCGTATTTTTCTAAATGGGAATTCTGGACGTTGAGTGTATGAGATATCGCTTGTTGCGGTAGTGCACGCCAGTGATTATTAGCGTGTGATGAGATCTTAGAAATTACGGAAGATGTTATGGATGTTGGGCTGGTGTGTGTTTCGTAGGATAGAAAGGCGTGATGAAGATGGTTGTCGGTGATTTGTTCTACTTTTAAGAATATTGTGAAGTGTATGGTACGAGTTTGGATACTCGGCGTAGGAGCAAACGGTTGCAGTTGTTTTGACTCGTGGGTTGATTACCCGATATCATTGTAATATGATACGTTAGTGCACGAAGCGAGGATTCGGATGCGTGACTACTACATGTGTGACTCCGCGTTGGAAGCGGAAATGTTCGAGGGAGAAGTGCTTAACTTCTAGCGTTGGTGCGGATCACGAGGACGTGATCCAATTTAAGTGGGGGAGAGTTGTAACACCCCATTTTTCAGTTACGAGTTATTTCGAACGTCATTCGAAATACGAGGCATGTAAGCGTATATTTGGATCCCAAATAAAGTTGGAGTTGATGTTCTAAAACCTTACCATTGGATAGTAAATCTCATTACGTTTCCAACGATATTTGATTCGTCGAAAACGGAGTTACGGTTTGAAAGTTATGACCAAAACAAGTTTCAGTTTCAGACGCAGTTCATTGGGACGCAGTCCAACCTTTTTGGACGCCGTCCAAATGGCCTGATGGGCCAGTTGTGATATTTTAAAGTTTTTAAAAGAGGGTATTTGGGTCTTTTCACTTGGGGGTCGTTTGGGCCATCAAAACTGATCCAAATTCATTCTTATCCCCATTTTCACCTTCCCAAACACTCTCATCCATTCCTAGAGAGAGAGAGAGAGAGAGAGAGACCATTTTAGAGAGAGAGAGCTTGGTTTGGGGAAGAAGAAGGGTGAATCGTGTCGAGTCGCGAGTGTTAATGTTGTTCACCTCGTTCACGGCTACGTTGTGGTAGTGTTGGTAAGTTCTAAATCCGAATTTCATTGTTAAGATTATTGTTTGAGTTAGAGTTTGTGCTATTTGAGTTATAACCCACTTATTGTGAAATTTAGGGGTTTTTGGGTAAGATTCATGTAAGTAAACCCGAATTGGTGACTTAGAGTTTTGATTGATGAAATTGTAAGTTTGGATCTTGCATGTGTTGGTTAAACCTTAGAACACTTGTGTACTAGTGATTTTGGTTTGTGTTTGACTTGATTTTGGGGTGTAAACCCTAATATGGGTCAAAATGGGTTTTATGTTGAAATGGGTTAAGTGTTCTTGATTTTTGGTGTCAAATGATGATTTTGAGATACAATCACTAGTTGTTAGTGATTGTAGGTACTTTGGGTGTAATTCGACAAGTCAAGTGAGTTAAACCTAATTTGGTCAACAGAAGTTAAACTTTTGTGTTAAGTGTTAAAATGGTGATTATGGGTCAAACTTGACTTTTTTTGGTGGTTTAGTGCAATTTGGGTCAAGTTGCACTTGTGGGTTGGTTTTGTATGATCAAGTGCAATAAGGGTTAGTTTGTACTTGTTTGAATGGGTCGGAATTACCGCCCGTAGTGGTAATTGGTAAAGTCCTTTTTAGGTGTCTAAATGGGCGGTTTGTGATGGTAAGTATAAACCCTTGGTTAACGGTGTTGGCGTCAAATTCTCTTGTATAGAATGTATGTTGATTGTGTGTATACATATATGCCTATTGTAGGTAAAAGCTTGCTCGGGTGCGTTGTTGGAGATTTCGCGCGTGGTTTGTAATGCTCGAGTTCGAGGTGAGTGGAATAATTATATGCGTAGGTATATAATGTATTTATTTGTGTAGCGTGAGATGTGAAGTGTTGATGTGCTAAGACACCACGTTCACGTGACGAGTGAAGTGTCGATGTGCTAAGACACCACTCAAAGTAATATGACGGGTGAAGTGTCGATGTGTTAAGACGCCACCCGGGGTGAAGTGTCGATGTGCTAAGACACCACGTTCACGTGACGAGTGAAGTGTCGATGTGCTAAGACACCACTCAAAGTAATATGACGGGTGAAGTGTCGATGTGTTAAGACGCCACCCGGGGTGAAGTGTCGATGTGTTAAGACGCCACCCGGAGTGAAGTATCGATGTGCTAAGATACCACTCCAAGAAATTAACGGATGAAGTGTCGATGTGTTACGACGCCATCCGGGGTGAAGTATCGACGTGTTAAGATGCCACCCCAAGTAAGATGAAGGGTGAAGTGCCGATGTGTTAAGGCGCCACTCGAGGTGAAGTATCGACGTGTTAAGATGCCACCTGAAGTAAAATGAAGAGTGAAGTGTCGAAGTGTTAAGACACCACTCGGAGTGAAGTATCGACGTGTTAAGATGCCACTCCAAGAAATGACGAGTGAAGTGTCGACGTGTTAAGACACAACTCGGGGTAAAGTGTCGACGTGTTAAGACACCACCCAGGGTGAAGTATCGACGTGTTAAGATGCCACCCGTGAGATTAGTGTACGACGTGCTAAGTACTCTAACGGTTGTTATGAACACCGATGGGAAATTCGAATACCATTCCCTGTGCTATTGGTTAACCATGGTTATTGTGTTGTAGTGTATCATATTATATTGTTCAGGTTACATATATGCTATTGTTGTGCTAGCTTGTGGTATTGGAGGTATATAGCATTATATTTGTGATTATAAGCTAATTGTGTTGCTAGCATGTATGCGGTATATGGGTAAGTGATTGCAAGTAGGTATATTATATATGTACGTGTATAACTATTGCATTCACTAAGCGTTAGCTTACCCTCTTGTTGTTTACCTTTTTACATGTATTGTGATTATGAACTAGCTAGTTGTTAGACTAGATGCTTAGGAGCGCTTGGGCTCGATGGGGTAGCTTTTGGATATATGGACGCAGATTGGGGATTTGGTAGTCCCCGGGATTATGCTCTTGGTATTGGGTTGGGTTATTGAGTCTTAACCCGTATTTGTGGTGTAAACACATTTATTTAAGGTTTTGTTGATGTAAAACTTGATTGGGTTGTTACAAAGCGTTGGTTGTTAATTTAAAGTGTTAAGTGTGTTTTTGAAATGGAATGGAGCTGATCAAGCCTGCTGGACGCCGTCCAGTATAACGTGAGTTGGGTGAGTTCAGTCACAGAACATTTTAGTGTTACTGGACGTCGTCCTAATTGTTGGACGCCGTCCTGTCCTTTGTTACTGGACGCCGTCCAGATGTCTTGACGCCGTCCAGATGGTCTGTTATATAAAAAAAAAATTATGTCGTGTTTTTGGTAAAACGAAGTTGGGTCGTTACAGAGGCACACCGGTTGTAATAGGTCTATCAAGCTTTGGACTCTGACTGAGGACTCTTTCGTAGTGAAACATCTGACTAGACCCTTAGTACATTGTCGGTCCCAGACCATGCTAGGGTAGTCACTAAGCATATAAAATTCATACGTGCATGCTGAAGCACAACGGTTGTTGTAAGCTGTACCTCTGCTAAGTAAGACCATGGAACCCGGTCAGTGTTGATTAGTACACTGCACCATAACGCGGTCTCAAGCATTGCACCCCGCTTGAGGGATTCTTAGTTAATTAAGGAACTGTTTGTTTAAACACATAAAGGATTGGACCGTTAGGATAACTGAACGTGTTCATGGAAGTCAACCTGACTTGGCCATGGTGCTCTTTATGGTTGAACTCTTTTTAAGGGTCTAACTACCTTTTAAAACCAATCATTAACGAATGCATTAAAACACATCACGTCTCTCGGATATGGTAAACCCTGTATTCTATTATGCTTAAGAAAGTTTAGACCTTTGTGGAATGTTAATACGTCACCCAACCGAGTCGCTCAATTGGATGAGCCGTCTGAACGTGTATGCGTGTAGTCAGACTGCACGGGCGTCGGGGGTAAGGGACGCTGCTGTCTATTCAGAATCTTCAAGCCTATCGCATTACCTAGTGACATGTCTTACGACAGGGGCGTTTAGGACTAGTGTAATGAATACAAGGCATCTACCTATTCATGAGCCAGCATTCTATAATCTCGGCAGAGTAACTGATGAAATCATAGTATGCGCTTGTTTTAACCTTATATGAATTACGAATTTTATTGCATTTACTTTATCTGTCTTATAAACTAGAAAAACTCAAAATTAGGTAATCACTACTCCTTCATAACTATCTTAAGCTTTAAATATATGTTCGATTCTACTGATATCTTAAAAATAAGACTCTAGGTCATACTTTCCTTACTCATAATAAGGAGTAGTACAATTTAAGCCCCGCTAAATATAAATTTAAAACAGCACCCCCTCTTGATAGCTGATTCTGACTTGTTGCGACCTAACGACATCGCACAAATAAAACCGTCCGTTTCGGCCATATCACATACGATAGGGTGTGGCCTTATAGGTTTTGATCATAGTAACATTTTACAAACTAAGGCCTCAATTTGTTAACATAACAATGTGAATTTACCTAATTTGTTGGTTGGTGAAAATAATTTTCATTCAAAATATGAAGAATTGAATTGTATCACTTTATAAAAGTAAGGTTTGAGAATATGGAAGTGGGTTGGAAAAAACTTATTTGATTCGTGATGTTATTCGATACTACATTATTTATAAGTCTGGATAGGTGATGGTAGAGGTGTAATGGTAGTCACCAGTGTCATTAATTAAAAATTCAAAAATTTGTACTAAATAACTTATTGCAATGGTATCATTCAAAAAAATCCTCACTATCCACTAGTATACTAGTTAAAAATCCAAAAAGAAAATTTAAGTAGATCAAGTATTTCATTAGTAACATGTGCTACCAGTGTTTGGCAATGATATACTTTTATTAAAATATAATGTAAATGATTTTGGCATTTTATGGCAGTGCGTTCAAACAAGGATGTTTGTCGGTTCGATTTTTGTTCGGCCTCCTCGGTTTTGACAATTTTGAGAGTAAAACTTAAAACCGAACCAAAATCGAATTTAAGTATCAAGACCGAAAAAAAAAACCATTCAGGCTTGCCTGAGTGGCCACCAAGTTGCCCAATGAAGCACACCACCCGGGTTCAATTTCTGGCTATGCTAAATTGTTCAAAAAAGGAGAGTGACTAGAGGGTGCGCATAATGCGCAATTCACCAGGTACTAGGTCTCGCGCTCGGGGGGCTTGTATACCCGAGGTTTTACCTTCTATGGGAGAGCCAATGTGCTCGTTAATAGGAGGGTTTCCTCGGTTACCAAAAAAAAAAAAAAAAAAAAACCAGACCAGACAAAAAACCGAATTAGAACTTGTTTCAATTTTTGTTTAAAACCAAATTCAAAATGGATTCAAATTTCAAAACCGATGTGTAACTTTTTCTATATGAGAAGAATAAGTACTCTATTAAAAACCTACTAAACTAGTATCATACTCCACTAAATTAATATACAAAATTTAGTAATGCTTTAAAATAAAAACAGTCTCAGTTTGATTTTTGAAGTCTTTCTTTATCAACTTTGACTTTAGATATTTTTGTTTGTATAATGTATATTTGATCAAAATTAAATGAATAGATTGAGTTTTTAAACGTATTTTTCTTTGGTATAACTTTTATGAAGTATTTTATAATACAAACAAAATAATAGAAAGTCAAAGTCGAAAGAAAAAGACTTTGAAAAGTCGAACGTGACAGTTTTTTTTCAAACGGACGGAATATTAATAACTAATATTACCAAGGATTCGAATACTGATCATTTTAAGGAAAAATATTTAAAATGAATAATGATCGACTTAAACTGAATAAGCGAATTGAAAAGATTACGATTTTAAGGGTATGGGGCGAATGAAATTAAGAAATATGTGAAATGAATGACGCAGATAAACTTTTAAATTTGACTAAACACAATTCTACTTAAGTATCATATACACTTAAATCATATATATGTAGCACATGTATACAAAAATATTAACAATTTAATATATAAAGAATATTAATTTGTATATAGTTATTAATTCGGTTTTTGGTTAAACAACATTTATTATTTTTAAAACCGAAAACAAACTCGAAACTGACTTCAAATTCGATTTCAATTTCGGTTCCGCTCGATTCAAAAGCCGTATTCCAAAACCAGATTGGTTTTTTTTGTTTGAATTCGTTTCGGTATTCTGATTAAACGGTTTTATAGTAAATAGTGAACACCCCTAGTTTCAAGGTATATACCAAAGCTAAGGGCATATTTACTTTCCACTAAATAATCTGTTTCTATACAACTCTTAATTCAGCAAGTAAAATTGTTGTTTTTCGTCACTTAATCTGAATATTGGTCTGTTTCTAGGAGATACAAAATTAGACACCAATTTCCAAACGAATGCAAATGAAAACGAGATTTAATAAAAATAATAATAATAATAAACAGCCTCCTAACGTTACATTTGTATTACATTTTCTAATTTGATAACTATTATACAGGCCGCCCAGGGATGTAATTTTAGATACGTTAGTCTTAGTGGGTCGTTTTCTCCACTTGTTATCTCCAATATGGAAATTAGCCTCTCCAATAGGGAAATTAGCCAAGACACACTTTTTATATTTATTTTTTTATTTTATATTATTTTTTAAATTGCTAAAATACATCATTCATTAGAACAAGTTTATCTTGTAACTCAGCATAAGATGTTCGAAATCAGTACTGCGGCGTTTAAACAAATACTCGAGTTCAAACGAAAAATTGTTCGAACATAAGGTGTCACGACCACATTCACTGAGTTCGAACAATTTCAGTGAGTTCGAACATATTTTTGTTCTAAGTTAAATTCGAACAAGTTTCTATTTTAACTTGGCAAAAACTGATTTAACTCATCAAATTTTAAGAGCATAGTTTCGATTTAGTCTTTGTTTTTTTAACGTATGTTTTTTTTTAAGATATACTCTATTTGTATTAATTTGGAAACAACCTCAATAATCTGATGCACTGTTGTAAATAACCCGTTACTCATCGATTCATCTCCGATTACTCATTTTTAAGAGTAGTCCGTTCCGTATTTTCAAAATCCGTTAAATTAGTCGGTCAACTTCGATTGATAGGTCAAAAACGTGTATATCCAATCGTTGCAGCACATGTGGATTGATGAAACGGCTATATAGCCGTTGATGAATTTTCAATTTTTTTTCTTTTATAAATACCACTTTTCCAATTTTAATTTTTCCACACACTTTCATCAATATACCACTTCTATACTTACACAAATTCAATGGCAAAAGCTTTATTTAAACTTTTTGATATATGGGATTCAGATGATGAAGACGAATTGAATAATTTACGAGAAATGGCCGAAGAATTAGATGTTGAGGAGGCTGCAGTTGAAGAGGCTGCAAACAATGTACGAGTTCCACCATCTCGAATTTACATTCAGAGAGATCGTGAACTTGCAGGTCAAAACGTACAAAAACACTACTTCCAAGAGAATCCAACTTATCCTGAAAATAGATTCAGGAGATGTTTTAGAATGAGTAGTAGATTATTTCAGATCTGTCAAACAGAGATGCTTTAATTAAATCTGTAAGAAAAACAGAGATTCCTTATTGATTAAAGCTGTGAAACAGAGATGCTTTTGTTAAAGCTGTATTCAACAGAGATCGTTTAAGTAAAGCTGTATTCAACACCTTTATTCTTCCTCTATAAATACAACCCCTCATTTTTCAACAAATCACACCTCATACAACTACTGCTTAATTTACTAAACTTCCCACAAAACACTTCAAAATGAGTCAAATGTCTGTTATGCTACAAGTTAACTATGGTGGTGAATTCGACCGAGAGGTCAAGAATTACACTGGTGGTGAGCAACGGTAGTATTGTTTAAATGTCTGAAATTATCAATTGTCCGATCTGCTAGCATTTCTCAAAGAAGGCATACCTGTTAACCACAAACAAGTATGGTTTTTCAAGGAGTCCGACAATCCAGCCACTCTTCTTAAAGAAGAAGAAGACTGGAATGAGCTTGTTGATCGAGCAGTGACCCATAATGAAACAACCAGGGTGTACATAGAATTCCGGGATGACAGCGAATACGTTGTGTATTCTGATGAAGAGGACTATGTACCTTCCGGGCCACAATACGACACGGATGACAAGTTATATTCGGATGACAAGTTCCCTTCGTATGATTCGTATGATTTCTAGATGTTTAAGCTGTATTCTCGTTGTGATTGTGTTATCCATGTTTGTGTTTAGTTTCAAAAAAATGTAACAGTGTTTGGTGTATTAATAAAAGTGATGTTAAAAAATTAATCTTTTATAATTAGTAAAAATAATAATAATAATAAAATTAATAATAATAATAATAATAATAATAATAATAATAATAATAATAATAATAATAATAATAATAATAATAATAATAATAATAATAATAATAATAATAATAATAATAATAATAATTCAAACTAAAATGAAAAATAAATTAAAAAGTGAGACCAATTTAATTCATCACACAACCATCACGCCCACCACTATAAACTCCATCACATTGTCACGCAATCACTTTTGCTAAATCAACATTATAACTCACAAAAACACTCAATCACGCCTCATCAACCCCTCAACCCTACAAATGATCGGAAGAACCAAACCCTAGACAATTTCTCAAACTCTTGAAACCTTAACAAACGAAAACCCACTCTTACACACTTGAATAAACCAACCAATCAACTAACCTACCAAACAAATGGTCACATATGGAACTAGCATTATGAAAACCAACATAAACAGCAGATCCATGTTTCTAGTGATACCAATCACTATAATAACACAGATCCGCCAAGCCTTAACTCCACCGCTGTCGAAAAAAGAAAGATGTTGACCGGAGGCTGACGGGAAGCGAGGAAAACACTACAACACACACTAACCTTCGTGAAAACCTGCAAAAAAAGGTGGATACCACCCATTTGCCTCCTGCAAGTCGTCAACGGAGTAGAGTGTGTGACGATCCGAAAATTTCCAACCAAATTTAAACTTTATCTTTATATGATTTCGACCCGATAAGCAAAGTCTGTTAAATTGAGTCTCAAAATTTTTGAACTGTTTACATGGATTCATTTAACCCTGTGACTATTTCTGACGATTCACGAACAGTTGTTATAATTTTATTACTCTTAGTATTATTATTAAAATAAATATAATAATATTAATATCAATATTAATAATAGTATTATATAAATATGAAACCAAATATGTAAAAATTGTTAGATTATTATTATTGTTAATATTATTATTATCATTTAATAATATCTATATTATTAAAATTATTATTTTTATTGTTAGTGTTATTAATAATGTTATTATTATCATTAAAATTATCCTTATTATTATTACTAACATCATTATATTGTTATTATATTTACTTTTATTAATATTATAATTATTTCTATATTTATTATTATTAGTATTTCTATTTCTATAATTAATAATAAGTATTATAAATATAATTTTTATTAATTAGAATTATTATCATTACTTATATATATATATATATATATATATATATATATATATATTATTAATATTAATTATATACTTTAGAAAAACATATATAAATAAATACAGATATGTATAACAGATACGTATAAATATATAACAGATAAATATATAATAGATAAATAAATAAATACAGTTATATATATATATATATATATATATATATATATATATATATATATATATATATATATATATATATATATATATTGATATCACATGTAATATTCAACCATCACAATCAATTTAGTTTATTCTCTGTTCATGATTGGTACTATATCTGTTAAATATTGAATTCCTTTCAGCTATAAAACAAATTCTGTTATCAATCTGTACATGATTTGTACTCTTGTCTCTAATCTGAAATACACAACGAATTCAACTTTGTATCCAAACAAAAATCAGTTGAGAGTCTCATTTGCTTTCCATATTCTTATTTTTTTCCTGGAATGATTCCAATCTGTTACCCATCGATTTCTTCTTTATTTTTTTTTATCTTTTTCCTTTTGTCTGCGTGATTCTTCTTGTCTCTAATTTGCTATCTGTCAATTCCAACTCTATTACCAAACAAATTTTGTTACACATCGCTGCCATTATATTTCTTTATGTATTCCTTGGCCTTAAATTATGCTTGTCGACTGCATTTCTGTATAATCAATCAGTTCCATTGTTAACAAATCACTCAATTCATCTTCTTTTTTAAAATATCTATCCTTTCTCTCTATATATGTCTACAATATACATCTGCATATATAGAGAACATACATACACACAGATTATGAGATATAACACAAACACACACACTAAACTTTTCTTCTACTTTTCTGACCTTTGAATTGTTGGAGAACCATAACCACAATCTCAAGCAAACCTTCTTCTACTCATTTTGCTCGAACAATAACCATCACCTATCATCTCTTTATATATATACATACATATATACAGCGTATTAAGTTGAATCGTAATCACCACATTTCTGTGACTATGTTACCAACCCAAACACACACATACACGATCATAAGACCCACTTTATTTTCGTAAAACCATCAAACCCATGATCAAACCACGGACCAATAGTTAACCATGAATTCTTTTGGGTTCTTCTTCTTTGTCGAAGCACCACAACCTACCACTCTACAACCACTTTCACACTATCATTACCTTACGGCAACCATAACAACCACTTGTAAACTTCTCGAAAGCACCTACAAATGTTGCTCGATTTTTGCTGTTACTGCTGCAGTATTTTGTTTCTTCTCTATTCTCGATTTAAAACACCAAACAAATGATATCTTCACCTCTTTTAAATTGTCACCTCTACCACCCTATCCACCACCTCAAACCCTCAACACCTCCTATTCTTTTGATTTTTCTTCTTTGTGAAAACCTCCAATGAAACCACTTGAACTAAACTCATCTGCGATTATTTACTGCTGCAATATATTTTTTCTTTTCTTTCCTGAACTAATACGGCTGCAGTATATTTTTTTCTTCTAAATTCTGTTTCTATGTCAAAAGGATGAATGATAATGATATATATAATAATGGTGATGAGCTGTTAAATTATGACAATGATTAACAAATAAAGAATGATGGGATTTAAATAAAGATAGCAAGTGGATGTCGATTTCTTTGCTTTTTCTTTCTTGTCGAACCATGACAAACGAACTGCCACACTTCCAGCTCATCTAAAGTAAATTGAGACGGCTGGGTCCTTTATCCACCAAACCATACGAATTGATTGAAGCTTATGTTAAGTCTTTGGCCTTGACTTGCCTAATATTGTTTTTGGGTTAAAAAGGTTAGGGCCTTGCTTCATATTATTGAATATTGGGTCGATTGTGTTGCATACTGCCACGTTTTGGTTAGTTGATGTCACAAGTTAGATTACGAGTAGTAATATAATGAGGACGGTGGTTATGATCATATTATTGATATGATATTGATGATGGGAGGGTGAGGTTATGAGTAGATTATTATGTACTTAGGGTGACGATAGGGTTATGGATGATAGATTTGATGATCGGGTTATGTTGACGGTTATGATGATGAATATGAATGACGTATAGGATGAAAGGTTTAGGATGATAATCATGATAATAATACATGATAGATGATGATGAATGAAGTTCACGATGATGATAATTTTACGTGATATCATATTAGGGTGATGATGAGTAGGAGGATGATAGAATAAATAACATGATGATGATTTTAAAATTTTGATTGTGATGTATGATATGTATGATGTTAGTTAATAGTGATAATGAATAATTCATTGTGTTGCTGTTATGATTATAGAGATTCCAGGCGAATTGTTTTTGGTTCTTGAAGGAGAAAAGGGAACAATTATAAACGGTTTATATTGGTTTTAGGCTGTGAAGATATCAGAAGAATAAAACGAGACGAATGGTTAAGGTGTTGGGTTGATGAACGAGAGGTCTAGGGTTCGAGACTTGGGGGCGACATTTTTTTTGGGTGTTAAAGATATAGTTAAGACTGGAAAGATGGGTTAAATAAAATAAATATGGGGATTAAACCAAGATCGTGCTAGTAGCTCAATGGTTAAGGATATTATCCGGTTAGCGGGATGTCGCGGGTTCAAACCCGGACTTGGGCATTTTTAAGGACTACTTCTGTGAGGTAGTTATTTGTTTATTTATTTATTTACTTATTATTATTATTATTATTATTATTATTATTATTATTATTATTATTATTATTATTATTATTATTAACATTTTTTATCTAAGAAATATTAGATACATAAAAATATATTTGATACATAATATATTAGTATTACATAAAATTATAGAATAAATGTATTAACACTAATTATATAAATATTTACATATAACAAATTATTAATTTTCAACATAATACTAATCACACATATATATAAAACTATCTAAATATTAATTATTTTAATTGAGTATACAAACTAAATATATAAGATATATAATTTAAGATATAATATATAAATTTGTTTGACTACAATTATGTGTGTTAATATATATAAATGATATAGGTTCGTGAATCCAAGGTCAACCCTGCATTGTTCAGTTCCATCGTATGAATATTTTTACTACAAAATATTGCATCGTGAGTTTCGTTACTCCCTTTTTAAATGCTTTTGCAATATATATTTTTGGGACTGAGAATACATGCGCTGCTTTTATAACTGTTTTACGAAATAGACATAAGTAATCGAAACTACATTATATGGTTGAATGATCGAAGCCGAATATGCCCCTTTTTTCTTGGTAGCCTAAGAATTAGGGAACATCACTAATTTTGAGAATTAGTGCACCCCTAATTGATGCGAATCCTAAAGATAGATCTATCAGGCCTAACAAACCCCATCCAAAGTACCGGATGCTTTAGTACTTCGATGTTGTTTTTCATGTCCGATGTATGTCCCGGAATGATAGGGGATATTCTTATATACATTTTGTTAATGTCGGTTACCAGGTATTCAATCCATATGAATGATTATTTTTGTCTCTATGCATGGGACGTATTTTTATGAGAAATGGAAATAAAAATCTTGTGGTCTATTAAAATGATGGAAATGAATGTTTATGATAAACTAATGAACTCACCAACCTTTTAGTTGACACTTGAAAGCACGTTTATTCTCAGGTATTAAAGGAATCTTCCGCTGTGCATTTGCTCATTTTAAAGAGATTACTTGGAGTCATTCATGGCATATTTCAAAAGACGTTGCATTCGAGTCGTTGAGTTCAACAAGAATATTATTAAGTCATTTATAGTTTGGATATATTATGAATTGGTATGCATGCCATCAACTTTCGATGTGATGAAAGTTTGTCTTTTAAAAACGAATGCAATGTTTGTAAAATGTATCATATAGAGGTCAGATACCTCGCAATGAAATCAACTATCGTGAATCGTTTATATTCGGTATGAACGGGGCATTTCAGTTGGTATCAGAGCGGTGGTCTAAGTGAACCAAGTCTGCATTAGTGTGTCTAACTGATAGTCGTTAGGATGCATTAGTGGGTCTGGACTTCGACCGTGTCTGCATGTCAAAAGTTTTGCTTATCATTTCGTGTCGAAAATTACCTGCTTATCATTATTAGGGAGTCACTTGCTTATCATTCTTAATCTAGACATATCTTACTGCCTGGATTGCATGAATAGTGTATAGACAAAATTCATATCTTAGCGTATCTGTTACTGTAAACTTTGCCTGATATATTCCGTAAATTCCTCTGTAATCTACGAAATCTTTTGTTCTATATATATATAGGTATTCTATGTAATTAGAATACCATCCGATAGCCGAAAGTCATTTCATATCGAAAAATCCTTCATTCAATCGTACGAAATGGAATTCGCCACTAGTTCAAGTCCCTCGAATTTCGATATGGAGTTTCACTCGAGCTCTGAAAGCAGTGTCACCAGAATGAATCAACCAATCAGCCATCATCAATTAATCTGATGGGTTCGTAGTCAACTTAATCAATGGAGACAAGAAGAAGGTGAACCTTTCCATCAACTGAATTCACCTCTCAGCGATGAACCTGAAGCGATTACCGGCGAACCAGTCCGAAACACCATTTTCACCCTCATTTCCATAATAGCTCACAACAATTTTGTAATATCTACAATCCTAGATCTTATTCATCCGCTCGTTCGAACCACCGATCATCCCGGTGTAGTAGAAGTAGTCAATGAGCTTCGCGCACGAGTTGTAGCCTTGGAAAATATGGTGCAAAACGTACCAGCTTCAGCAACATCACCGGCATCAACAGTACCACCACCAGCAACACCAACAGTACCACCAGCACTAGTAGCCTCAACATCACACACCTCAACATCACAATCTATATCCCGAGCATAATCTTCGTTCTACATGGCGATTATGTAATCTCTAATGTTTTAGAGATTATGTATTCTAGTTTTAACGGTAAATCAAATGAGTTTAATATTATATTAACTCATTAAATCCATGATTACATCTGAAGAAAATATATATGTATATATGTTTTCATAAAGATTGTACATAAAAAATTCTTTGTACAAACTATTAATGGTGAAAATATTTTAACGGGTAGGTAATACCCGAGGAATATTTAGATTTCACTTTAATAAGTTATGTTGTACATTCTTCAAATCTGAATCAACGTTCATTTACTATCCTACCTACATCCACATATATATATTCGTGCACCAAAGAACAACCATTTTCATTCAAATTCAATTTCATATTCGGATTTTGACCGAACAGAATCCAAGTCAAGATGTGACAAGTGGCATAATGAAGAAAATAATGGATAAAATAAAACTGATTAGTAACCAATTAATTAACTACGTAATTTTTTTTGCTTTCATCATTTTAAATATTTTAAATTCTGAGATTTTATATTGGACTATCGAAATACTAACACTGGACTACTAACCTTGAACAATTAAAAAGTATTAAAAGAGTAGGAAATATAATTATAACACATTTTAAGTTTAAAAGATCGTTAATAAGATACATCTTCTACAACTAAACATTTCTTCAAGTTTGCCACTTGATTTCATCTTAAACATCCTTGTATATGACGATTACAATCAGCGTTTAATCATCTGAAAACACAATTCTCTTGAAACCACCTCAGATTGATAACCGATGATTCAGATATGATAGCATTAAATGCAGAGGAAACAGCAAAATTGTAGATGGTCTAAATGGCCAAAAGTTTGATGATAAAGAATGGAGTGTTGGGAACGCTCGATAGAAAATTTGGTATAGGGAAGCGGATTATGCAAAACTATGAAGGAGACTGCGGACAAATCACAAGGACTAAACTTGTACATAAAGAATCTAGATAATTCTATATCCGATGAAATCTTTAGAGAATATCTTGCTCCGTACCCATGTTAAATCTTGTGGAAAAATCTTTCTTCATCAACCTTCGATCTTAGAAATTCTGAAAACATCATCATAAATATCTTCGATATTTCTGAGGATATTTTCATAACTCTTCATGTTCGAAATTAGTTATCTCTTCGTGCTATTCGTATTACATCATAAAGAAAACTGTTTTAGTTTCTCTATTCGAGTTTTAAATTATGAATGAATTCTGGAGAAGTGTTGGAAATTGAAGCATGAGTTAGTATAATATAATGCGCTTGGCCAACGTGATTATATTATAGTAAGTCATGCTGAGTTTCTATTGAAACGTGATGATGGTTCACAGTAGATCATACCATCATCATGTGTCATGTTACATAACTCTTTCATTCTGCTTAACTTCTAAACATATCAAGAAAATATATTCTTGATAGTTCTATTCTCAGTGAATCTGGTAATTTGACAAGTCAAATCGTGCTATTACGTTCTTTCTTGTTTAGAACATTAAGTTCATTCGAAACTCCATATTTACAAATTCTGGACCGTTACTCGATTTACTAGAGGTCGAGAAGAGAATAAAAAGGCAAAGACCTCCGAAGCATAAGTGAAGATATAAAACTCGACAACAACACATAAATCACAAACCGTGTACATTAATACGAATAGCAATATAAAGACTCCTGAGTATGATAAACACAATAACCCCAAGAGCGAAGTAGAAGTAAACAGATTCCTCCGGTGGTAGATGAAAAAGGAGAATGATCGATATGAAAGTCAGGAATATATCTAAAATTAAAACTGGATGAAGCATATTGACTGATGATTTTAAAGTATGAATTAAAATATAGAAAATAGGAGTGGTGGAAAGTAATGAAACGGAAGAAGTTCATTTATAGTGAAAATATCTGACAAAGTAATCGAGACAGATGATCGCATTTAATTATAGAGATCTTAATTTTCATAAGTTCTGAAGAATCAGATCTTATATATTTCCAAGATTTTATTTTAAATTCCTTGAATTCCGGAAATCTACCGTATTAATGTCAAAAGTTAATTCTCTATCTTTTGTGACAACTTCACTAGTACGTTTCATATAATCGAATTGTTTTATCTATATTACGCAATGGTGACAAAACTCTATCTATCAACTCATATTGGTCATGAAAACATTTTTATTGTTAGTCATGACAACCTCACTCAAATTTCGGGACGAAATTTCTTTAACGGGTAGGTACTGTGACGATCCGGAAATTTCCAACCAAATTTAAACTTTATCTTTATATGATTTCGACCCGATAAGCAAAGCCTGTTAAATTGAGTCTCAAAAATTTTGAACTGTTTACATGGATTCATTTAACCCTGTGACTATTTCCGACGATTCATGAACAGTTGTTATAATTTTATTACTCTTAGTATTATTATTAAAATAAATATAATAATATTAATATCAATATTAATAATAGTATTATATAAATATGAAACCAAATATGTAAAAATTGTTAGATTATTATTATTGTTAATATTATTATTATTATTATTTAACAATATCTATATTATTAAAATTATTATTTTTATTATTAGTGTTATTAATAATGTTATTATTATCATTAAAATTATGCTTATTGTTATTACTAACATCATTATATTGTTATTATATTTACTTTTATTAATATTATAATTATTTCTATATTTATTATTATTATTAGTATTTCTATTTCTATAATTAATAATAAGTATTATAAATATAATTTTTATTAATTAGAATTATTATCATTACTTATATATATATATATATATATATATATATATATATATATATATATATATATATATTATTAATATTAATTATATACTTTAGAAAAACATATATAAATAAGTACAGATATGTATAACAGATACGTATAAATATATAACAGATAAATATATAATAGATAAATAAATAAATACAGTTATAATATATATATATATATATATATATATATATATATATATATATATATATATATATATATATATATATATATATATATATATATATATATATATATATATATATATATATATATATATATATATATATAATATATATATATGATATTGATATCACATGTAATATTCAACCATCACAATCAATTTAGTTTATTCTCTGTTCATGATTGGTACTATATCTGTTAAATATTGAATTCCTTTCAGCTATAAAACAAATTCTGTTATCAATCTGTACATGATTTGTACTCTTATCTCTAATCTGAAATACACAACGAATTCAACTTTGTATCCAAACAAAAATCAGTTGAGAGTCTCATTTGCTTTCCATATTCTTATTTTTTTTCCTGGAATGATTCTAATCTGTTACCCATCGATTTCTTCTTTATTTTTTTTTTATCTTTTTCCTCTTGTCTGCGTGATTCTTCTTGTCTCTAATTTGCTATCTGTCAATTCCAACTCTATTACCAAACAAAGTTTGTTACACATCGCTGCCATTATATTTCTTTATGTATTCCTTGGCCTTAAATTATGCTTGTCGACTGCATTTCTGTATAATCAATCAGTTCCATTGCTAACAAATCACTCAATTCATCTTCTTTTTAAAATATCTATCCTTTCTCTCTCTATATATGTCTACAATATACATCTGCATATATAGAGAACATACATATACACAGATTATGAGATATAACACAAACACACACACTAAACATTTCTTCTACTTTTTGACCTTTGAATTGCTGGAGAACCATAACCACAATCTCAAGCAAACCTTCTTCTACTCATTTTGCTCGAACAATAACCATCACCTATCATCTCTTTATATATATATATATACATACATATATACCAAGTATTAAGTTGAATCGTAATCACCACATTTCTGTGACTATGTTACCAACCCAAACACACACATACACAATCATAAGACCCACTTTATTTTCGTAAAACCATCAAACCCATGATCAAACCACGAACCAATAGTTAACCATGAATTCTTTCGGGTTCTTCTT